>NC_091164.1:33595203-33640203 GCF_040958095.1 Procambarus clarkii
GGTCACCATAACGAACCATTAATTTGGTATTGAGAGTCGAAAAGCAACGAAGAGTTATCGCCACACACCAGCCAACCACTCGCTGCCACTCCCTCAACACACGCACTAAACTTTCTTCCCCAACAATACCATTTGTGGTGTTATTACACTATATACAGACGTTATATATAAGTATGTATATATTTTGTTCACCACAACTGTACAGCCAAGCTGATATAGTTAGTTCAGGCACTAAGAGTCGTCGCTATACACAGATGGCGGCTCCCTCACTCATTCAAGGTCACACGCATTAAACTTTCTCCCCCAATAATACTGTTTGCAGTGTTATTACCCTATATACACATATTATATATAAGTATCTACATGTTTTATGCACCGTAACTGTACACCTAAGCTTGTAGTGTGCCCAAAGAGCATAGTGGCCACCCTCTAAACAGCTAGACAAATCATGCAGACGACGTCACCCATATGGCTCCTCCCAGCATAATCCTTTTGCTGTTATTACACTAATACACACATTATATATAAGTATCTACATTTGTGTTCACCATAGAGAACCACTGACCTGGTATAGTGAATGCAAACAATAACAGGTAGCCACACAGTCAGTAAACGATGCTATCTCCCTCCGTCTCTCAGCATCACTCCTCCCACAGCGCTAATTATTACAACAATCCTGGTATTATCACAACCCTGGTTATTTATAGCAGAGTCAGGGGTCATCTGTAATATTGTCATCGCTAAATAATAACAATTATATATTTATTTTGACATTTTTCGGTGATGCTGTGGTCACAAGCTGAACAGCAATGCTGTTCGCTCATGCTGCATGCGCCAGCCTTGGTTGCTCCAACAGTACTGTGCCTCTCACACCTGACAATATTGCCCACGATTTTTTTTTAAATGGCGTCTTTTTGCAAGAGCCCTGAGGAAGTTACTGTGAACCCCGTGTAGCCGCGGGCCATTTGAATCAGGCCTGGCACCCTATGGCGTATATATACGCCATGCGCACCGTGGGACATGTTACTCAGGGCGTATATATACGCCATGCGCACCGTGGGACATGTTACTCAGGGCGTATATATACGCCATGCGCACCGTGGGACATGTTACTCAGGGCGTATATACAGGCATACCTCAGTTTAAGAGTTTAATTGGTTCCTGGAGACGCCTCGTATTCCGAAAACTCGCATTCCGAAGCTAATTTCCCCATAAGAAATAAAGGGAAATGAATTAATCCGTTCCTGACTACCCCAAAAACCCCACATCAAACTAAATTTTTATACCTAATTCATCTAAATAAACCTACAAAACTATGTTCAAGTTATTACTTACCTTGCTGTTGAATGCTGTAGGCATATGGAAGATGGTGAGGAGGTGGGAGGAAGAGAGGAGTTACTGTTTGGAAGGGGAGTCCCCTTCCATTATCACATCAGGCAGTGAGGACTTCACTGGTATGCACACTCTGGCACATTTTGCCTGCATACCACTAGGACTTGCTTGTTTTACTAAGAATTTGTCTAATGACACTTGTTTTTCCCTACATTTTAACACTTGTCTGTAGTAAGACATCACATTATCATTTAAAAGGTCAATGCAACGGCCTGCTACAGCTTTATCTGGGTGAGTTTTTTCAACAAAACTTTGCAGTTCCTCCCATACTTCACACATTTTCTTAATCAAAAAGGGACATCCTCTACTGCCTCTACTCACAGCCATTTTCTTAGGTTGAACCTTACCAATGGCTTTCTTGAGACCCATGGCAAGATATATAATGACAACTTTTATGCTCAAATGGCCAAAAAAACGATAAAAAACTGTAAATCCTTGTGAAGAATTCAGGTGGGATAGTCACTGGACACGGACACTGGTAAACTGAGGCGCGATCGCCATGCCACCACGCGCCAGTCGGCCTGTACACGTATCAACAAACTCGCGTCCCGAGGTAACCCTCGTCTTCCGAGACATATTTTCCGAGGAAATCCTGCTCGTCTTCCGAAAAACTCGCATACAGGGACACTCGCATTCCGAGGTACCACTGTATACGCCATGCGCACCGTGGGACATGTTACTCAGGGCGTATATATATGCCATGCGCAGTTTAAGGGTTAAAATATCATCTCCAAGTTTAGTCTCCGTGAGTGCAACAATGTCTGGTGTCTGCAGCTGTATTACATCACTTAACTCCAATATCTTCGATCTTACTCCATCTATGTTGGTGTATGCAATCTTCAGGAACTTGTTCCCCCTCTTCTTATTATTCACTCCCCATCTCTCTAATGATTTTGTTGGTTTGCCTTTATGTACCACTTTACTGGTCTGCCTACCCCTATCACTTTGTAGAAAAAAGAATTGATTTCTTCTTCATTCCTGCTCTCATTTAAACGTTTTGCCTCGGCGAGGTTCAGTTTCATCTTCTCAAAGCTGAAACAAAGTACGTGTGGTGTAGTACCTGTGTACTTCTTGATGATTTGTATTCCAGTCCTGTGGGTACCTCCCTTTCCCTCTGTAATCCTGCAGTGGTTCTATCTGCCTGTTCCTCTCTTTTATATGTTTTACTCTGTTTCTGCCTTCCTCTAAAAAATTTCCAGTAGCATCATATTAATCTTCCCGTTTATAACACTATGTACCTCCCAAGTGGAATTCCGGGCACTGAAGATTGTAACATTTTTTGTCCCTAATTGAAAATTTACATAGTTTAGGGTGGAAGTATCTGCACTCCGTTCCAAAACAGCATGTACCCCTCGCCAACGTGTTCCTGCATTTTCGAGGATGCAGGAAAATGCATTTTGCACCCAATTTCCCATATTTGCATATTTCTTGTGCATAGAATTTGCAAATATTTTCAGTTTTTACTTTTTTCAGGATATTTCTACCTGTGCCTGTCCTGGCCGCATTTTTATTGGAGCCATCTCCGTCTTTCATCCCAATTCCTTCGTTTATGCACTCTGTCTCACTGTTGCTCTTATTGTTTATATTACCTGGCTCTGCAATAATGCTGTTATTTTGTACCACAATACCCTCTCCCTCCACACTACTGCTGTGGTTCTCTAAACTATCTGTTCCTGAGTTTTGGTCGTTATCCAGTGTTGTCTTGTTGTTGTTGTTAAAGATTTGCTACCTGGAACAAAAAGTTCCAAGTAACACAGGCTATGGTGAGCCCGCAAGAATTTTACCAGTGTTGTCTTTTCACAGTCCGCATATATAACTGGTAGCTTTTCTGTGAATATTAATCTCTGTGACTCGGGAATCTTTTTCATCAGTTGAGTTATGTTTTCCCATATTAACCTGTCATTTTTGCAAATCCAGTATATTCCTTGTCTGTTTGTGCATGCTGTAGATACTGCTTCACACCTCAGGTGAAATCCTGTGTTACAGAAGCAGGTTTATTAATGTTGGTTAGAAGAAATGTAGGGTAATGATCTGTGGTCCTATCGGTGATTATTCCTGAGGTAAGTGGAGAGGTATGTTAGTCTAGATGTGGTCAAGAGTAAAGGCAGTCGTTTCAGTAATTCTGGAAGGTTTAGTAATTAACCTGGGCTGATCGGCTTCCAAATACAGCACCCCCATCCCCCATCCCAGTGCGCAGGAAATAAATTCTCCGGATTTTTTTTTTTTAATAATGACAAAAACACTTCCCTGAGTATCGATATGCTAAAAAAAAAGTGGAAATTGTACTCACTTTGGCTGCTAAGGGGTCCGTAAGTTCGCGCGAGACGTCATCAATCCCTGGTCGCCTGTGGCATAATGCTCCCGGGGCCAGTAGGGCGCCTGGGTCAAGATGCGGGAGTTGCCACGAATATATTTTGTTCATTTTTTGCGCACAGTTCCAAATTACATTATAATTGTTTTTCGTGCCAATCCTATGTATAATGAACACATACACTATATTATGGCAGTAGAACATCTGTACTGTCCGAAGGACACTTTTATGTCCATGACACATATCTAACACATATTTCCAAGGTATCATGCTAATTCAATTATATATATACAATCTATTTACACACTGTACAGTATCATACACTATATACACATACCATAAACACACTCAGAACTCGGCGACTGTGAGCTGCCACACCCAGCCAGTCCTCCCGCACTCCACCAACATAAATACTCGTCATCACCCCTCCTCCCACCATACTGTTATTCACACCAATGTTTCATGTTCATTTATGTATATTTTACAACATAATTTACACACTATACACTGTCAAACACTATATACCATTCACCATCAACACACTCGGAACTCTGCAAGTGTGAGCTGCCACACCCTGCCAGTCCTCCCTCACTCCTCCAACATCTTACTCGCCAACATTGCTCCTCCCACCATACTGTTATTGTTTTTATTACACTATTTACACATGTTATGTATACCTATTGTTATGATCTCAGCCTACAGGAGAAACGAGTCTCCCTCCTTGAGAGTTATTCATCAAGCCTGACCTGATTAGAAGGTCTAGCAAATATTGAGGTAATAACCCATATGTAAAATAGTTGCTTGGATATGTATAACAATTTGAGATTATGGGCAATGAAGAAGAACACAGATAAATGACTGGCTAGGAGATGTGGACATTTTGCTGGAGGCGTGAGGCTCGCTTCTGGAAGGGCTTTGACCTCACTTGAGTGCCAGACATCGCAGGGGAAAGCTGCGCTCCGTTTGAGCTCCCGCCAGAAGGGAACCCCTAGTGATATATCTCTAAGAGAAGAGAAGTGTGCAGACGTGCCAGCTGTGGAATTGAGCTGAGAACGTTGTGGTGTCAAGTCTTGGATGGCGAGGAGAGTTTTAATAAGCTGCTCAGAGGCATTTCGTGGGCTGTGTGGAGCGCCCTGACCAGACGCCGTCAGTGGGAAAGCGCCCTCGATCAGTTAATCTGTGGTAAGCACGATATACGCAATTCATAGTGATTGCTTGTAGTTGGTCGTGTGCCCAGCGACAGTAGCAATGTTTATTTATAAGTTAGACATGTTTTAATAAGGCAGAAAGCCTGAAATAGGAGAGTGAAGAGGGAGGAGCACGGAGCGACGTCCGTCCCCTCTGAGCTCTGACGGACGACTGAGGGAGCCCGCTCCTGACGGAGGAAGACCCTCCCAGCGAGTGAGGGACCGCCGCCAGGCGAGGTGGAGTATGGACCCGCCCAAAACGGGGGAGTCCACTCTCACTGTATATAGAGGACAGATAGAGGTTGGAGGCAAACATATTGTGTGATTATTTTTGTTCATGTGTTAATGGGGAACATTTTTTATTGGAGTGTCGATGGGTTGCAGGTTTGTTCTTTGGGGAAGAAGTTGCTGAGAACTTCGAAGCCAGCAGATGAAGTAGCTGATGAGACTCCAAGGTAGTGGAGCAGAGACCTCGAGCTGCGAGGAGAAGCAGTGAAGAGGAGTGTCACGTGCTTCTGTAGAGGTGGTGTAGCAGCCAAGAGAGCTGTGGAGGAACCTAGCAGAAGGGTGAAGCACCGTAGTTTGCTCAAGAAACTTCATGATAGCAGCCTGGAGGAGCTGCAGAGGATCCTGGTAGTGAAGCCCGGAAGAACCTAAGGATATTAGGGTAGTGAACTTCCAGAGGTGGAAGGGGAAGTTCTGGTGGATTACTTATAGGGAGTTGATAGTGTTTGGTTGTCAGTAGCGTGCAAGACGCAGTGAGAGGTGAGTGGTTGTTTGCATTCTTATGTCAAGGAGTGTTTTACACTGAAGTTTAGAGTTACAGCCGTAGGGTGGATTATCTACAGATGTATGGCGTTCCAGGACTGATAGAGTGATCGATTGATCAGTGTTGTTTACCAATGAACATCTATACTGATATATTGTTATTGCATTCAAATGCTGATTTTCTATATATATATTATCTTGCTGGTGGTGCAACAGTGTATGTAGACTTGATCAACTTGAGGAGGTTGATAGTATCAGGTGGTGAACCAGGAGATAGGATACCACTTGATAAGCTGATACTAGAGTTCTGATGGTGTTGGAGTGCAACCTGATTGTGATATTATAGAGTATAGGATTCATTATTATTATATGTGTGTATGTATCGTGTATGTGCTTTGTCCAGTAAATGTATCCCCAATTTGCTGGTGTTTGCCCTTGTCCTAGTGAGGCTTCCCAGGAGGTAGTAAAGAAGGAGAGAGAAAGAGAGAAAGAATCAAGAACCACTGCTGTGGACAGGGTAGGAGGTAATACTAGTAAGTCATAGGGGATTGAGGAGATCATATCTCATAAGGAGAGAGTGGGGAGTCACAGCGGCTCGAGTGGGTGTGTGCACGTGACAACGAGGCTAAGTGTTGGAGCCGCATCCCCTAAACGTGTGACGTTGAGCCCCCTCTCCAAGAGCCAGAAGCGCCAAGGGTGATCTCCTAGTATAAGCACTCTACCGAGTTGTGGGTTGGGTTGTCTGCAAAGGAGGAACAACGACGACAACACCAACCAACCCACAGTCTATAATAAATTGGGGGCCTGTGTCCGGGAGAGTGAACTGACAACCCACACCCTGTCCAAGAGTGGATTTGTACACCCCTGCTGAGATAAACTGTGTGACCGCAGGTGTATACTCTCTCTCTTGGGAAGACTCACAGGACAAAGATGGATAAGGTGCAAGCGTTTGTGAGTCAGGCAAGCCTGAGGACTTTGGAAGGTTGCACGAGGGATCAATTGAAACAAATAGCAGAAAAATGTGGCATCAGGTTGAAAGCATCTAAAGTAGCTGGGATGAAGGATGAGATCCTGAGGCAGTTAAGAGCCAAAAGTGAAGCGGCAGAACAAGGAGCCCAGAAAGGACCTGAAAAGTGGAAAGGAGGATGATGGACAGGATGAAGTGAGATCTCAGGATCGAGTAGGAGCAAGCAGGAGTAGCCGCAGTAGCAGGAGTAGCCGGAATAGGAGCTTGGAGAGATTCCAGTTAGAGCTCCAGATACAACGAGAGGACAAGGAGAGACAGTTCCAGCTGGAAAAGATGAAATTAGAACTCCAGATGAAAAATGAAGCCGAGAAGGAAAAAAGAGAAAACCAGGCTGGAAGTAGAAAAAGAGAAAACCAGGAGTAAGAGAACTGGAGTTGGAACAGGAGAAAGAAAAAGCCCAAGTCGAAAAAGAAAAAAGAGAGAACAAAACAAATGCAGATAGAAGCGAATAGAACCTTGGCTGAGCAAAGGATTGAACATGGGGTTGCCAGAGAGCACCACCCAGGTATCACACCCACCAGATGTTAGGGTTAGGGAGAAGGACATTCCCTGGTTTGTTCCCGAAGAGGCGGAGAGCTTCTTCGAGCATTTTGAAAAAGTAGCCAGTATCAAGGAGTGGCCACAGGAGGAATGGGCCCAGCTGGTCCAGTTAAGATTGACCGGTGCAGCCAGGGAGGCATACACCCAATTGTCACTGGAAGAGTGCCAGGATTATATGCTCGGTAAAGAGCAGCATATTGCGCTCGTTTCAGTTAACCCCAGAAGCTTATAGGAAGCGCTTCAGAGAGATGATCAAAGTTGGAGCATGTACGTTTGCTGAGACAGCAAGAGATCTGGAAAGACGATTCCAGAAGTGGATTGAGGCTGCTGGAGTTGGATCTTACGCTGACCTGAAGCAACTGATGGTCATGGAGTAGTTCTTGGAGATGATGCATCCCGAAACAAAGTTCAAGATCCAAGAAGCAGGGATAAAGGAGGTGAAAGATGCCGCAGATAGGGCGGATATGATTACTGAAGCATACAAGAGCTTGAGGGAGAACAGAGTGAGAAGCGAGGCGAGGCGCAGCAATGGCAGATCCAATGGAGTCTGGGGAGGAAGAAATTATGAAAGACCCAGAGGAGTCTGGGTTGAGAAAAATTTTGATAAATGGGCAGATAAAAAGTAAGTACCCTAAAACTCAGAAGAGTAGGTCGCGCACTTCGTCTGAAAGTGAGGATGGAGGAGCTAAACGAGAAACTAATCGTTATCCAGGGAATCAAGAGTCCAGTAAAGCCCCACAGAGTGCGAGTAGTACGTCTGGCCCGAGGAACTCCAATACGAGTGGGCAGAGTCAGAGCTACTCTGATACATATAGAAGAGACTTTTCCCAGATGAGATGTTACAATTGTAACGGATTGGGTCACGTGATGCGAGATTGTCGGCAGGGCAAGAGAGTTGTGACCCTGGCCATGTGTGACCCCCGAGGTAAATATACTAATGTGTTCCGAGACAAACCACAGAGAGCGAACTTAGTGAACGAGAGGTATAGGCCGTTCATGAGCAAAGGTTGGATCAGTGTAGGGGGCCAACCTGAGGTAGAAGTTGGTATCTTAAGTGATACCGGAGCTAATCAGAGCTTGATTACGAGAAGCCTGATTGGGAATGATCGACGGTTAGCTGGCAGGAGTAAGATGAAGGTATATGGGTTGTTGTCTGAAAGTGACATGCCCATTTGTACTGTCCAGCTAAGGTCGGAATATGTGTCGGCGGAGGTGATGTTGGGAGTGTGCCCCGATATACCTGTTCCAGGAGTCCAAATGATCCTGGGGAATGACTTGTGTGGGACAAAGGTGTTGCCAAGAGTCATAGCGGAGACTGTGCCAGAGGAGAGCCCAGAAGGCAACGGCACGAGTGGAACACCTGAGGAGTGTGGACCCGACTGACATCCGAGGAGATGAGTCAGGAGACCGCCAAGCCATTGAAAACCCTGTCTCGGTAGTGACGAAGGCAGAGGTGGCCGACGAGGGAAGACGCTGGAGAAGATGAGACAGTGTCGATTCAACCGGTGGAAGATATCGATGTAGATATAGCACGGCTGTTTGATGAAGGTCCAGCCCAGGAAAATGAGGTCTCGGTGAGGTCGAAAGTTAAGATGACCCAGCCGGAGAAGAATCATGTGAAGAGAGCGGACCTGAGTAGAGCCCAGACTGCTGAAATTAAGAGTCGGAAGGCGAATGCAACTGTGCTGAGTAGGAATGAGGAAGGATGTGGACATACTGAGGACGGGAGTAGAGCGTCACGTTGTCCACGAGCACAGAGGCATATGGATAGTAGAGTTAAGTTGTTTGAGATGTCAGGAGTTGACATGTTCCACAGGAAACGTGAAGAAAAGATAGTGAAGAAGAGTGATAGCCGAGAAAATGAAAGGAGAAGAGACAGTATGTGTGGAGAGATGCTTACGAGCACTTTGGGAGAGGCAAAGCGACATGTACGGTCGAGTGCTGTTGGATGTAGTATAGTGCCCGAAAGAAACTTTTAGGGAACGAAGAAGAGTTGAAGGAGAAGAAAGGGAATTGTATACAGGTGAGAGATGTGGGAAGAGGATGATGAGGCAAGCATGGATGAATAGTAGAAAGCCGAGGACTCGATGGAAGTCAAACAGGATGATGTCTCGGATAAATGAGGAGACGAAAGGGAGAATCGTCGGTGAAGACGAGGGAGTGAAGTATGATGACAGGAGACGAAGTATAATGGCAGTAGATGGAAGTGTGAAGACGACAGAGGAGGTACAGAACAGTAGATGTCTGACTCTGGACGTGAAGAGAAGAAGACGAGGAAACGGAGGGGTGGAGACAGTAAGTAGAGTGGACCGATGGAGCGTAGGCGTCCTAGGAGGACAGCCTAGCCAAGAGGTGTCAGAGAGGTCAAATCGTTTGTGAGAAGATCGTGTTTCTGGCGAGTTGTGAGCCAGATGTTGCAAGGAGCAACGAACTAATTGTAGACGCCCTAAGGGAGTATGTAAGCAGATCAACCGTTCGAACCAATCGGGTGAAGAACGGACAGTGTGGTGGCGGATGTATTATCCCGAGCTTTGCCACTGGAATAACTCTCAAAAATAAGGGGAGGGGAGTGTTATGATCTCAGCCTACAGGAGAAACGAGTCTCCCTCCTTGAGAGTTATTCATCAAGCCTGACCTGATTAGAAGGTCTAGCAAATATTGAGGTAATAACCCATATGTAAAATAGTTGCTTGGATATGTATAACAATTTGAGATTATGGGCAATGAAGAAGAACACAGATAAATGACTGGTTAGGAGATGTGGACATTTTGCTGGAGGCGTGAGGCTCGCTTCTGGAAGGGCTTTGACCTCACTTGAGTGCCAGACATCGCAGGGGAAAGCTGCGCTCCGTTTGAGCTCCCGCCAGAAGGGAACCCCTAGTGATATATCTCTAAGAGAAGAGAAGTGTGCAGACGTGCAGCTGTGGAATTGAGCTGAGAACGTTTGTGGTGTCAAGTCTTGGACAGCGAGGAGAGTTTAATAAGCTGCTCAGAGGCATTTTCGTGGGCTGTGTGTGGAGCGCCCTGACCAGACGCCGTCAGAGGGAAAGCGCCCTCGATCAGTTAATCTGTGGTAAGCACGATATATGCCAATTCATAGTGATTGCTTGTAGTTGGTCGTGTGCCCAGCGACAGTAGCAATGTTTATTTATAAGTTAGACATGTTTTAATAGAGGAAGAAAGCCTGAAATAGGAGAGTGAAGAGGGGAGGAGCACGGAGCGACGTCCGTCCCCTCTGAGCTCTGACGGACGACTGAGTGAGCCTGGCTCCTGACGGAGGAAGGACCCTCCCAGCGAGTGAGGACCGCCGCCAGGCGAGGTGGAGTATGGACCCGCCCAAAACGGGGGAGTCCACTCTCACTGTATATAGAGGACAGATAGAGGTTGGAGGCAAACATATTGTGTGATTATTTTTGTTCATGTGTTTAATGGGAACATTTTTTATTGGAGTGTCGATGGGTTGCAGGTTTGTTCTTTGGGGAAGAAGTTGCTGAGAACTTCGAAGCCAGCAGATGAAGTAGCTGATGAGACTCCAAGGTAGTGGAGCAGAGGACCTCGAGCTGCGAGGAGAAGCAGTGAAGAGGAGTGTCACGTGCTTCTGTAGAGGTGGTGTAGCAGCCAAGAGAGCTGTGGAGGAACCTAGCAGAAGGGTGAAGCACCGTAGTTGCTCAAGGAAACTTCATGATAGCAGCCTGGAGGAGCTGCAGAGGATCCTGGTAGTGAAGCCCGGAAGAACCTAAGGATATTAGGGTAGTGAACTTCCAGAGGTGGAAGGGGAAGTTCTGGTGGATTACTTATAGGGAGTTGATAGTGTTTGGTTGTCAGTAGCGTGCAAGACGCAGTGAGAGGTGAGTGGTTGTTTGCATTCTTATGTCAAGGAGTGTTTTACACTGAAGTTTAGAGTTACAGCCGTAGGGTGGATTATCTACAGATGTATGGCGTTCCAGGACTGATAGAGTGATCGATTGATCAGTGTTGTGTACCAATGAACATCTATACTGATATATGTTATTGCATTCAAATGCTGATTTTCTATATATATATTATCTTGCTGTGGTGCAACAGTGTATGTAGACTTGATCAACTTGAGGAGGGTTGATAGTATCAGGTGGTGAACCAGGAGATAGGATACCACTTGATAAGCTTGATAATAGAGTTCTGATGGTGTTGGAGTGCAACCTGATTGTGATATTATAGAGTATAGGATTCATTATTATTATATGTGCGTATGTATCGTGTATGTGCTTTGTCCAGTAAATGTATCCCAATTTGCTGGTGTTTGCCCTTGTCCTAGTGAGGCTTCCCAGGAGGTAGTAAAGAAGGAGAGAGAAAGAGAGAAAGAATCAAGAACCACTGCTGTGGACAGGGTAGGAGGTAATACTAGTAAGTCATAGGGGATTGAGGAGATCATATCTCATAAGGAGAGAGTGGGGAGTCACAGCGGCTCGAGTGGGTGTGTGCACGTGACAACGAGGCTAAGTGTTGGAGCCGCATCCCTAAACGTGTGACGTTGAGCCCCTCTCCAAGAGCCAGAAGCGCCAAGGGTGATCTCCTAGTATAAGCACTCTACGAATTGTGGGTTGGGTTGTCTGCAAAGGAGGAACAACGACGACAACACCAACCAACCCACAGTCTATAATACATTGCTCCTCCCACCATACTGTTATTGTTTTTATTACACTATTTACACATGTTATGTATACCTATCTACATGTTTTATTCACCAGAACTATGCAAGTAAGCCGGTAATTGTGTGAGCACAGTGGCCACCATACACTGCATGAGAAATCACACAGCAGCCAGCAGACAACGCTACGATTACGACGTCACCTCCCTCACCAAAATAGCTCATCCCAACATATTCCTGTAGTTTACACTATATACACACATTGTATATACCCACGTACATAAGTGTTCACCATATCAAACCACAAAGACCACAGAACCATTATGGTGAACAAAACAAGAGTGGCTGCCACACAGGGTGAGGCTACCTCGATTCCTTCCCTCCCTCACCAAAATTTCTCCTCCCACAATACTACGCACATATGTACATGGGTACATACATTGTATATACACCCATGTACATTTGTATTCACAATAGCAAACCACTAAGCTAGTATGGTGAGCAAAACAAGAGTGGCTGCCACACACAATGACGCTATCTGGAGTCTCTCCCTCCTCCCTCACCAAACATCCTCCTCCCACAATACTATGCACAGCACTAATTATCACCACAATCCTGCTATTATCACAATCTTGGTCACTAATTCCTGAAAATGAATAAATGACCACAAGTTTATTTTGTAAAGGAACCTACAAAGTCGTTTCCGATTCCTAGATGGATGAAATAATGCTGTTCCTGTAGCTAGCACTGTGAACAGCACTGAATCACTGATATTTGAATACTGTACACAGTCATTAGCAGGCTCTTCTGTAATACTATCATGGCTAAATAATACATGTTATATATATATATATATATATTTTGACATTAGGCGATGCTGTGATCACAAGCTGAACAGCAGTGCTGTGAGCTCATGTTGCATGCGCCAGCCTTGGTTGCTCACTCAGTACTGAGGCTCTCACGCCCGGAAATGAGGCCCACAATTTTTTTTAAAGATGGCGTCTGTTTACAAGAGCCCCAAGGAAGCTGATGTAAATCTCATGTAGTCGCGGGCGTTTTCAATCATAAGCTAAAAATATAAGATCCCAGAGGCGCGTTGTGCACCCCTCGTTGAGGGCCTGCAGGCGCGTTGCATAGTAGAAGGGTTAAGGGTATGAACAAGCAGGAATTCATACAGTTGAGGAAACTAGCAACTTGAGGGTTATCAGGCTCACAGAGGTCAATATTACCTGCTTGATGGGGTTCTGGGAGTTCTTCTACTCTCCAAGCCCAGCCCGAGGCCAGGCTTGACTTGTGAGAGTTTGGTCCACCAGGCTGTTGCTTGGAGCGGCCCGCAGGGCCACATACCCACCACAGCCCGGCTGATCCGGAACTTCTCTTAGAAAACAGTCCAGTTTTCTCTTGAAGATGTCCACGGTTGTTCCGGCAATATTTCTTATAGTCGCTGGGAGGACGTTGAACAACTGCGGACCTCTGATGTTTATACAGTGCTCTCTGATTGTGCCTATGGCACCTCTGCTCTTCACTGGTTCAATCTTGCATTTTCTTCCATATCGTTAACTCCAGTACGTTGTTATTTTACTGTGTAGATTTGGGACCTGGCCCTCCAGTATTTTCCATGTGTATATTATTTGGTATCTCTCTCGTCTCCTTTCTAGAGAGTACATTTGGAGAGCTTTGAGATGATCCCAATAATTTAGGTGTTTTATCTTGTCTATGCGTGCCATATAGGTTCTCTGTATTCCCTCCATTTCAGCAATCTCTCCTGCTCTGAAGGGGGAAGTGAGTACTCGAGATGGGACAACACAAGTGACTTGAAGAGTACAACCAGTGTGATGGGATCCCTGGATTTGAAAGTTCTCGTAATCCATCTGATCATTTTTCTGGCTGACGCGATATTTGCTTGGTTATGCTCCCTAAACGTTAGATCGTCAGACATCATTATTCCCAAATCCTTGACGTGCTGTTTTTCTACTATGGGAAGATTCGATTGTGTTTTGTACCCTGTATTATGTTTCAGATCATTATTTTTGCCGTACCTGAGTACCTGAAATTTATCACTGTTAAACATCACATTATTTTCTGCTGCCCAATCGAAAACTTTGTTGATATCTGCTTGTATTTTTTCAATGTCTTCAGCAGAGGTAATTTTCATGCTGATTTTTGTGTCATCTGCAAAGGACGACACGAAGCTGTGACGTGTATTTTTGTCTATATCTGATATGTGAATAAGGAACAGTAGCAGTGCAAGGACTGTACCTTGAGGTACAGAGCTTTTAACATTGCTTGGACTCGATTTTATCTGATTGACTGTTACTCTGTGTTCTGTGCGACAGGAAATTGAGTATCCAGCGTCCTACTTTTTTCCAGTTATTCCCATTGACCTCATTTTGTGAGATATCACCCCATGGTCACATTTGTCAAACGCCTTTGCAAAGTCTGTGTATACAACATCTGCATTTTGCTTTTCTTCTAGGGCTTCTGTGATTTTGTCATAGTGGTTGAGTAACTGTGACAGACAGGATCTTCCCGCTCTAAATCCATGTTGTCCTGGATTGTGTAATTCATTGTTTTCCATAAAACTAGAAATTTGATTCCTAATCACTCTTTCAAACACTTTTATTATGTGTGATGTTAGTGCAACTGGCCTATAATTTTTTGCCAAGGCTTTCCCCCCCCCCCCTTGTGCAAAGGAGCTATGTCTGCAGATTTAAGTGCTGCTGGTATCTCTCCTGTATCCAGGCTCTTTCTTCATATTACGCTGAGTGCTCTCGCTACTGGTACTTTACATTTCTTTATGAATATTGAATTTCATGAGTCAGGCCCAGGAGCTGAGTGCATAGGCATATTGTCAATTTCTCTTTCAAAAGTCTTCCGAGTTTGTGGTAATATCCGTTATATTATCTGCAGCTTGAATGTCATTCATAAAGAAGCTGTCTGGGTCATTAACTTTCATGTTGTTTATTGGTGTGCTAAACATAGCCTTATACTGGCTTCTTAGAATTTCACTAATCTCTTTGTTGTCCTCTGTGTATGTACCTTCATTTGTAATTAACGGTCCAATACTGGTCGATGTTTTTGATTTTGATTTTGCGTATGTGAAAAAATATTTCGGATTTTTCCTTATCTCTTGTATAGCTTTCTGTTCCAATTCCATTTCCTCAGACTCATATGATCGCTTCAACGTTTGTTCTATTTCTTCGATCTCCTTGCTTAGGCTTATTTTCCTTGCTTGTGATAGTTGTATCTGCTGAAGCATTTCCATTATTTTTTTCCTTCTCCTGTACAGTTGTCTGCGTTCTCTTTCTAGAGTGGTGCTCTTTCTGTCCCTCCTCACAGGCACGTGCTTCAAGCAGACCTTGTAAGCTTCAGCTGTCAGTTGAGCTATTCCTTGTGTGGGAGTTTTGTCGCTTAAGACCGTCTCCCGTTGAATGGTTGCAAGGTCTACATTTATTTTTTCCCAGTCGATCCTCTTATTGTTAAAATTGAATTGATTGAATATTCCTTCTCGCTTGTTGGGTCTCTTAGACCTACTACCGTTATTTATGCTAGTTCGCACTTCAATGAGCTTATGGTCTGAGTATGAAGTATCTGAGATTGTGATGTCTCTGATTAGTTCATCATTGTTTGTGAATAACAAGTCTAGTGTCTTTTCGTTCCTAGTTGGTTCTGTAATCTGTTGATTGAGCGAAAATTTGTCACAAAATCTCAAAAGTTCTCTGACCTGTGGTTGGTTATTTCCCGGGTCATTCCCTGCTATGATATTTGTGTTTGCCATTCTCCATCTTAGACTCGGTAAATTGAAATCTCCAAGGAAGATTAACTCTTTTGCTGGCCTGGCAGGCGACCTGGCACACACTGCAACGAAGGCTGAGCATTGGCCATGAGCGCACAAACCACACTCAAATGTTTATACAGTGTAACCTCATTCGAATGAGGCATAGGCGTTATATGAGGTGAGGCCGATTCGTTTCACTGCGGAATTCATTCTACCTGTCAGCCCCAGGCTGTCCCTCCCCTTCATGTGAAAATAACAAAGGTCCTACATCCACTATCAACAAAACAAAAAATCACAGAAAATCTATTTACTATGTATTGTTATGATCTCAGCCTGCAGGAGAAACGAGTCTCCCTCCTTGAGAGTTATTCATCAAGCCTGACCTGATTAGAAGGTCTAGCATATATTGAGGTGATAACCCATATGTAAAATAGTTGCTTGGATATATATAACAATTTAAGATTATGGGCAGTGAAGAAGGAAACAGATAAATGACTGGCTAGGAGATGTGGACATTTTGCTGGAGGCGTAAGCTCGCTTCTGGAGGGGCTTTGACCTCACTTGAGTGCCAGACATCGCAGGGGAAAGCCGTGCTCCGTTGAGCTCCCGTCAGAAGGGAATCCCTAGTGATATATCTCGAAGAGAAGAGAAGTATGCAGATGTGCCAGCTGTAGAATCGAGCTGGGAATGTTGTGGTCTCAAGTCCTGGTCGACGAGCAGATATTAAATCGCCCAGAGGCATTATTGTGGGCCGTGGAAGCGCCCTGACCAAGCTCTGTCAGAGGGATAGCGCCCTCGACTAGACAATCTGTGGTAAGCACAATTTAAGCCAGTACATAGTGATTGCTTGTAGTTGGCCGTGTGCCCAGCGACAGTAGCGATGTTTATTTATAAGTTAGACATGTTTTAATAAGGCAGAAGGCCTGAAATAAGAGAGTGGAGAGGGAGGAACACGGAGCGACGTCCGTCCCCTCTGAGTGCTGGCGGGCAACTGAGGGAGCCCGGCTCCTGACGGTGAAGGACCCTCCCTGAGTGAGGAGGCCCGCCGGGCAAGGTGGAGTATGGACTCGCCAAAAACGGGGGAGTCCACTCTCACTGTATGTACAGGGACAGATAGAGGTTGGAGGCAAACATATTGTGTGATTATTTTTGTTTATGTGTTAAAGGGGAAACAATTTTATTGGAGTGTCGATGGGTTGCAGGTTTGTCTTTGGGGAAGAAGTTGCTGAGAACTTTGATGCCAGCACAGATGAAGTAGTTGATGAGACTCCAAGGTAGTGGAGGCGAGGACCTCGAGCTGTGAGGAGAAGCAGTGAAAAAGAGTGTCACGTGCTTCTGTAGAGGTGGTGAAGCACCATAGTTGCTCGAGGAAACTTCATGGTGTAGCAGCCAAGAGAGCTGTGGAGGAACCTAGCAGAAGTAGTAGAGCACCATAGTTGCTCAAGGAAAACTTCATGGTAGCAGCCTGGAGGAGCTGCAGAGGATCCTGGTAGTTAAACCCAGAAGAACCTGAAGATATCAGGGTAGTGAACTTCCAGAAGTGGAAGGGAAGTTCTGGTGGATTACTTGTAGGGAGTTGATAGTGTTTGGTTGTCATTAGCGTGCAAGATGCAGTGAGAGGTGAGTGATTGTTGGCATTCTTATGTCAAGGAGTGTTTTATACTGAAGTTTAGAGTTACAGTCATAGGCTGGATTACCTACAGATGTATGCGTTCTAGGACTGATAGGGTGATCGATTGATCATTGCAGTGTAGCAAGGAACATTTATGCTGATATATGTTATTGCATTCAAATGCTGATTTTCTTTGTACACATTTATAGATACATATATATATTCTCTTGCTGATGGTACAACAGTGTATGTAGACTTGATCAACTTGAGGAGGTTGATAGTATCAGGTGGTGAACCAGGAGATAGGATACCACTTGATAAGCTGATGATAGAGTTCTGATGGTGTTGGAGTGTAACCTGATTGTAATATTATAGAGTATAGGATTCCTTATTATTATATGTGTGTATGTATCGTGTATGTGCTTTGTCCAGTAAATGTATCCCAATTTGCTGGTGTTTGCCCTTGTCCTAGTGAGGCTTCCCAGGAGGTAGTAAAGAAGGAGAGAGAGAAAGAACCAAGAACCACTGCTGTGGACAGGGTAGAAGGTAATACTAATAAGTCAAAGGGGGATTGAGGAGATCATATCACCTAAGGAGAGAGTGGGGAGTCACAGCGGCTCGAGTGGGTGTGTGCACGTGACAACGAGGCTAAGTGTTGGAGCCGCATCCCCTAAATGTGTGACGTTGAGCCCCTCTCCAAGACCCAGAAGTGCGTAGTGTGATCTCCTAGTGAGGTACAGTGGTACCTCGGAATGCGAGTGTCCCTGTATGCGAGTTTTTCGGAAGACGAGCAGGATTTACTCAAAAAATATGTCTCGGAAGACGAGGGTTACCTCGGGACGCGAGTTTGTTGATACGTGTACAGGCCGACTGGCTCGTGGTGGCATGGCGATTGCGCCTCAGTTTACCAGTGTCTCGTGTCCAGTGACTATCCCACCTGAATTCTTCACAAGGATTTACAGTTTTTTAACGGTTTTTTGGCCATTTGAGCATAAAAGTTGTCATTATATATCTTGCCATGGGTCTCAAGAAAGCCATTGGTAAGGTTCAACCTAAGAAAATAGCTGTGAGTAGAGGCAGTAGAGGATGTCCCTTCTTGATTAAGAAAATGTGTGAAGTATGGGAAGAACTGCAAAGTTTTGTTGAAAAAACTCACCCAGATAAAGCTGTAGCAGGCCGTTGCATTGACCTTTTAAATGATAATGTGATGTCTTACTACAGACAAGTGTTAAAATGTAGGGAAAAACAAGTGTCATTAGACAAATTCTTAGTAAAACAAGCAAGTCCTAGTGGTATGCAGGCAAAATGTGCCAGAGTGTGCATACCAGTGAAGTCCTCACTGCCTGATGTGATAATGGAAGGGGACTCCCCTTCCAAACAGTAACTCCTCTCTTCCTCCCACCTCCTCACCATCTTCCATACGCCTACAGCATTCAACAGCAAGGTAAGTAATAACTTGAACATAGTTTTGTAGGTTTATTTAGATGAATTAGGTATAAAAATTTAGTTTGATGTGGGGTTTTTGGGGTAGTCAGGAACGGATTAATTCATTTCCCTTTATTTCTTATGGGGAAATTAGCTTCGGAATGCAAGTTTTCGGAATACGAGGCGTCTCCAGGAATCAATTAAACTCTTAAACTGAGGTATGCCTGTATAAGCACTCTACCGAGTTGTGGGTTGGGTTGTCTGCAAAGGAGGAACAATGACGACAACACCACCAACCCACAGACTATAATAGTATTTATCGTTTTGAACATGGCACATGATAGAACAATCAATTGTAAACAATTCCATATTAAAATCAAAACTATGTGACTGTTATTGGTGGCCGCAAATATGATGTAATGGCCAGGATTTCCATAAGCCAACTGTATCAGTCTATATAAATATTCATAAACAATTAATTTATTATGAAGTCTTCATTTTCACTATGGTATTTGATAGAACAATCACTTACAAACAATTTGGATTAAAAATTCTACATATATATGAGCATTATTGAATCCAAAAAAGCAAAATCACATAATTTTCTCAACAAACTGAAGAGAGGAGGGGTTGTTGGCGGGCCGCCGGTGGTAGGGGAAGAGGGCCGCGGCCGGCCGCTGGTACTCAGGTGCGGGAGGGGAGGGGGGGGGGGTTGTAGCATGTTGGCGGTATAGGAGTGGGGGGGGAGGGTGGCAGCCAGACTGACAGGCCTTGGGCCAGACCAGGCCTCAGACCAGACCTCAGACCAGGCCTTGGACCCAGACCTCGACGAAACTCGACCCAATGTTGACTGCATAGAGGCTACCCGCCTCCTTACCCCTCCCCCCCCCCAATACATCCCCTCACCACTGACCCCACACTTTATTATGAATTCTTCATTTTGACTATGGAATATGGTAAAGCGATACATTACAAGCCACTGAAATGGTAAAATTTTCTCTCCTAAATTTGTCAGAAGCAGCAAGTGAGCTTAGTATCGAGGCAGGCACGTGCTGCAGCAGTCAGCTGGCGTCTCTACTCACCCTCCTTCTCTGACGCCTTTCCACCCCCTAATACATCCTCTCACCACTGACACCACCATTTATTATAAATTGTCCATTTTGACTATGGAATATGATAGAGCTTTGTGTTGCAAACAACTGAAATGGTAACATTTTCTCAGCTAATTTGGTGAAAAGTAGACAGTGAGTGAACTATCTAGGTGGAGCATGGAGGCGCCAGCCACGTGTTGCCATTTACATGATAACTCGAGCCAGAGCTCTCCACTGACACAACCTGCCTCCCCTGACACCACTATTACTCCTCCTTCCCTAACAACTTGCACCACTGACAACCTGCCTTCCATGAGAATAACTTACACCACCTGCCCCCACCCCTAACAATAAACCCTAACTACTGACACCACTTGCCCCCCTGACAACAACTCTCACCATTGACCCTTGATACCATTTTATCATCCTTCAACCATTTCTCCCTAGAAACAATGGGAAAGCATAATAAACCACTGTATAACTGTTAACACTTTGGCGAATCATAGTTGATGACAGCCACCTCCGTCGCTCGGTCTCGGTGACTGCTTGGATGAACAATCCTCACTTAATCAAACATTTGTATGTTCCATTGAACATTTAGTACCTAATTCAATTTGTTCGTATCTTCTGGGAATTCGCTAGAACGAGGTTCGTTAGTGAGGATGAACTGTACTCTTTTCAGCTTTCTAACCTCAATTTTCATGCTACGTCATTCATTTTGCTATCAAACTGTTCACAATATAAAGGGGCACATTTAAAACCAGTCCCATAATATTCAGACAATAAATGGAATTTTTAAAAATGCATTAATTGATAATGGCATTACCTTCATCAGGGACTCAGCGTGTTTTGGTTTTATGATGTCGATACGCTCATCAGGCCGCGAAACCCGATATTATTAGTTGGTTTTTGTTAACCCCTGGGCTGCTCTCTTGCGATTTTAGCCTGCAACACGTCTTATAAAAGTGTTCATTTGTGTTTCCTGATCATGGGAAAAATAGAAAATAATTTGTGACATATTTTGACCACAATAGGGCGAGGAAGTCTGGCAAAAGTGAGGCGTTGACAGAGTAGTCATCGGAGGCGGTCAGCTCCACCCGAGCTGTCAGGCGGGAGTTGCCACAAAAATATTATTACTTAATTATTTCAATGTCTTTGATTTTTTTCCTGTTTTTTTTTTCGAGTAATATTATTCAATAGTGTGTAGTGTGATATATTTATATAATAAAATGTGTGACCCATCGCTATACTCAAAAAGTATTGTGAGCATATTAGTGATTCAATTACAGTGCATCCTCACTCTAACGAACCCTACTCTAAAGCATTCCCGGATAGTCTGAACAAATTGCATTTGGCGCTAAATGTTCAGTGGAACATACAAAAATTCCTTTGTGTTGTTCCACTGATGGTGATGACCTAGTCCGGCATGACAGGGCTGTGAGAGCTGTGTACTGTAACACTCTCCACATCGTTCACTTCACTATCCATATCACTAGTAGCAGACACCTGTGTTAGGTCTTTTTCCAGATTTGGGTTATCAAAATCACTGGCATGCTCATCTTCTAGCAATATGCCCTGTATTTCAACATCAGAGAGTGTTTTCTCAAAAACATGGCCAACTAGAGACTGGGAGCTCAATATGGATACATACGAAATGGTTGCTACCTTGAATATGAGCCAGCCCACAACCGTGGGGAATGCTGGGAATTTTTTTCAAGCTGGCAAACACCTCAGGAATCCATCTTGTACCCAAGTTTTGAACCCTACAATATACATACGAGAGCCTTAACCACTGTGATGCGCCGAGTTTATTGTGACATTCCCCGTGCGCATGAAATCAAGTGTTCCCTGTTCAAGTGTTCAAGTGAGGAGCCGGTCGGCCGAGCGGACAGCACACTGGACTTGTGATCCTGTGGTCCCGGGTTCGATCCCGGGCGCCGGCGAGAAACAATGGGCAGAGTTTCTTTCACCCTATGCCCCTGTTACCTAGCAGTAAAATAGGTACCTGGGTGTTAGTCAGCTGTCACGGGCTGCTTCCTGGGGGTGGAGGCCTGGTCGAGGACCGGGCCGCGGGGACACTAAAGCCCCGAAATCATCTCAAGATAACCTCAAGATAACCTTCCCCAAAAAATCTTTTTTGTTTGTAAAATTATAAATTCCCTTTCCTGAACATGTCTATGTAAAAATAAATACAAAATTCCACTTACTTTGGCTGTGGGGACGTGGACAAGGTGCGCTGTGACGTCATCAGGGGCTGGTCGCCCGTACCAGAAACTCCCAGAAGCAAGCGTGCAGGCCATTCAAGCATTGCGAGTTGCCACAAATATATTTTCAATTATTTGTTCTATGTATTTCCAATGCGGTTTTATTAGTTTTTTTTATTGTATATGATGCATATTTTTGTAATTTACAATATGTATACAATAGAACGTTCATAATGTTCCATGGAACTGTGATACTGTGTCAATAATGTATCCACAATGTTTATTGTTGCAATAATACTTGCTAAAAATTCACTAAGAATACAATATGTATAGTTTCACACACTATTTACACACTAACTCACTATATTACTTCGGAAGTGAGTAATAATCAATGAAGTAGTCCATGGTACAAAGCACAACTTCGCTCTCGGTGCACCAGGTACAGATAGATTTTCGCTCTTTCTTTGTTCTGTGTGCTTGCAAATAACGCACTCACGTACACCCTTGGCTTTAATACTTGTAAGTGGTATGTAGCCAAGCTTGTAATGCGTAAGGTAGCCTTGAAAATATCGCTTTGTAAGGTCCCTGACTGGAAGATTCAGTCATTTATGGCAAGTGTCAGTCAATCTAGAAGAGATTCAGCCATTCTGGAAGAGATTCAGTCACCCTCGGAAATTGTCAGTCAATCTGGTAGAGATTCAGCCATTCTGGAAGAGATTCAGCTAATCTTGAAAATATCTATGGAAAACACCATCATGGAAACCGCTAACACTGTTGATCTATGCTACTTGTATCAGATGCATCATCACTGAACCCAGAAAACGATTCACCTATGTATCACCTATATAAATTGGCGATGGCATAGGTGGGCATGGGTGGTGTTCACAGCTACAACTGGATACGCTCGCTGTATCGTCCTAATAGGTGCGGTATCACTTGCTTCTGACCTTTGTGTTAGGTCCTTATTGCACCTAGCTTCATCAATATCATGACCCTTATGTTCTTCAAGCTATAAGGTCTGAATTTCACCGACAGAGAGCGATCTTTCAACACTGCGTCGGACAGGTGTTTGGGAGCCAGAGGCGCGTGCACCACCCCATGGTTACTCACTCATTACTAACCCAGCCAGCAGCCCTAGGACATTTTGGTTATTTTTTTCAAAGAAAGCTGCCTCTCACTGGTCCTCCCCTCCCAAGAGTTCATTTTGTATCCAACCTACCGCGAGCGTGTTTTGACCGTGTACGAAAAAAAACCTTTTGTCGGTGGGGATAGTTATTGGCGAAAAGCATTTGTCGTTTGGCACAGTGCAGTGGTTAAGGTGTTATACGCACCCCTTGATCGAGCGAAATTAGGCGCTAATGCATTTCAGAGGGTTAATACACTCAACAAAACTGGTTAATAATACCATGACTAATACAATCAACATCACTGGGTAATGCCAATATGATGAATACACTCACCATCACTGGGTAATGAAAACACCAAGATTAACCCTTGTGTGGCTCCGGGCTATTTAGCATTTGTCACCCATAGGCGCATACCAAAAAAAAAATATATATATATATTTTTTTCCTAACCTGTTAAGTCGTGTTCCCTGACCACGAGAAAAAAATTCAATTGAACTTACAAGCGACATGATGAGCGATGACGTCACACCCTGCATGATCGCTCATGCACGGTGCGTCCCAGAGGCGTCGCGTGCGGTCTTCAAGCAGCTAGAATTGCCACAAATTTATTTTCGCTGCATTATTTAGTGTCTAGGCCTATTTTATTAGCAATATTAGTCACTAATTGTGTTACACATAATGTTACATCACAGTCATTGTCAATAAATGTTACATACATCGAGTATACACATGTGCACACAAATGTTTTCCATTACGCCATTATATTATGTCATCACAATGCTCATTATTATATGTACACACATGCACGCATTATGTACAGGTTTTTGCACTATTATTGCACATTTAGAATTCTTGGATTGAGTGGTAGTCGTTGAAGCAGTCGACAGCACACAATGGCACTGCACACGCTTCACACCATGTTTGCACCACTTTGTTTCTGTTCTCTCCTTTTTGTTGTTTTACATACTAGGCATTCACGTTGGCCTATTGCACGCTTTCCAGCTGGCGGCAAATGTTTTAGTCTGTGTTGCTGAAAGGCCTCCATGTGAGCAAGCCTGGGTGTTGCAGCATGCTGCAACACTGGGTTCATGATTGGTCTTTGTAGGGAGGGAGCCGGTCGGCCGAGCGGACAGCACGCTGGACTTGTGATCCTGTGGTCCTGGGTTCGATCCCAGGCGCTGGCGAGAAACAATGGGCAGAGTTTCTTTCACCCTATGCCCCTGTTACCTAGCAGTAAAATAGGTACCTGGGTGTTAGTCAGCTGTCACGGGCTGCTTCCTGGGGGTGGAGGCTGGGCCGCGGGGACACTAAAGCCCCGAAATCATCTCAAGTTAACCTCAAGATTGTATGCCAGGGACATCTTTACCAAACTTTGCTAATAACTTGTTGCAAGTGTAAAAGCAAATGCACGGAAACTAGGTTTACGTCCAGTTTTCACCAGATACATATTATAGCAGTTCAACATGCTCATGTCAACATGATGGAAAAACACTTTTTTCGTCCATTTCAATGTTTTCCGCACACACTCGATAGTGCCAACCATCATGTTAGCCTTATCAATCAAACGCATGTTGATATTATAGTCAAGAACACAACCTGGCTTATATACTGGTTCTTTCGTTACACAGTTCACCTTGCCACTGTTCACCATTGTACCCTCATGAATGGTTGTCAGCATGTTCACTTCTCTCTTGTCTTTCCACCGAACCGAGAGTATTTGATCACTTTTCTGTAGCTGGCACTCACCAACTGCAAGTCTACTGTCAAACACTGGCATTTCCCTCCTTCGTGCCTTTACTGTGCCAACCAATCCAGTTCTATTTTCAACCAAAAAGTTAGTTAGCAATGGACTTGTATAGTAATTATCTGTGTATAAGATGTGGCCCTTGTTCATCCATGGTGCCATCAGTGACTTCACCACACTACCCGAGAAACCATGTTCGTCGTTACCGGGAATGTCTACATCGCTAGCTGAATACAGAATTGTAACGGTTCTATTGTTACGTAAAGTATGGTGACAAATAAACACAGACACTAAGATACTATATATATATTTGGTCGAATATACAGAAGTACACAGGTGATACTTTGGTGTGAGTTGAGCGCACTGAGCGTCGGTACAGTATCTCGCAAGTGTCTGCTCTAGACCACACTTGAAAGTAGACTAGTTAATGTTTGCTATTCTGCTGCTTATATGCTTGGGCAACACCTCACCGTGTGCCCGGGCAACGCCTCACCTCATTCATCTCCAAAGATTGACAGGAATATTAACAATGCATTTGGAGTGAGTATATTATTGGGATAATCTACTCGCTACAGAACTCCCCCTCCCAGGGGATGAAAGGAAAAATACTTGATCAAGGAACTTAGCTGGTCGGTGAATTGTACGCCCTGCTCGCGTTACATAACCATCAAAGTTAACTTCCTCCTCTTCGCTGATGTCATCTAACTGGGGTCGTAGGGTGGGAGGTCGCACAGGATCGTCCGTCGTTGTAGGATCAGGTTGTGGTGCGGCTGGTAACTGGGGTTGTAGGGTGGGAGGTCGCACAGGATCGTCCGTTGTCGTAGGTGGCGGTGCTGCTGGTAACTGTGGTCGAAAAGTGAACTGCGTAGTCGGCGGATGTGTCTCTGGATTTAGCAGTGTCGCAGACGTTGAGACGAAGCCTGGAGCAGAGCAGAGAGCTGAGTGAGGCCGGAGTCGTGGAACTCTATGTGGGAGAGCGTGGCGGCTCGATTGAGAATTGTGAGTGTCTGAACTCGGGGAGCGAGAGCGTGGGGCTCGATGCGGTCATAGTCTGCTGTCTGCTCTGTGTCGAAGCTGTAGCGTCTTGGGTTGATTAGGACTTTACACGCCGAGTACTACATTGTTGACTGTGGAAATTGTAGTCTGGTACCAAAAGATGTAGGCAGTGTGTGGACAAGCTCGGTGTAGCAGGAGAGAAGAATGTGCATAATTGTTGCGTCCTTGGGTCGCTGGTGGAGCATTTAGATCCGGGGCGGATGGGCTCGGGAACCAGGACATTAAGAGGTAATGTAGGCACGTAGTTACGACAACGAGGTAATCACATCTAGAGCTGAATTGTCCTGAAGGCGACGAAGTGTCGGAAACGCAAGCTGTAAGTCCTGTACTGCGCAAAGGGCTTGAGTCGGCCGAGTATCAAAATGCAGTGAACGTGTAGATGAATCTGATGACAGAGCAGCTGTCGTGGGCGTAGGACAAGCAGTGCCCTGGCAGCGACGGAGAGTCGGCAGGACAAGCTGTAGATCCAACATGATGTAATCATTGATGAGGCTGTCAGATGAGTGAGTAACGATCGTGGAGCAGTAAGCCGTAGTAGATGAAAATGCAGAGATGGACGCGATGAAAATCATAGCTGTGGCGAGGGTGTTGGCAGTGTTCCATCCCAGCAAATAGTAGCAGTAGAAGTCCAGTGAGAGTCCATGTTGTAGTCCATCGTGGCTGGGTATCGTCGAAACTCTCTGGGGTCACCAATGTAACGTTTCTATTGTTACATAAAGTATGGTGACAAATAAACACAGACACTAAGATACTATATATATATTTGGTCGAATATACAGAAGTACACAGGTGATACTTTGGTGTGAGTTGAGCGCACTGAGCGTCGGTACAGTATCTCGCAAGTGTCTGCTCTAGACCACACTTGAAAGTAGACTAGTTAATGTTTGCTATTCTGCTGCTTATATGCTCGGGCAACACCTCACCATGTTGCCCGGGCAACGCCTCACCTCATTCATCTCCAAAGGTTGACAGGAATATTAACAATGCATTTGGAGCGAGTATATTATTGGGATAATCTACTCGCTACAGAATCATGTGTATAACGTATCCTGTTTCACAGTCACACAGTACAAAGAATTTCAATCCAAATCTGTTTCATTTGGAGGGAATATTCTGCTTGAATGAAACATATCCTTTGAAAAGCACAAGGGATTCGTCAATCACCAGCTTCTGTGCTGGTACGTAAAAATCTCTGAGCTTATCAATCACTTCATTCATATAGTGCATCACTCGCCAAAGTAAATCATCCTCTGTCCGGTCCTCATTACTTGCAAAATGAAGACACCTGAGGAGTATCTGAAACCTATCTCGGGATATATATTTCCCTAAGAAAGGTGTTGGAATAGTCAGATCTTTGCTCCAGTAATCTGTAATAGCGTGTTTGACACAGTGCTTCATCAACATACATATTGCTAAAAACGCATACATTTCACCTACATTGGTGGTTTTCCAACGTTGCAATCATGAAAATTCTGTTATCTCTCTTCTAATGAGATGAGTCGCATGAAGGTTCGTTTGGTGTACAATATATTCCATGAGCGGCTCATCATTGAATGCTGTAAAATAATCTAATTCACTCATATCCTCTCCATTATCAGGGAAAAGCTCGGTAATCCCGTCTTTATTGTCAAAGGCAGAAATTCGAGGAATAAAACCAGCACCATCACTCCACACTAGTACACCTGGTGTCCTGCGAGACGCAACAACAGTACGGCCGCTACGTGCACATAAGGTGGAAACACGTGAACATCACCACACTACCCGAGAACATCACTACACTACTCTTGGTTCCTCATGTTGTTCCATGCAGTGGCGCTTGGCTAAGCGAGACGCTGCTGACGCGAAAAATTCTTGCCCAGTAACACCACTGGTACTGGCACCAGGCTCGGTAACACTATGTTCTGATTCCGCTTCACTAAAACCAGAAAAAGAGTCGGCTTCCTCTGACTCATCACCGAAAATATCCTCAGA
Source organism: Procambarus clarkii (assembly GCF_040958095.1). Lineage (NCBI taxonomy): Eukaryota > Metazoa > Arthropoda > Malacostraca > Decapoda > Cambaridae > Procambarus > Procambarus clarkii. The sequence continues at coordinate 33,623,064 of NC_091164.1, forward strand.
CTCTAAATAAGGACATGAACTGTGTGGTCGAAGGTGAATTGGAGTAGACACTGGGCGAGGTGGTATGGGTGAGCGTATAGGCCTCGCCATGGGAGGAGGCTGTATCTCATTTTCACTGTCCGTGCTACTATCATCGGTCAATTGTGTGTAGTCTTTATCAATGTCAGAGTCATCAAAATCACTTTCCTCACCATCAGAAAATAATTCACTGGTTATTTGCTCTTGGGCGAGTGATTGCGTGGTGCGCGCCCGGGAAGTGTTCGGCCGTGCGTTCGACATGGTGGCTGCTGGGTAACTGATGCCTCCCACGCGATGGTAGCATGAGCTGGATTTTTTTTACAAAATGGCGTCTGTTTACTATAGCCCCTAAGCAGCGTATGGGAGCCCCCTCTACCCCGCGGGCCTTTCAAATCTTGCACGGTACTCCAATGCATCATATGATGTGGAGCGCAAGTTACTGCAAGTCACTCAACCCATCATATGATGTGTTGTGCACTTAAAGGGTTAATACGCTCAGCATCACTAGTTAATGACAACATAATAAATATACTTACCATCACTAGTTAATGACAATATCATGATACACACACACACACACACACTGGTAGTACAGTAAGAATAAAATTGTCCTTACCATCATTAATGGGCAGAAGTTGTGTTTGCTATCGTCCTGGGAAGCTGAGCAGAGACTGGAAGCAGTATTACCTATTAAGGCAAAATAAAACAAATTTAAGGTTTCTATGACTAAATTTTTCCCACCAAAACAGTAAATTTTTAGAAAAATATAATAATTTTTTTTAGGTATTGTGCTTTGAGCAAAAGTAAGGAAGGTAGGCAGGAGTAAGGAGGGTGGTCAGGAGTAAGGAGGGTGGGCAGGAGTAAGGAGGGTGGCCAGGAGTAAGGAGGGTGGTCAGGAGTAAGGAGGGTGGTCAGGAGTAGGGAGGGTGGGCAGGAGTAAGAAAGGTGGGCAGGAATAAGGAGGGTGGTCAGGAGTAAGGAGGGTGGTCAGGAGTAGGGAGGGTGGGCAGGAGTAAGAAAGGTGGGCAGGAATAAGGAGGGTGGGCAGGAGTAAGGAGGGTGGGCAGGAGTAAGGAGGGTGGGCAGGAGTAAGGAGGGTGGGCAGGAGTAAGGAGGGTGGACACGAGTAAGGAGGGTGGGCAGGAGTAAGGAGGGTGGGCAGGAGTAAGAAGGATGGTCAGGAGTATGGAGGGAGGGCAGGAGCAAGGAGGGTGGGCAGGAGCAAGGAGGGTGGGCAGGAGCAAGGAGGGTGGGCAGGAGTAAGGAGGGTGGGCAGGAGTAAGGAGGATGATCAGGAGTAAGGAGGGTGGGCAGGAGTAAGGAGGGTGGGCAGGAGTAAGGAGGGTGGGCAGGAGTAAGGAGAGTATGCAGGAGTAAGGAGGGTGGGCAGGAGTAAGGAGGGTGGGCAGGAGTAAGGAGGATGGGCAGGAGTAAGGAGGGTGGGCAGGAGTAAGGAGGGTGGGCAGGAGTAAGGAGGGTGGGCAGGAGTAATGAGGGTATGCAGGAGTAAGGAGGGTGGGCAGGAGTATGGAGGGAGGGCAGGAGCAAGGAGGGTGGGCAGGAGCAAGGAGGGTGGGCAGGAGCAAGGAGGGTGGGCAGGAGCAAGGAGGGTGGGCAGGAGTAAGGAGGATGATCAGGAGTAAGGAGGGTGGGCAGGAGTAAGGAGGGTGGGCAGGAGTAAGGAGGGTGGTCAGGAGTAAGGAGGGGTGGCAGGAATAAGGAGGGGTGGGCAGGAGTAAGGAGGGGGGGCAGGAGTAAGGAGGGTTGGCAGGAATAAGGAGGGGTGGGCAGGAATGGGGAAGGGGATATGGGCAGGTTCTCGGTTACCTCCCCTTCCCTCTCTTAACAGCCTACATAATACAAACCACGTGCATTAAGCTGCTACAGCCTGGGCTGTAAAAGCTGGGGCGGGCAAAAAATATTTGAATTAAGTGAAAATTAATATTAAATGCTAAACAAATCTCCAACTTATTGGCATAAGCGTCATGCAAGTTTCATCCCAATATTTTCAAAAATGTATTTTAGACAATTTTTTTTAAAAAGGAGAACATTTTGTTGATAAGGAAAACAGCTCCTATTAACTGGAACTGAGGGATAATGCAGTAATAGAGAGATGCAAGCACCTGTCCAATGTACAAAGAAGAAGAATAGTAGCAAGAAGTATCCACAAAGTGGATATGCAGCTGGTGTCTGTATAGCATTGCTGAGTAATACATAATAATAATGAGTATGTTATCATGCTCTATTTTGTTATATATCATAAAAATGTATTGCCTAATGTTAATATCTGTTACTGTCACCAATATCCAAAAAATATATATTTTTTTGTCTCCTTTGTTTATTATCTCATTTTGATGTAACCTCTACATCCTGGAGAGTGCATACCCATCCCTAACTATGTCAAGATAGAATGAAATTGGTCACCCAATAAATCAGTCACAACTGGCAGAACTTGGGACTTTGAATTTTTTTTGACTGAGTTTTTCACAGATTTCAAATTCTATTTTTTTGTCTCTTTAGGCAGTTTTGATGATCAGGGCTTTATCACTTTTATAAAGTACAGTAGCACCTCGGTTAAGTCACTTTCGCGCTTTGGTGCCGATTGCGGTCGTCAACTATTTTTATTACGGTTCCGCTGGTGTGACTATCTTAGGAGTCACGAGAAAAAATATTTGTATAAATTCCATCTTCTATCCGATTTTGTTGGGGATACTCTTAAAATGTTCGCCATGAAATTCCCGTTCTCCCACAAAGGCCACATGGCATCTCGGTCTATGCGGTCACGTGGTCGGCCCATTGTTTTGTTGTCACGACAAATGCCCACACCCCGCTCCCCTCGTGCGGCAAACTTGACCTGTTTTATGCATTTATTTCCATTCTCGTGTGATTCTAACCCATTCAATACATTGAACATGGATTGTAGACAAGGAACAAGCAGTGGTACTCAAAAAGGAGGCAAGAAATCGCAGAAAGAAGACCAGATCTCTATGATTTATGATAAGTATCGTGGGGTCTTGCTCACTCCCTCCAAGATTCCTGCCCTTGTTGAGGAGTTATCAGAGGCAGAGGATGCTGATCTTCAGGTTGACGAACCAGAATGTGACATTCTATATGAGCTTTCCTCAAGTGAGCATGATAGTTTGAGTGAGAGTGAGGAAGAATCCCCAGCCCCGCCACGCGGAAAGCGAACGTGTCCGGTACCTAAGAGGGCTAGGCTGAGTGATGAGTGGAGTCGAAGCAACACTCCTCCCAGCGTTGGTGCATTTTCTGCAAACCCAGGCCTAACAATTCCACTACCAACGACCAACGATTGGTAGAATATCTAGCCTATGAAACTAATTTGTATGCCACACACATCATACATCTGGTAGCTGCATCATCAAGAAATAGTTGGAAACCATGTCTGTGAAAGAAATGGCCCGATATTTGGGCCTGTGCCTACTGATGGGGATAAACAAGCTCCCTACAATGAGGATGTACTGGCAGACAAATCAGCAGTGGCATAGTCGATTCTTCAACGTGTTTATGTCGTCTACGCGGTTCCAACATATTTCCAAGGACTTTCACATGTATAACAAGAAAGCAGTTCCTGAGAATAATAGTGACAGGTTGATAAAAGTGAGACCAGTGATGGAATATTTGAGCGAGAAATTTTCGTCTGTATATATTCCAAAGAAAGAATTGAGCCTCGATGAAGGTACAATGCCATGGCATGGTCGCCTCTCTTTCAAGGTATACAATCCCAACAAGCCCGACAAGTATGGTGTAAAATTTTATATGTTGGCCAAAGGCACATCAGGCTACATATATAACTTTGATGTGTATTGTGGCATTGGAAAAACTACAGTGGAAACCGTCATGGGGTTGATGGCGCCCCTAGTCAACAAGGGTTATCATCTGTATATGGATAACTACTATAACTCAGTTACCCTAACAAAAAAATTACGTGAAGTTGGTGTTTACACATGTGGCACACTTAGACTGCAATGTGGCGCCCCCAAGGATCTGCAACAACTAGCAAAGGGTAAAATGGCAACAGATACCACACATGCGTAAGGATAACACATTTATTATAGTATGGAAGGACAAGCGCCCCGTCTCTGTCATCACCAATCTGCACAATGCCGACACTACTGAAGTACAGCGCAGGAAACTCATTCGTAGACGTGACGGGAGAACTGGACTCGAAATGGTGAAAATGAACAAACCCAAGGCCATATGTGATTATAATCGGTTCATGAAAGGTGTTGATCATTTTGATCAAATGATCAAGTATTACGAGTTTGCCATAAAAACTCACAAATGGACCAAGAAGATCACTTTTTATTTTCTGTAAATGGCTTTGCACAATGCATTTGCGTTGTATAAAAACTACTCCACTGATGTAAAAAAAACTCACATTTTTAGAGTTTCCCGCAATAGGAATTCGATCCTTATTGCTGTGGAAGAGTGAGGACTGGCCTACAACAACCAGCATACCCCATGCTCCAGACATAGATGCCAACGTAGCTCATCCTGCTGATGCGGCACTTTCAACACCCGGGCCATATGGTGCGAGGCGGCCTCTTTTCACTTCAACACCTCAAGCCCAGTCGTCGTCAGCAAATTCTGAACAGGAGATGATGACACAGAACCCCTTGACTTGACAGATGTGACAGAAGATTCAACCACAAGTCTTGTCGTTCCTGAGGAAGACACGATTCCTGATGTTCACAGCAGAAACAGACGAATTGTAGATTCAGAACATCGTCTCAACTACAAGTTGACACACGAAATTATCAACCTGCCAAAACGTCTAAGGTGCCGTGTTATCTTGAGGTTATCTTGAGATGATTTCGGGGCTTTTAGTGTCCCCGCGGCCCGGTCCTCGACCAGGCCTCCACCCCCAGGAAGCAACCCATGACAGCTGACAAACTCCCAGGTACCTATTTACTGCTAGATAACAGGAGCATCAGGGTGAAAGAAACTCTGCCCATCGTTACTCGCCGGCGCCTGGGATCGAACCTTGGACCACAGGATCACGCGTCCAGTGTTTTGTCCATTCAGTCACCGGCTCCCCAGTTTGCTACTTGTTTGCTACAAGTCTGGCATAAGGAGGGACGTTAAACTCGGATGTAAAACGTGTGATGTGGGACTGTGCGCTGTACCTTGCCCAGCTTCACTCCACCTATGAATCATCTGTTGAGCAACTTCAGGATCTGAAGCCTGAAGAAGGTGGAGTGAAGAAAAAATGCTCAACTGTTGGTCTACAATCAGCATAGACATGGTAAGTACACCTATTTGAATTAATTTATCATCAATAAGATATTATATTATATACGTATTGTAGAGAATTTATTCGCGATTGTTTTCTTAAAAGAAGGAATATTATATCACATAAACTTCAATGAGTAAACAGGAACAATCACAAAGTATTTTTTCGGGTGTGGCGGGCGTGTTGCAGTGGGTTCCCTTTAGCCGTTCATATTGCCAAGACGTGGCAAATATTTTTATTTGTTATGTATATGTCTGTGTAGTTAATTTTACTGCGATCACTGTCATACAAATAAAATCGGGTTTAGACAAGTATAAACTTGACAAACATGGAACGAGCGAAAACATTGCATTAGTTTTTGGCGCGCATGCATAGTGAGCGACGTTGTTTTATATTTGGTGCCGTTCGTACATATGCTTGTAACGGGGGGTGGGGGAAATAGCTCTATCTTGTCCATTATTCCACCCCCCAGTTAACTAACGAGGCCGGGGGAAACAGCTCTCTCTAGTCCGTTATCCCGTCCCCAGTTAGCTAACTATTCTAGAGCACCCTCCAGAGTTCCTAAGGCAACCTCTCTCGTTCAACACCTTGTAACCTAAGTATTTGACTACCTAGGTGCTAAGACTACAAGGCGCCGTCACTTGATCAGTTACCCGAAACTCTAGAGAGAACTCTAGAATACATAATCACGCTACAAACGTATAAGAGAAAACGAAAGGAAAGAAATGAATAGTGAAGTAATTAGTGAGGGCTTGGGGGTGAGAGGGAGAGAGGTGGGAGGAGCGAGGAGGGTCATTAGTTGAAAGTGAGAGTTTAGAGAGGGGGTGGAGGGAGAGGTGTAGATAGGTAGATGTAGAAGAGTAGATAGAAGTAGACGAAATGCTGCCACCATCCATTCATGATCATTACATACAAGACAAGGAATGGAACTTGCCTGTATCACAAAATTCACCAAAGATGTTATCATGAGTTCATTATTAGTAGTTCCCATCTTTATCATGTACTCATTCTAAACCATGAAACCAGTAACTACAGAGGCTTTCTCACCTCAACTCAAAATCTCTAGGGAACAAAGTTAAACACAATTTAAATAATAAATTCATAATTATATTTCACATGAAGTATCATAATTTAGCAATTCAATTAAAATGTTCCAGTTTAATATGCAAAGTGAGTCATCATCCAAGAATTCGAGAACCCTACAACTTGACTGCCCCTGATCATCACACAACATATGTAAACACGACCAAGTCACCTTACTGCTCAACTCACCAAGTGTCTCTGCCTATAGCTGGATAGAGAGGGGGGGGGGGTCTGTAGTTGACAGAGACTCCCGCCCTGCCGGCCGACAGCCTCCCTGCTCTGCTCGTCTGCTGTTCTCTTGATTAATCCTCCTTTCTGGATAGCTCTCCGAGTTTATATTGGGGAACCTAGTAGCTAACTCCGCCCACAAATAGATAGCCTCCGGCACTACCAAGCCACTCCTTAAACGTCGGCTTGTTTGAAGGCTACCAGACTACAATTAAGAGCTTAGCGGAAGCAAGGTGAAATTCTCATGATCTGACCTCAGGTCACTTGAGGTCATTAACGCTTTGAGGTGTGAGATCTCAGGCAGACGACTGGCGCCTCTCAGATCCTTGTCTGTGACTCATGTACTCTATATATATTTTAAATAAACTAACTCAAACACTTTTACAGTGTTACATCTCCCCTTCTCCCCGAAATAAAGTTTTTGCAACACTGCTAAAGCAAGCTAGCTGTGTGCAACAACTTTATTAACGAAAAAAAAATACATCCTAGCTAAACAAATATACATCATCCTACTCTAAAAAATGAAATATATAGACAGACGTCCATTGTCTCTGGCTGGGCGACGTCACTGCTTGGTCTTGTAGATAATCCTGTACCACATTTCTTCAACACAACTGCCTCCGTCGCTTCTCCGTCGTTAACGCACAACAACCCTTGGTCAACCCGAAAGCCGTTACTACTTGAACTGCGCACAGGACCGTGGAATTCGGTTGTCCCAGCTGATCTGTAATTGGCCCTACGTCAGTCACCATGAGAGACGTATATTGGGGTTCTTCACAGCTATAGGGACTACAAGTTTCGAGACCTTCATATAGTTGCCAACAGTAGAAATCCCATCCTACTCTTCTTCCTCCCTGTTGCTCCAGCACGCCTCCTTCAGAGAGCTACTTCTGACAGCCACATCAAGTCCGCATGACACAGGAAGAATCACTCAACAGAGCAACATGCTTGTAGGAGGGGCGGCCAGTCAAGGCAACGATCCTGTCTTGCAATTACGCTCCATGCAATAATGCTGACACCAGCAAGGGACACTAGGTATCGTGTCTCAGCTTGGCTTATCTTCTTCTTTCTTCTCTCTTCTTTCTTCTCTCTTCTTTCTTCTCTCTTCTTTCTTCTTTCTTCTCTCTTCCTCCTCCCATGGGTCTTTGACAAGCGACCTGGGGTCCATTGGGGGTCTGTCCGTCCTGGGGTCCATCCTGGGTAGACCGATGTTGGTGGGACAGACTGGAGTCGTTGTTGCTCCTCTTCCATCATTACTGGGTCGTCTGGGGCCGTCTGCAGAACGACCTGGGGTCCACTGGGGGTCCGTCCGTCTTGGGGTCCACTGGGGTCCGTCCGTCTTGGGGTCCACTGGGTAGACCAATGTTGACCGACCGAGAGGGCTGCATCTTGGGGTCCCCTGGGGTGGTGGTGGTGGTGGTGGCCCTGACATCCAGGTAGGGGCTGGTCGTCGTGGTGGTGAGGAACAGCCGTGAGTGTGGTATAAGGCAGCCGTCTCCCTCTTCTGTATGTGCGTCTCTCCTCTCTTCTGGCTCCCACCTGTGAAATGAACAGAAAGGCGACAATACGTGTTCCCAAGATGTTTGTGTGACCCTGTCGTTTGTATAGGGTTACACAGTCCTATCATACCGCTCTCCTCCTGGCAACAACTACACTTCAATTTTTAATAATTCAATTAACTCTGAATGATATTGACTTGGTGGAACATAAAACAGTAACAGAGTAAAGTTAGAGAAGAGAGAATAAGGTCATCACTACTTTTAACTTGTCACAAAAAAAAAATCAACACTAATAGACAAAACACTAGCCTAAACTTAACTGTACCGTTCCTAATCTTAAGTACATAATTAACCATTACTCCCACCCTTAACCTACAGCCACCTACGTGACCCAGAGTGTTTCCCTAGCTTCTCCGCCGGTAAACAACTCCCAAACTGTTGTCACCCCTGTGACCAGACTATCTAACGTCGAGCGTCCCCAACGTGAAGTCTACTGACACACTAGTCCACACTAGCATGCTGTACAATACCAGTACACCTCGGGTTATTGCGTTCAAATGGAGTAAAACAGTCGATCGCAATAATCTGAGCAGAACCACACTTAAACTACTTAAGAACTACACCTGCCACTCCCCACTGACCTGGAGACCAGCGGTGGCTGGGTGTCCCCGTGGGACATGCGAGGTCACCTGTCACACTCAGCTGACCTGCACTACCAACACCGCTAAGTTCCCAAATCGCCAAATCTTATCACTAACATTAATCACTACACACGCAAGTTCTGGTGAACATTCCCTGAACACCACAAAACTCACAAACTCACTAAAATACATCGTCAGAAAATCACTATCTCCTAACCTGAAAACTCGCTAAATCGCGAAAGTAAAACACCTGTCAAGATCTCCCTGATAGCGCCTGAGCGGCAAAAAGACACGTGGGACTGAACAATGTTAAAAGAACACCAACTACCTACAACATTGTTCAACACCGCTGCCAACATTGTAACGGGGGGTGGGGGAAATAGCTCTATCTTGTCCATTATTCCACCCCCCAGTTAACTAACGAGGCCGGGGGAAACAGCTCTCTCTAGTCCGTTATCCCGTCCCCAGTTAGCTAACTATTCTAGAGCACCCTCCAGAGTTCCTAAGGCAACCTCTCTCGTTCAACACCTTGTAACCTAAGTATTTGACTACCTAGGTGCTAAGACTACAAGGCGCCGTCACTTGATCAGTTACCCGAAACTCTAGAGAGAACTCTAGAATACATAATCACGCTACAAACGTATAAGAGAAAACGAAAGGAAAGAAATGAATAGTGAAGTAATTAGTGAGGGCTTGGGGGTGAGAGGGAGAGAGGTGGGAGGAGCGAGGAGGGTCATTAGTTGAAAGTGAGAGTTTAGAGAGGGGGTGGAGGGAGAGGTGTAGATAGGTAGATGTAGAAGAGTAGATAGAAGTAGACGAAATGCTGCCACCATCCATTCATGATCATTACATACAAGACAAGGAATGGAACTTGCCTGTATCACAAAATTCACCAAAGATGTTATCATGAGTTCATTATTAGTAGTTCCCATCTTTATCATGTACTCATTCTAAACCATGAAACCAGTAACTACAGAGGCTTTCTCACCTCAACTCAAAATCTCTAGGGAACAAAGTTAAACACAATTTAAATAATAAATTCATAATTATATTTCACATGAAGTATCATAATTTAGCAATTCAATTAAAATGTTCCAGTTTAATATGCAAAGTGAGTCATCATCCAAGAATTCGAGAACCCTACAACTTGACTGCCCCTGATCATCACACAACATATGTAAACACGACCAAGTCACCTTACTGCTCAACTCACCAAGTGTCTCTGCCTATAGCTGGATAGAGAGGGGGGGGGGGTCTGTAGTTGACAGAGACTCCCGCCCTGCCGGCCGACAGCCTCCCTGCTCTGCTCGTCTGCTGTTCTCTTGATTAATCCTCCTTTCTGGATAGCTCTCCGAGTTTATATTGGGGAACCTAGTAGCTAACTCCGCCCACAAATAGATAGCCTCCGGCACTACCAAGCCACTCCTTAAACGTCGGCTTGTTTGAAGGCTACCAGACTACAATTAAGAGCTTAGCGGAAGCAAGGTGAAATTCTCATGATCTGACCTCAGGTCACTTGAGGTCATTAACGCTTTGAGGTGTGAGATCTCAGGCAGACGACTGGCGCCTCTCAGATCCTTGTCTGTGACTCATGTACTCTATATATATTTTAAATAAACTAACTCAAACACTTTTACAGTGTTACATGCTGTGTACATTTTTATACTTTTGTTCTTATAGAAAATTCTATTGCGAACACATTGGTACAAAAAAGAAATACGTACATAGAAAATTAAGGTCAGGACACGTATAAATGTATACAATTTCCAAGCGTGATTTCCCCACATGTGTTTTCGCCGGTGCGCTCGCGGGTAACTCCTCGTCCACTCCCCACACTCTTGTGGGTAGGCAACGACCTTGATTATACATTCATATGCATATGTCCGTATAGAGAATTTTATTGTGATTCCAATGATACCAAAATTAACGATGTAGGACAACTGTGGGCTTCACAACCATTAAGAGAGTGGAAACATTTTGTTGCTGTTTGGCGCTCTCGGCAAGTGATCTCAATAGTTTTTTTTTTTGGTGTTGATATGCCTTATGCTTTGGCAGCATTTTATAGGTATGTTCTTATAGACAATTCTATTGCAAACACAGTGATACCAAATTTAAATACGTACGCCTACAATTAGTGTCAGGACAGTAAAAAGAGTATACACTTTTCGGTCTTACCGCTTAGGTGCTCGAAAAACCGAAAGCACAAGGCGGATTTTTTTTTTAGTACGCCGCAAGCGCGAAAGTGATAATTATTAACGAGCGGCTGTATCTACGATCGTTTCGAGTAACAAGTGAGCCACTCACAGCAAATTTGTCTCTTTTTACGAGCTTCACCTCTATTAACGAGCAAAACCACATGGTGCTGCCTAGCGTCTCGCGGGTTCTCGCAAATTCTCGGACGACTCCGACACCAGTAGTTGTTGTTGTATTGCGCACAACAAGCATCCCTCTGCATTTATTTGAGCTTTTCTTTCGGTATTTTGTGGTTTTGTGACTACAATTTGTAATGCAAGATGTCGCCAAAGAAGCTGCTTGCTTATGATAGTGTTGTCAAGAGAAAGAAAGACACAATTACTCTGGATCTGAAGAAGGAAATAATAGCAAAGCATGAGCATGGTGTCTGTGTGACTGATCTCACAAGGAAGTATGGCAGGTCCTCATCAACAATTTGCACCATTAGTAAGGAGATGAGGAGGTAAGGGAGGATGCTGCCTCTTCCAGTGAGATCAGGGAAGTGTTGGGAATGTTTGAAAAGGTGACCGCATTCTTGGAAAAGCTGCCCTGATAAAGCAGTGACAACCCGGTGTGTGAACATGTTTAATGACAATTTGCTGACTCATTTTAGGGACATCCTAAAACAGAGACAAAAGCAATTGTCAATAGATACGTTCTTTGGAAAAGTAGAGAAAAGAAGAGCCAGTGATAGTGAACCACAATCCGGTCCCAGTGGGGAGAAATTCCCGAGAGCCCCCTCCCTGATTCAGAGGTGGATTCTCCTTCCACACCATAACCCCTCTCCTCCTTCCCACCTCCCCATTGTCTCCCTCAAGCCAGCAACGACTCTTCATAAGGTAAACATGAAAATAGTACAACAAAACATTCATAAATACATGTGCAGTATTATATTTACATTATAAAATGTCATGCAAGTATGGATATTTTTGTGAGTGGAACGGATTAAATATATTTCCTTTATTTTATATGGGAAAATTTGTTTCTTAAGACAAGTTTTCCACATAACGAGCTCGGTGCCAGAAAGGATTAAACTCGTTAATCGAGGTGCCACTATATACATTTTTATCCCATAAATCATTATAATTTTCCCTATACAGTATTTAGTTTTTTTTTTGGGGGGGGGGCATTTTTTCTTGACATCATTCCAACACATATTGACCTACAACTTTCACATATTCGAGTACGAATGCCAAACAACGTTTATTAAAACATATAAGTAAATTAATGAATTAGAACTACCTTATTCATTGTCGATAACTTTAACTTCAGTTATCTCTAAAACTTTGAGTCAGCTTCAAAAAATTCTGTTTCTGACCGATTCTCACCATTTTTACAAATAATGTGCACAGTTGTCTGTTCTACAATCCTATTAGAATGGATTTTTCACAAACCCTAAACATTTATAATTATCAATTTTTTTTCTAAATTTGGCACATAATTCAAATGCCACATTGATGATATTTTTTACAGTAAACTAAACTGAAAACATATATTCTAAATCTATGAAAATGAAGATCATATACTATTCTGAGAGCATAATAACACCAAATGAACAATTGGTGATAATATATATTTTTGCAGCTGATCTCAATATCTGAAGTTTTCAATATTAAATTTTATAATTATTTTTTATTTTCTTATTTTACAAGTTATGTTTATGATCATTTAGACAAAGTTGCAGGATTTGCTAGTATGCACAAAAAATTGGAAAGCATTAGAGCAAATTTGAGAAATTGAACTTTGCCATCAGGTCCTGTCGTATATGTATGCCATGCACGGCTTAAGGGTTAATACAGAACTGTACTGTATAAAATGCATAAAACTTCAAAACTAACAATACAGGTATTTCTCTAATTATAACAATAATAATATTTTAAATAAAACAATTTGTAACAGTCAATATGTACATCAAGTTTTCAGTATGCCTATAAAATAAGCACAGGTCATGTCAACGCATTGGGCCTGGGTGAGATGGCTGGCACCATGTGCTTCTCCTCTTCCTGGGGTAAAAACGTCTGACTCACGCGCGAAGGATTTTCGTGATAAATTTGAACAATTTTTACTGTTTGAACTCATTTAATCTGTCAAGATGTTTCAGAGCAGCATTCATGGTATTGAAGGTATAAAACAAAAGAGAAAATATTTGTCAATTAATTAGAAAGTTGACTTGATAGAGAAAGCAGAGCATGAATACTCTGTCACTCGACTCGTCCAAGAATTCAACATTGGTAAAGCTACAGTTTGTGATAAAAAAAAAGCAGAAGGATAATATTAAGAAATTCTTTGCTCAAACTGATGCAATAGGCAACAGGAAAAATTGAGGCCTGCTAAATATACGGATTTGGACTCGTCTGTATTTAAATGGTTTACACAGCATGGTGCGAAAGGAATTGCTGTTTCAGTTGATTCTATTAGAAATGCAGCTGAAAGACTTGCTGTAAAGTTAAACATAGACAATTTCAAGGCTAGCACTGAATGGGTATGTCAATTTAAAGAGAGGTATGGCATCATTAACAAGAAAACTTGTGGCGAGGCATTAAGTGCAGATGTTGGAAGTGCTAATGCATATAAGCATAAACTTTCTTAGCACATGATATCTAATAATCTAAGCTAGTTTTAAGTGTACAATGCAGATAAAACAGGCTTTAACTGGAAATTGCCTTCAAAGAAACACTTTGGCCTTCAGGCTTGAATAGAGTATTCGTGGTTGCAAGGTAAAGAAGGAAAGAATTTCAGCATTATTGTGCTCTAACGCAGATGGCAGTCACCGAACAAAGTGCGCAATTGTTGGGAAATCTGCCAACCCCAGAGCATTGAAAAACTGCATGAACAGACTACCTGTCATCTACTAAACACAAAAAATGCCTGGTTCACACAGATTATTTTTGAGGATTGGTTCCAGAATCACTTTTATAAATTAGTAAAAAAGCAGCAGATCAATGAGTGTAGAATTCATCCTGCTGAGGTAAAGGTAATGCTGTTGACAGATAATGCCCCAGCTCACCCCATTGCTAAATTAACATCGCCTGATGGCAAAATAACATGCATGGCTTTACCACCAAACACTACATCTGTAATACAACTCATGGATTAAGGGTTATCTATGCTCTCAAAAGGCTTTGTCTGGCTAATGTCTGAGGCTAATGCCTGAGCTATGAATTTAGACATTATGGAAGTTCTGCTCTCTGAGGAAGACGAGATACTTAACCACTGCACTGCGCAACGAGCTTGTAGGCGCTCGACGGGTGGTGCGTAACACACCTCAGGGATCTTATAGGTATAGCGTATGATTCGAAACTCCCGCAGCTACATGGGGTTCACATCAGCCTCCTCAGGGATCTTATAAACAGACGTCATTTAAAAAAAAATCATTTAAAAAAAAAATCGTGGGCAACATTCCTGGGTGTAAGAGCCTCAGTACTGAGTGAGCAACCAAGGCTGGTGCACGCAGCATGAGCTCACAGCACTGCTGTTCAGCTTGTGACCACAGCATTGCCAAATAATGTCAAAATATATATGTAACTGGTATTATTTAGCCATGATAGGACGATAATAGCAGGATTGTGTTGATAATTAGTGATGTGCATAGTATTGTGGGAGGTGGAATTTTGGTGAGGTTGGGAGGGAATTGAGGTAGCGTCAGTGTGTGGCAGCCACTCTTGTTTTGCTCACCATACTAGCTTAGTGGTTCACTATGGTGAACACAAATGTAGATACATATATATAATGTGTGTGTATATAGTGTAATAACAGCAACAGGAGTATATTGGGAGGAACCATTTTGGTGAGGGAGGTGGCGTCGTACTCGTAGCGTTGTCTTCTGCTGTGTGACTTGTTATGCAGTGTATGGTGGCCACTGTTCTGTTTGGACATAATACGAGTTTAGTTGTATGGTTATGGTGAATAAAACATGTTGATATTTATACATAATGTGTGTAAATAGTGTAATAAAAACAATAACAGTATGGTGCGAGGAGGAATGTTGGCGAGTAAGGTGTTGGAGAAGTGAGGGAGGGCTGGCTGGGTGTGGCAGCTCAACCTTGTTTTTTGGGCTCACCATATGAACTTAGTGGTTTGTTATGGTGAACACACATGTAGATGGTTATATACAATGTGTGTATAAAGTGTAATAACAGCAAAAACACTGTTTGATCGTAGAATATAATATACACCTTACATCTGGTATAATCTATGACTGAACAACTGACCACTATCATACCTTCCTCATAGCAAACATGGACATAACACCACCAGAAGCAAACTCTCATTCAGGCTACACAGTGAATCAGCTTTAGGCAATCTCTCAAATGCACTTCACAATATTAACTGGGAATCTGAATTCAAGAATACACAGGATATAAACTCATTAACTAACCTCTTTCTCTCCAAAACTCTAAGCTTCTACAATACTCACTGTCCCCTCCTTATCAAACAAGTAACTGACAAAAGAATAAACAATCTGTGGCTGAACAAATCCACAAGGGCCGTGACGAGGATTCGAACCTGCATCCGGGAGCATCCCAGACACTGCCTTAATCGACTGAGCTACGACAGGGTAAAAAGCCATTTTTACCCTGTCGTAGCTCAGTAAAAAACCCTAAAAAAGCCTTTTCAACCCTTTTTACCCTGTCGTAGCTCAGTCGATTAAGGCATTGTCTAGGATGCTCCCGGACGCAGGTTCGAATCCTCGTCACAGCCCTTGTGGATTTGTTCATTTGATGCATCACGTTAGTGTGATCTCTGTGTGTGATGATGTAAGGGCGAAGAGGGAGAACGGCCTATTGACATAGCTCGGGTGCAGTGGGGGGGGGGTTGTGTAAAAGCCTGGTTTGTGCCTCGGAGAGGCTACGGGATCCAGTAAGTTCAGTAGAACTTCGGTTTCAACCCTTTTTACCCTGTCGTAGCTCAGTCGATTAAGGCAGTGTCTGGGATGCTCCCGGACGCAGGTTCGAATCCTTGTCACGGCCCTTGTGGATTTGTTCATTTGATGCATCACGTTAGTGTGATCTCTGTGTGTGAATCCGTGGCTCACAAGTGGCATACTCAAATCAATAAACAAAAAACTTGAATATGAAAAGAAATCTAGGATTGGCCTAGTTACAAAGGAAGTAGTTAAAAGGTACTCATCAGTGCTTACCAGTATCATAAGAAAAGCTAAACTTTCATATTATGAGAATAGATTCAAAGAAGCAAAAGGCAACATGAAAAACACATGGAAAACCATCTCTAATACCCTAGGAACAAAACGACACTCCCACAACCAGATAATACTCTCTAAGGATAGCTACACAGTGTCAACTGATTTAAAAATGGCAAATGAATTTAATAGCTTCTTTTCATCGGTTGGTGCTAACCCTGCCAGTAAAATCCCACAGACTCAGACACATATCAACACATATCTCTCAGGCAGCTATCCAAACTCTCTTCTCCTTTCACCAGTCAGCCCGACAGATGTTGTGTCCATCATACACTCACTAAAAACCAAAGCTGGGAACATCAGTGAAATCCCATCCACTGTATACAAGAGCGCCTCCCATGCCCTTGCGCCACCCATAGCTCTGCTGTTCAACAAATCCCTAGAGTGTCATACCTTCCCTGATATCCTTAAAAAAGCAAGAGTAACACCAGTTCATAAAGGAGGCAATCCGGCAGACAAACAATTATAGACCAATATCGAACCTACCTATACTATCAAAAATATTTGAAAAAATTATCTACAAACAGCTCTACTCCTACCTCGTAAAATTTGACATACTCAGCCCCTGTCAGTTTGGCTTCTGCTCCCAAAAGAGTACCAACGATACAATTATTAGTCTCCTTCATATAATTTACTCAGCCCGTGACAAAAATGAGTTTCCGATTGGACTCTTCATTGACCTGAAAAAGGCCTTTGATACTGTTAATCGCAACTACCTCTTACTTTAACTCCATCATTATGGTGTAACGGAGGGTGGGGGAAATAGCTCTCTTTAGTCCATTAGTTCGCCCCCCAGTTAGTCAACTATTCTAGAGTTCCCCCCAGAGTTCCTACTGCAACCTCTCTTGTTCAACACCTTGTAACCCAGGTATTTGATTACCTAGGTGCTACAACTACAAGGCACCGTAACTTGATCAGCTACCCGCAAACTCTAGAGAAACTCCAGAACCATTTCACTGCCACAAACGTATACGAGAACCAAAAG
>NC_091164.1:33645203-33918014 GCF_040958095.1 Procambarus clarkii
CCGAAACGCTTTGCATAATAGTGGCTTCATTAGTATGTGTAACTTCTGTCCCTTCAATTGAACAATATTCTTATGTTCTTTGTACACACAATCTTTTGAATAAATAATAATATTATTATTATTATTTACACAGAAAATCACACTACTGTAAAGTGATATACATCAATGAGAAAATTCACTCGGGCTGTGAGATGATGCAAACCTGCAATGTTTGCATCACCTCACAGCCCCAGTGGATTGTTCATTGATGTATATCACCTTAGTGTGATTTTCTGTGTATCTGAAGTTGTGCATACACTGTTGAACTACAGTACTTTATCCTTCACCTGAGTGCTTGGGGTCTTACATAAAACTTGGACTGGCTTCAGGACTGTGATATCAGGATATCACAGACTTCCTGTGATATCAGTAGAAATCCGATTGTAAGAAAGTCAGTGGTGGTACAGTAGTAGAGAATTGTTACGGACCCGAGTCCAGCGTCCGAGCCCGGAGCAGTGACGACCACGCCATCTGTGGGTCAGCTCCCAAAACCCCCTCCAAATGGACGACGCCATCTAGTGAGGACAAGATATACTGGCCACAAGGGTTAGTTTCCCGTCCTAATCAGCTCGTAACGCCACCGCTGCTGACCTCTGGTGAGGTGATGCTTAGACAGCAACGCCATCTATGGAGTGGATAGGTGGGCGTTTGTGTCTAAGCCTGTAAGTGAGGTGCCCTAGAGTGTAACTAGTACTGATGACGTGTCTGATTACAGAGTCGACCTGGGACTGCTGTATTGGACGAGAAGGCAGTCTACCCAAGGCAGCCGTAGGACCTCCACGCATTTGCTGCTGAAGCTGTGAGTCACCCCCCGGATGAACACTGTTGTGTTAGCCTGCCTGTGAGGTGGCAGAACCAGGGATTGTCGTGCCCGGGACTGACTGGTGGAGAAGACTAACCACTGGGGTGTTGTGGTGAGGAGAGTGATCTGTGAAATCACACGAGGCTCCTGCCTAGGGCTCGCAACCCTAGTATCGGTCGTGGAGTGGCCTAACCAGCGGAACTGATTGGAACCTGCCAGCTACAGGCTGGATTTGTGGTTGAAGGCCTCCACGACGGTGCCCCCAGTGGAACTGTGATTTGGCTGGCCTGTGGCCAGGGTAGACTCGAGAGAATCGAAGGATTCATCGTGAGGCCACAAGAGGACCAAGGGCTAAGCATCGTTGAGCACCGTGGAACACTCCGCGTCTTCAGAGGAAGACCATATTGTATATTATAGTATTTATACCCCCCCCCCCCCTGTGTGATAATTTATATATTTATTTATGGTGATGGTAATTATATATTAAGTTTAGTTAATTTGTATCCCTTCCCCTTTAATTTACTTGCGTTGCGGAACACACCTCTTGAAAGCCACTACTAGCTTGGGGCCGGATACCCAAACTCTACTAACATCAGAGAAAGAACCCAGTTGCGCCCCAAGAGGGCCGTAACAAGAATGCAGCTGGCAATGCCTTGGTCATGGGTTTGCAACACTACACAGTCCCAGTGGAATTTCTCATTATTATTATTATTATAAAAGTTATCATTATTCGATAGGCCAATGTCCACACCCCAACAATGCCATTGGCATATAATTTACCCCAACAATTCTACTGGCCTACATCTACACCTCTAACAATTCCATAGTCCTATTTCCATACCCCAACATTTTTGTTGAAGAAAACAAAAATGCTGTTTGTTGACCAACTTGTATATTGGCTATTTTCTACCATGTTCCCCCTTTTTTCATCTTTTATTATTTTTATTTTTTTCTTTCAATGCAATTATACTTTAAGCTTAATTACTATTAAGTTTTAGTCTAAGTGTTTTTTTTTCCCCACCTCACCTTGCCCGAAACGCTATGCGTACTAGTGGCTTTAGGTATTGTATGTACTACCTCTATCTTTAAATCAAACAGAATGTTTGTACTGTAACTCTGCAACTATGTATGTACTTTTCCTAAATAAATTTTTATTATTAACAATTGTATGTTGGGGGTGTAAGACAATGTTGGGGGTGTAAGACAATGTTGGAGCAGAAAGCTCAGTACTCACTTCCCCCTTCAGAGCAGGAGAGATTGCTGAAATAGAGGGAATACAGAGAACATATACGGCAAGCGTCGTTGAGATAAAACACCTAAATTATTGGGATCGTATCTAAGCGCTCTGAATGTACTCTCTAGAAAGGAGACGAGAGAGATACCAAATAATATACACATGGAAAACACTGGAGGGCCAGGTCCCAAATCTACACAGTAAAATAACAACGTACTGGAGTGAATGATATGGAAGAAAATGCAGGATTGAACCAGTGAAGAGCAGAGGTGCCATATGCACAATCAGAGAACATAAGAAAATAAGAACAAAGGTAACTGCAGAAGGCCTATTGGCCCATACGAGGCAGCTCCTATCTATAACCACCCAATCCCACTCATTTACATGTCCAACCCGCGCTTGAAACAATCGAGGGACCCCACGTCCACCACGTTACGCGATAATTGGTTCCACAAATCAACAATCAACAACTCTGTTACCGAACCAGTATTTACCCAAGTCTTTCCTAAATCTAAATTTATCCAATTTATACCCATTGTTTCGTGTTCTGTCTTGTGCTGATACTTTTAATACCCTATTAATATCCCCTTTGTTGTGTCCATTCATCCACTTGTAAACCTCTATCATGTCACCCCTAATTCTTTGCTGTATAAACATCAGAGGTCCGCGGTTGTTCAACGTTCTCCCAGTGACTATAAGAAATATTGCCGGAACAACCGCGCGTGGACATCTTCAAGAGAAAACTGGACTCTTTTCTAAGAGAAGTTCCGGATCAGCAAGGCTGTGGTGGGTATGTGGGCCTGCGGGCCGCTCCAAGCAACAGCCTGGTGGACCAAACTCTCACAAGTTGAGCCTGGCCTCGGGCCGGGCTTGGGAAGTAGAAGAACTCCCAGAACCCCATCAAGCAGGTAATGCACTCAAGTACTTACGGAGGATGATGAGAGTGCGAGGAACAAGGTGGTCAGCTGGAGCCAGTGACTCCTTCCTTCAACAGTTTTGTCTCTCCCTCGTGGTATATCCTCAATATCTTCAGTGATGTGGCCTCACCACACACTTACACTGCCACAAGTGTCCTGAGAGTACTGTGGGAGGGACAATTTGGCGGGTATTGTGGACACAGGTCTTTAAGACAGGCGAACTTCACGAGTCGTGGAGACGTCTATAGCAACCTTTGTTGTGATGACGTCACTCGCTCGCTCGCTTACCCGCCACGTCGCTCTTCCCAATTTCTTTGGTTACTGATCTTTGCCGACGTTTAATTTATTTGAGAGACACTAATATTGGTGGCCTCAACGAGGACAGGAAGTTGGCGGCTTGTCAAAGGTCAACCCATTTGCCTGGACGATCTTTTCTATCTGTATTTTAAAACCCAGTAGAGTTTTGGCGTTTACCTTATCTACTCTTTGGCGGGTAGGCTGTTCCACGGGTTTATTCACCATACGGGTGAAAAAGCCTCTCCTGTTTTCTGTCCTACATTGTGGCTTGTTGAGCTTGAACCCGTCGCTCCTCGTTCGTGTTACATCTGACCTTGTGAAGAAAATGTCCGGATCAACATCGTCCAAATTGTTGAGTATTTTTGGTGTTTCGATGAGCTCCGCCCTGTCATGCCTGGTTTGCTGTGTTGTTTGGCCAGTGGCCCTCAACCCTTCCTGATACGAGAGATGACTAAGCTCTGGTATGATTTTTGTTGCCCAGTGTTGCATCTTCTCCAGAGCAGCTATGTCTTTCTGAAGATAAGGTCTCAACCTCTTATCCACTATCTATGACAATCATCACTTCAATTATCAAAATTGCAGATATTTTACAGCACATGATGTAAACAATGTATTAACAGATAATCACAATATCTCTGTAATCAACTTGAATGTTAGATCCCTAGGTAAACACTTCGATGATGTTAGTGCCTTGATTGAAACTATTGACAACAAATTCCTTTTTATTATACTTACTGAAACGTGGTTGAAAGAGGATAATACTCAACTCTTTAACATGCCTAACTACTCGGCAATTCACAACTGTCGTCAAATGCAGAGAGGTGGTGGTACTGCTCTTTACTACCACCAAGACCTAACATGCTTAAAAATAATTAGAACTAGAGACTGCTGTGGGGAGTATATCTTCGCCAGTTTCAGAGTCAAGGGTGCCGAGTCTGTCCTGTCTGTGGGTGCAGTCTATAGAATTCCTAACACTGATGTGTCTGAATTCAACTCAAACCTTAGAAGTCTAATACTAGATAACAGATTGAACAAAAACCATCTAATTATCGCAGGGGACTTTAATATTGACCTCTGCGAGCCTGAACACCCTACTGCTGTTAGCTTCCTCAACTGTATGAATTCCTGCTTCCTCATACCCTTAATCACTAGACCAACTAGAATCACTGATAGTACTGCTACGACTCTAGATCACATCTGGACCAACATAACCTCTCCGCTTACTTCAGGTATAATCACCGATAGCACTACAGACCATTACCCCACATTTCTCTTAACTAACATTAGCAAACCACCTCTAGAGACAAGGGAGTTAAGCTTTAGGCTGCATAATGAAACTGCTATAAACAATTTTATAACTGCTGCTGATAATGTCAACTGGGAGTCCGAGTTAGGTAACATTGGGGACATCAACCTAGCAGTGCAATCTTTTCTTCAAACAACTCTTAGCCTTTATAACACCCACTGTCCTATGCTTACAAAACAAGTCACAAGCAAAAGACTTAACAATCCTTGGCTTACAAAGGGAATACTTAAATCCATTAACAAAAAACACGACCTTGAGAAGAAGTATAGGCTAGGAACAGTCTCCAAAGAATTCTCAAAGAATTACTCGTTATTGCTATCTAAAATAATTAGACGAGCCAAAACTAAATACTATGAAGATAAATTTACCCAAATAAAGAGCAACATTAAAAAAACTTGGAGCACAATTTCACAAATATTGGGATCAAAGAAGATTTTAAATAACAAACCAACACTCCTTTCCAATAACGCTGGTCAGCTTTCAGCCTCTGATTCTGCTATTGAGTTCAATAGGTTCTTCTCTTCCATTGGGTCATCCCTTGCAAATGATATTCCATCTTCCTGTACTGATGTTAAGGACTATCTTACAGGTAACTATCCACAGTCTCTGTACCTAAAGCCTACTAGTTCCACTGATGTCAATGAAATAATCCTTTCCCTTAAAACCAAGTCTAGTGCCCTCGAGGAGATACCAACTTTAATTTACAAAAAAGCCTCCAGATCTCTAGCCCCTGCTATTGCATTGCTCTTCAACAAGTCACTTGAACTCCAAACCTTTCCTGACATTCTAAAAAAAGCAAGAGTAACCCCTGTCCACAAATGTGTTGATCTCACACATGTTAACAACTACAGACCTATATCAATCCTGCCTAACTTGTCAAAAATATTCGAAAAACTAATCTACAAGCAGCTTTACTCTTTTCTAGCCAAACACAATATACTTAGCTCTTGTCAATATGGCTTCAGACCCAAAAAAGCACTAACGATGCACTTATTAGTATGCTTAACTTAATTCACGCAGCTCTTGATAAAAAGGAGTTCCCTGTTGGGTTATTTGTGGACCTGCGTAACCCAGCAAACACAGAACGTTTGTGGACGTTTTTAAATGGTTCCACAAAGGTAATACTGTAACTTTTGACATAAATACGTATATCTGATGTTCTTAAAACCAAAGGATATAACTAAAAACATATATTCTTGAGACACAGTTTTTTAAGATTTATGTAAAAATTTAAAAATAATAGTGAATGCTATGGTATTATAATGTTTTCATGCTTTATATTTAAGAATAAATAATTTTCAGTCAACATTTAGTTTTTTTTGTTTACTTTCTGTAAAGCTATCCAATTTACGTTCTTATAACATAAATATAACATTTATATGACGTCAGTATAACGTTATTTACACGACATCATTACGTTATTATGATGTTATATTAACGTATAATTCATGTGTGAAAACCAGAATATATATTGAACTTTATGTTTTAAACCTTGTAAAGTTATCATAAAACTTGGAATAAGACGGTAAGCATGCTTTACTTATGAAAATATACAAACAAATCAACAAAAACATTTTAACATAAAAAACATAAACATAACATAAAGTAATTGCATGCATGGGAGTTAACTGGAACTCTGTAATATTGCATACATGAACCTTAAGGTACAAACCCAGTGTATTTACTCATGCAGTTCTTTCCTAAATCTAAATTTTTCCAATTTTTACACTTTGTTTCGAGTTCTGTCTTGTGTTGCTACTTTTAATACCCCATTAATGTCCCCTTTGTTATGTCCATTCATCCCATTGTGCACCTCTACCATATGTCACTCCTAATTCTTTGCTTTTCTAGAGAATGTAATATAAGCTTTGACAATCTTTCTTCATATGACAGGTTAACAGGTAGAACAAAGATTACCATTTATATATGGATAACTATTATAAGTCGGTTTGAATGAGTGAATTGCTGCTTGAAGATAGGTATATACACCTGTGGTACTATCAGATTGCATCGTGGTGAGCCTAAAACCCTTCAGATCCAAGCAAAGGGTAAAATGCCAGCAGATACAATTGCGAACACATTGATACCAAAATGAAAGACATATGACGAGAATTGAGGTAACCAAAGTGAAAAGAGTGTTCACATTACATTGCACTAGAGTGCTCCCGGGTTACTTTCTCTCACTTTCTCTGTTTTGTGCGGATGGTACACCTTGCTTTTGGAGTTTATATGCATTTAAACCTGTAGATAATTCTATTGCTAACACATTGATACCAAAATGAAAGACCTAGGATGAAAATTGGGGTGACCAAAATGAAAAGAGTGTATACATTTTATCGCTCTTGTGCGCTCCCTGGTAACACACTCTCGCTTACTCTGTTTGTTGCGGATGGTAAGCCGGGCTTTTGGAGTTTATATGCCTTTAGTCCTGTAGAGAATTCTATTGCGAACACATTGATGCCAAATTGAAAAAACTAGGATGAGAATTGAGGTAACAAAGTTGAAAAGGGTATACACTTTTCAGTATTATCACACTCTCTAATGTAATGAGAGTTGCCTGAGGGTGGCTCAGCTTTCTTTTTCTGGTACCCTTGGCCTACATTCATCTTGTCGGCGGGTGGAGCGCGCTGCTGTCTTTGACATTATATGCACATAGTTCTGTTGGGAATTCTATTGCGAACGCATTGATACCAAAATGAAAGACATAGGACGAGAATTAAGGTGACAAAGTTGAAAAGAGTATACACTTTTCAGTATTTCCGCACACTACCAGGGAATGTCCAAACAAAAATGGAGAGAGTGGAGGGGTAACTTGCCCAAAACGCGAAAGTGTTTGGGGAGATTAACTTTCGTTCAATACTATTATGCAAAAGGAGCCACACATCTATAGTTCATCCAATAAAATCAGCAGACTTCTAGATGTTACTACTGCTCGGCTTAGACTCGGTTACAAGTATTTCTGGGAATTCTCATTATCTGCCGATGTAGACCTGACCAAATGTTAACTGTCAACAAAATTATTTGCACACCCCTTCGTCACTATGTGATAGTGAATTCAGAGACAATTCTATAACCAATGTACCAACGATGTGTCAATATTTCATTCAAAATGATCTGGTACCAGAAATTTTAGCCAAATATCCCCAGTTTGCTAACTGTAAGTAGTAACTAAGTGATTGTAACCTATCCACCGCTGCCCACTGGATGGGGAGCGGTGTGCAGGACAAACATATCAATTGTGACACTAGCTCTCCACATATGTCAGTTGCTTAATTTAGAAACTGTACTTGTGATCGATCTCGAACCTATTGTTGATGTGACGACTTATACTGAATTTTGTAACTAGCTCATCAAGATTGTAACTTGCTTAGCTAAATGAATTGTTGGGTTCAGTCCCTGAGCCCATTATGTGCCTCTGCAACCCTTTCCACTACCGCCCACAAGATGGGTATGGGGTGCATAATAAATGAACTAAACTAACTTTAAGGCATCCTGAAAGAAAGCTTGGAGGGCTTGAAAAATTGCAGAACGAAGCCTTGAGGATAATCCTTGGGTGCCCTCGTACCACAAAGATACTTAATATGAGAAAGGAACTTAATATTCCGAGCGTTGTTTATCGTGTTACTGAAAATAACTGTCAAATTGGTATAAAAATGCTTAGGCTAGCTCATCCTAACCGTTGCACAGAAGCCCTCCAGAATTTCTTTATTGAATGTAAACATTGTTTCAAATAGATAAATAAAATTGGAACTGAACTCAGAAAGTATCAGATTTATAATTTGTACCAAGAGAGACAACAATAGCACTTTCCTGCACTGTAGGAAATTACACCCTTTTCAATTTTAATCCCTCCCTTTCCATCAAAGGAGCAAATTAGAGATCAGTCCCAGCTTTGTCTTGAGGCAAAGCTCAACGTCTTAAGCCATATTGATGCTCTGTCCACAGAGCATTCTCTCTCTCAAATCATATACACTGAAGGTTTCCTACAGCGCCCAACGGGTGCAGCTGGAAGTGCAGTTGTCCTGGCAATAGGATATGACTTATATTTTGAGTGGGGAGTCCGTATAAACAACTGGGCCTCTACCCTTCAGACTGAACTATTTGCCTTGCTCCTTGCACTGAAATGTGTACAAGTATCCAAACTTGATACATTAGTTGTAAGTGACTCTTTATCATCCTTAATTGCTCTCAACTCTTTAAGACATAACTGTAACATGCTTGTGTCTGAAGCTAGACACAAATACAATAACAACTTGAGGAACCTTATCATAAACAATAATCTCAACAAAAATCACATAGTTCTCAGAGGTGATTTCAATATTGACCTAGGGCTACAAAATAACCCTCAAGTAGACTGTTTCCTCAACTGCATGAATTCCTGTATGCTCATCCCCGCAATCACCAGGCCCACCCGAGTCACTCAAACATCTGCGACTACCCTGGATCACTGATGGACCAACATAACAGCTCCTCTTACATCAAGTATAATCACTGACAGAACAACTGACCACTATCCTACCTTCCTTGTAGCGAACATGGCCATAACACCACCAGGTAACAAGAAAATTACCTTTAGGTTACAATGTGAAGCGGCAATAGGCAATCTCACAAATGCCCTCCACAATGTAAACTGGGAATCTAAATTTATCAATACACAGGATAATAATTCGTTAACTAGCCTCTTTCCAAAATTTAAAGCCTTTACAATACTTATTGTCCTCTCCTCACCAAGCAAGTAACTGGCAAAAAGGTTAAATAATCCCTGGCTCACTAATGGCATACTTAAAGCAATCGACAAGAAATATGAATATGAAAAAAAACTTAGGATTGGCCTAGTTGGAAAAGAAGTAGTTAAGAGGTATGCATCAGTGCTTACCAGTATAATAAGAGCAAAGCGTTCCTATTACGAGAATAGATTCAAAGAAGCAAAAGGCAACATAAAAAGCACATGGAGAGCCATCTCTACCATCCTAGGAGCTAAACAACATTTACATAATAAGATAAAAATCTCCAAGGATGGTTATACACCTGCAACAGATCTTGAAACAGCAACTGAATTTAATAGCTTCTTTTCATCGTTTGGTGCTCACCTTGCCCGAAAAATCCCAGAGACTCAGACATATGTTACCACATATCTTTCACGCAGCTATCCAAACTCTCTTCTCCTCTCTCCGGTCAGCCCTACAGATGTTGTGTCCATCATTCACTCGCTAAAAACCAAAGCTGGGAACATTAGTGAAATACCATCGATGGTACACAGGCGTGCCTCCCATGCCCTTGCACCATCCATAGCACTGCTGTTCAACAAATCCCTAGAGTGTCATACCTTCCCTGATATCCTTAAAAAAGCAAGAGTAACGCCAGTTCATAAAGGAGGTGACACGGCAGACATAAATAATTACAGACCCATATCGAATCTACCTATATTATCAAAATTATTTTTTTTTTTTTACAAACAGCTCTACTCCAATCTTGTAAAATTCAATATACTAAGTCCCTGTCAGTTTGGCTTCCGCTCCCAAAAGAGTACCAATGATGCTATTGTTAGTCTGCTTGACTTAATCTTCTCAGCCCTTGACAAAAGTGAGTTTCCAATTGAACTCTTCATCGGCCTGAGAAAGGCCTTTGATACTGTTAACCATAACTACCTCTTACTTAAATTCCACCATTATGGAATCCGTGGCCTTGCCCTAAACTATATCCGATCCTATCTTAGTAACAGACACCAATATGAAGCCATCAATGATATAACCTCTCCCACTCTACCACTTAATTACCGTAAAGGTGCCACAGAGCAGCATCCTAGGACCCTCCTGTTTCTTATATACATCAATGATCTCCCTAATGTCTCTAACATACTTAAACCTATATTGTTGGCTGATGATACTACTCATCTACTCTGACCCCAACCCACTCCTGTTAAATAATGTTGTAAACAATTAATTAAAAAAAGTCTACTTGTGGTTGTCAACCAACAAGCCTCACACAAAACATAGAAAAGACCTACTATATCTTATTTGGAAACAAATCAACAAATGCAATTCAGCTTCAGATAGATAATGTAAACATTAGCAATAAAAATGATGGAAAGTTTCTTAGCCTATACTTAGACAAGAGACTCAACTTCCGCACCCATATACAACACATAACTAAAAAGGTTTCTAAAACAGTTGGTATACTGTTTAAGATCAGATATTATGTACCCTACTCTGCTCTCCTCTCACTCTATTATGCACTTATCTATCCCTATCATTCTTATGGCGTTTGTGCTTGGGGTTCAACCTCTGCAAACTACCTCAAGCCCATCATCATCCAGTAAAAATCTGCTATCAGGACAATAACTAACTCTACCTTCAGACAACACACAGCTCCCTTGTTCAAATCCTTAAACATGCTAAACAAATTCACTCCATACATTCTCCTGTGTAAATTACGTTTATAAAGCCCTTTTTCTAACTGCAAACCCTGTTCTGAAACTCTTCCTGGACAGATGTAATAGAACACATGGCCACGTCCCCACCAGACATAAATATCTCTTTGATATCCCCAGAGTCAAACTTAATCTATGTAAACACTCTATGTAAATAAAGGGACCTAGTTTATGGAACTCACTCCCTTATAATGATTTGAAAAGCTGTCCAACTTCTGCCATATTCAAAAATAAAACCAAAAAGTACCTGTAGTACTTTTTAAGTACGAGGGAGTAATGCGCAAAGCGTCCCTCACCTGTGACGTCACAGCGTCAACTGACGCCATATCAACACATCGGCCATTTTGTCGTCAGTTCAGTCATGGCGAAGGACTAACCCTTCATGCAAACTGCACCTACTATCAAGAAGAAGAAGATTTTGTGTTCCACCGATAGTATTATCGTAAGTAAGCACTTATATTTTATATTTTATTAAATTAATTGATTCTATTTTTCTGTAATAAAGGTCCAAAGGGTTGTTAAGGAACAAGGGTGTACCGATACCGACGCTCAGTGCGCTCAACTCACACCAAAGTATCACCTGTGTAGCTTCTGTAATTAGTGTTAATTAGTTATGCTATAAGATAATGAAGCGAGTATAAGATTAACTCGCTACAAGGGTACTGTGTTGGGAGGTGAGGGCTGTTACTGGTGTCTGTGGGGATGTGAGGACTTGTACCAACCACTATCACCACCAGTACCTTGTCTTGCACCCTGCTTAGTTTTCCTATTGAGATATGAAGTATTATTGCATTCATATAATTATTCATTCATTGTCATTACTATTTTTATGGGCTATGTTCTGTTACCCTAATGCTTTTTACCCCTGGGCATGTCCATTTACTCTCCAGCCCTTCACAAGCCACTGCTGCACCCCCTCCATGCCCATACTTACTGTGCTTATTCTTACAGGACTGCACTGCATTATGTGGTGCTCACTGCCTGGACACCTTGATACATGCATTATAGGGTTCTGGTAGTTGTTCTACTCACCAAGCCCTTCCAAGGCCAGGCTTGACATGTGAGAGCTTGATCCAACAGGCTGTTGCTTGGACAGGCCCCTCAGGCCCACATATCCACCACAGCCTTGTTTGTCCGGCACTTCAAAATCAAATGTTTATTTACG
This sequence comes from Procambarus clarkii, assembly GCF_040958095.1. Classification (NCBI taxonomy): domain Eukaryota; kingdom Metazoa; phylum Arthropoda; class Malacostraca; order Decapoda; family Cambaridae; genus Procambarus; species Procambarus clarkii. Next base: position 33,657,394 of record NC_091164.1, read on the forward strand.
TAAGGTACATACATATTTTTAGGTAAGGTACTCTTTATTTGGGTAAATTTATCTTCGTAGTATTTAGCTTTGGCTCGTCTAATTATCTTGGATAGCAATAACGAGTAATTCTTTGAGAATTCTTTGGAGACAATTCCTAACCTATACTTCTCCCAACCTATACTTCTTCTCAAGGTCATCTTCACTTCTTGAAGATGTTCAGGTTTTCTCTTGAAGATGTCGACGGTTGTTCCAGCAATACTGTATTTCTTTTATTGCTGAAAACCTGTTTTCAGCCATAAAAAAATAATCCTGAATCCAGAAAAAAATCCCTTTTGTATCGTCTGGAAATTTTCAAATATTGCTGATCAAACCTGAGTCTAAATTATTTGTATATATTATGAATTACAGAGGTCCCAGGACAGGGTTTTTAGGCACTCCACTTACATTTTCCCACTCTGACTTAACCCCATTTATACAAACTCAGTCTTATCTTTTAGCTAATAATTTATTGTACACACCATACTCAGCCTGTGTAGGGTAGTTTATTGTGCATGTGTAGTATATATATTTGTGTAGTATATTTGGTATATTTAATGCCTCTAACCTCTCCTCATAGTTCTTGTCCTTCAGTTCTGGGAGCCACTTAGTAGCATGTCTTTGCACCTTTTCCAGTTTGTTTATGTGCTTCTTAAGATATGGGCACCATACAACCGCTGCATATTCCAACTTTGGTCTAACAAAAGTCGTGAACAATTTCTTGAGTATTTCGCCATCCATGCATTTAAAAGCTCTGAATATTATCCTTTACCTGCAATTGGTTGTTGCTGTATTTATAGAATATGATTTGTTCTACTTTACATTTGTTTGTTCCTTTTTTTCAAAATTTCTTTCTGCCTCTCTCCTCACTGCCGTGTAGTTGTTTCTCTTTGTATTACTGGTATGTTTGGGGGTTTGGCCTCTTCGTATATTGATTCCATTTTTGTGTCTTTTGGTCTCTGTCCGTCTTGAAATTTCAGTTGAACAAATCCTGTTTCCTAGTTCTGCATCTTTGTTTTGGTATAAATGTTTTTGTTCCTTTATCATATATTTCACAAAATTGACATACTGTGCATTAATTCATCTCAATTACTTCCTTTCCTAACAGCAAGCCTTTCCAGTAAAATTCTTTGAATTCTTTTCTGACTTCCAGCCTAATGTTTGTTTTATCCTAGTGTGTATGATGCCTAGCGTGTGTCTGGTGCCTGTTGTGTTAAACCGAAGATAAATGCATAAGTATAAGGCTTTTGACACTGTCAACCATCAAAACCTTCTTCTTAAATTACATCATTATGTAGTCAGAGGACACTCCCTGCAATACCTCAAATCTTATCTTAGTGACAGGCTCCAGTATGTTTCTGTGAATAATACAATTTCTCCCACCCTACCCATCAACATTGGTGTTCCTCAGGGCAGCATACTTGGCCCTCTCCTCTTTCTCATCTACATTAATGACCTTCCAAATGCCTCCCAACACCTCAAACCAATTCTATTTGCTGATGACACAACCTTTATTTACTCCAGTCCTGATCCTGACTGGAAATTCAGCTTGTGGTCAATGAGAATGCCAAGGAATTTGCCATCTAATTTGTTACAAATTTGGGTATTGTTTATTTTGAGATTTATTTGATTAGGGGATTTATTGCCAAACAGAATATAGAAAGTTTTGCCAATGTTAAGGGTGAGTTTGTTGGCAGTTAGCCAAAGATGGACTTTATTTAGCTCAGTATTTACTGTGGCATTTAGAGCAAGGGGGTCAGGACTGGAGTAAAGACGAATTGACGAATGACGAGAAAACGAAAAGACGAGAAAAATACGAATTGCGTGTCACTCTAAATAAAACCGACATTATTGCTGCCTACAGAGTAAGCAAAAAGAATCCATCAGGTCTAAACCAGCGAAAAATTCGCCTCAAGCTGGCTTCCCAGTCCATAAAATCGCATCTTGTCCGGACAGCTGCATCCCACCGAAAGGGAATCTACATCAACGAGTGCTTGACTAGAAAAAGACAGCAACTCCTCTACCGCCTGCGTCAAATCCGTTATCAAAACCCAGATGCGATTCATCAGTGCTTCGTTAGAGATGGCGTGATTAAAGTGAGAAAGACCTCAGGAGGTAAAATGTTTACAATTGCTAATGAGGATAACCTCAACACTTTCCTCTCCCAATGTGGTTTGTCCCACCTTATTATCCCTCTCATTGAGTCAACATAATTAACCCCTTTGTCACCTAGTGCGGGCTACGTATCCAAAGTCTCTTTGTTACACTTTTTTAAAGTAAATTTTAATTTAATGTATATTAGTCATTTATTGAACTTAATTATAAATAAATAAATAAATATGTTTATTCAGGTAAGGTACATACATACAAGTGATGTTACATTAATGGATTGATATATAGATAGAGCTAGTACATACAATGCCTAAAGCCACTATTACGCAATGCGTTTCGGGCAAGAAAAACATTAATATCTAGAACTTAATACTAATTGAGCATAAAGAATAAAAAGTGTTGAAAACAAATACAAATAAAGATAAAAAAGGGGGGAACATGACTGAAAAAGCAGCACAAATACAATAGGTTGACAGTGTTGATTAAAAAAAAATAAAATAAAATAAAATAACATACATGGGTTGACAATAGAGGAGTGAGGTAGGTTACAGGGAATTTATTAAGTAGTGTTTAGTTTTTATCTTAAACTGGTTGAGAGAGGTACAGTCTTTAACATGGTTGGGAAGGTCATTCCACATTCTGGGTCCCTTGATTTGTAGAGCATTTCTAGTTTGATTAAGTCGTACTCTAGGAATATCAAAACTGTATTTATTTCTGGTGTGGTGCTCATGGGTTCTGTTACAACCTTCAATGAAGCTTGAGTGCATTAATAATTGAGTGCATTAATATTTTCTTTAGTTCTTATTAATTATAGGATCATAACTAAACTATTTATTGTTAATAATCATTAGATTAAACGTGCCTATGTTTATTATTCAACTTTATTCTTTGATTTCATTTATTACCTAGTTGCCTAGCCTCGCCATACTCCCTTACTCCATTGTACCCCTGGCTTTGCCTGTCTCTCAAAATGCAAATTATTACTTACAGTGTACCTGAGAGTACTTGTAAGCAATCTACCTCAATTTTCTTTTCTTTTTTCATTTTGTGTTTGTCTTGTTTATATTTTAATTGTCCCCCTTTTGTATCAAAATTTTGTTATGTAACTGCCATTCTTGAATTGTTTTCCTACAACCAGCCAATTAATAGAAAACATGACCTTGAGAACAATTATAGGTTAGGAATCGTCTCCAAAGAATTTCCAAAGAATTACTCATCATTGCTATCTAAAATAATTAGGAGAGTCAAAATTAAATACTACGAAGATAAATTTACCCACACAAAGGGCAACATTAAGAAAACATGGAGCACAATTTCACAAATATTGGGATCAAAGAAGATTTTAAATAACAAACCAATACTCCTGTCAAATAATGATGGTCTGCTTTCAGCCTCTGACACTGCTTTTGAGTTCAATAGGTTATTCTCTTCCATTGGATCATCCCTTGCAAATGATATTCCATCTTCCAGTACTGATGTTAAGGACTATCTTACAGGTAACTATCCACAGTTTCTGTACCTGATGCCTACTAATTCCACTGATGTTACTGACATAATCCTTTCCCTTAAAACCAAGTCTAGTGCCCTTGAGGAGATACCAACTCTTATTTACAAAAAAGCCTCCGGATTTTTAGCTCCTGCCATTGCATTGCTCTACAACAAGTCACTTGAACTCCAAACCTTTCCAGATATTCTAAAAAAGCGAGAGTAACCCCTGTCCACAAATGTGGTGATCTCACTGATGTTAACAACTTCAGACATATATAAATTCTGCTAAACTTGTTTAAAATATTTGAAAAACTTATCTACAAGCACCTTTACTCTTATTTAGCCAAACACAATATACTTAGCTCCTGTCAATATGGCTTCAGACCCCCAAAAAGCACTAACGATGCACTTATTTGTATGATTAACTTGATACATGCAGCTCTTGATAAAAATGAGTTCCCTGTTGGGTTATTTGTGGACCTGCGTAAGGCTTTTGACACTGTCTGCAACTGCCAACAAACTCACCCTTAACATTGACAAAACCTTCTATATTCTGTTTGGCAATAAATCCTCTAGTCTTATAAATCTCAAAATAAACAATACCCAAATTTGTAACAAATTAGATGGCAAATTTCTTGGCATTCTCATTGACCACAAGCTGAATTTCCAGGGACACATTCTAAATATATCAAAAAAAGTTTCAAAAACTGTGGGCATTCTTTCTAAGATCAGATATTATGTACCACGCCCTGCTCTGGTGACTCTCTATTACTCCCTTATCTATCCTTATCTCAACTATGGTATTTGTGCTTGGGGTTCTACTACCCAAAATCACTTACGTCCTCTAATTACCCAACACAAAGCCGCTATTAGAACAATATCCAACTCTGGCCCCAGACATCACTCGGTACCCCTACTCAAATCTCTTAATATGTTAGATATTAAGTCACTGCACATTCTCTCATGTGTATTATACATATATAAAACGCTAAACTATAATGCCAATCCTGATCTTAAAAGCTTCATAGAAGGTTGTAACAGAACCCATGAGCACCACACCAGAAATAAATACAGTTTTGATATTCCTAGAGTACGTCTTAATCAAACTAGAAATGCTCTGCAAATCAAGGGGCCCAGAATGTGGAATGACCTTCCCAACCATGTTAAAGACTGTACCTCTCTCAACCAGTTTAAGATAAAAACTAAACACTACCTAATAAATTCCCTGTAATCTACCTCACTCCTCTATTGTCAACCCATGTCTGTTATTTTCTTTTTTTTTCTTTTTTTTTTAATCAACACTGTTTGTCAACCTATTGTATTTGTGCTGCTTTTTCAGTCATGTTCCCCCTTTTTTTTTATCTTTATTTGTATTTGTTCTCAACATCTTTTATTCTTTATGCTCAATTAGTATTAAGTTCTAGATATTAATGTTTTTCTTGCCCGAAACGCATTGCGTAATAGTGGCTTTAGGCATTGTATGTACTAGCTCTATCTATATATCAATCCATTAATGTAACATCACTTGTATGTATATACCTTACCTGAATAAACATCTGAATCTGAATCTGAATCTGTCAACCACCAAAACCTTCTTCTTAAATTACAACATTATGGAGTCAGAGGACACTCCCTGCAATACCGAGACAGGACACTCCCTGCAATACCTTACTGACAGGCTCCAGTATGTTTCTGTGAATAATTCAATTTCTCCCACGCTACCCATCAACATTGGTGTTCCCTAGGGCAGCATACTTGGCCCTCTCCTCTTTCTCATCTACATTAATGACCTTCCAAATGCCTCCCAACACCTCAAACCAATTCTATTTGCTGACGACACAACCTTCATTTACTCCAGTCCTGACCCCCTTGCTCTAAATGTCACAGTGAATACTGAGCTAAATAAAGTCCATCACTGGCTAACTGCCAACAAACTCACCCTCAATATTGACAAAACTTTCTATATTTTGTTTGGCAATAAATCCTCTAATCAAATAAATCTCAGGATTAACAATTCCCAAATTTGTAACAGAGTAGATGGCAAATTCCTTGGCGTTCTCATTGACCGCAAGCTGATTTTCCAGGGACACATTCTAAATATATCCCAAAAAAGTTTCAAAAACTGTTGGCATTCTTCCTAAGATCAGATATTATGTACCCCGCCCTGCCCTGGTGACTCTCTATTACTCCCTCATCTAATCTATAAGCAGCTTTACTCATATCTAGCCAAACTCAATATACTTAGCCCTTGCCAATATGGCTTCAGGCCCAAAAAAGCACTAACGATGCACTTATTAGTATGCTTAACTCGATTCATACAGCTCTTGATCAAAATGAGTTCCCTGTTGGGTTATTTGTGGACCTGCGTAAAGCTTTCGATACTGTCAACCACCAAAACCTTCTTCTTAAATTACATCATTATGGTGTCAGAGGACACTCCCTACAATACCTCAAATCCTACCTTACTGACAGGCTCCAATGTGTTTCTGTGAATAATACAATTTCTCCCACACTACCCATCAACATTGGTGTTCCCCAGGGCAGCATACTTGGCCCTCTCCTCTTTCTCATCTACATTAATGACCTTCCAAATGCCTCCCAACACCTCAAACCAATTCTATTTGCTGATGACACAACCTTCATTTACTCCAGTCCTGATCCCCTTGCTCTAAATGCCACAGTAAATACTGAGCTTAATAAAGTCCATCTGTGGCTAACTGCCAACAAACTCACCCTTAACATTGACAAAACTTTCTATATTCTGTTTGGCAATAAATCCTCTAATCAAATAAATCTCAAAATAAACAATACCCAAATTTGTAACAAATTAGATGGCAAATTCCTTGGCATTCTCATTGACCACAAGCTGAATTTTCAGGGACACATTCTAAACATATCAAAAAAAGTTTCAAAAACTGTGGGCATTCTTTCTAAGATCAGATATTATGTACCACGCCCTGCCCTGGTGACTCTCTATTACTCCCTTATCTATCCATATCTCAACTATGGTATTTGTGCTTGGGGATTACTCTAACTCTTTCCACTACCGCCCACAAGATGGGTATGGGGTGCATAATAAATGAACTAAACTAACTAACTTCCGGCCTAAACATAACACTGGGAATGTTGTAACATCTCTGACTGCCCTGTTATCAATGATTTCAGACCAAATGGTACGAGGTATTTTGAGCTCTGTAACTACTTTTATTATTATTATTATTATTTATATATGGACGAGTTCATACATGGTTGTAAAGCCACTAGCACACATAGCGTTTTGGGCAGGTCCTTAGTCCTATGTTCCCTGGAATACCAACCAGGTACCCATTTTACTGTAGGGGTAAACAAAGGCTATAGTTAAGGATTGGCGGCGTCCAGTAAATCCTCCCCGGCCAGGATACGAACTCAGGACAAAGCGCAAGCTAAACGCCAGGCGAGTCTTAACCACTACACCACCGGGACTACTTCATACACTTACGTGTATTGGAAGATATTCTTGTGCTAGTGTACTGGTGGATCAGCCTGGCATTCCATATTCTCTCCTGATTCCGTGTATGACTGGCCTTCCTGTGAGGCGGGGAGGTTAGATGAACTTGTGGCTAGTTTTTGATCTACACTTTGTAATCCATCATATAGAATAGCGAAGCAGCATATTGCTGTGTAGACCTAAGCTTATTAATACAAGATTTTCTGAATATTAATTTCAGTGAGAGACACAGTTCATCTGCCAGTTCTTTTATAACTTGTGATTTAATTTCGTTTACACCTGGGACTTTTGAGTCGTTGACCCAATGTACCTTCTTGTATATATAAAATAAATAAATAAATAAATTTACGATGCTTACTGTTTGAGACATTTATTTTTGCTATATTTCGTATATGACAAGTGAAATTCAGTTCCTTGTCAATGTGAACACCAAAAATAATTTTCCAACTACTCTGCTTTCAATTTGGGTATTGTTAATTGTTAGTATAATATGATCCATAGCAAGTCATTGAGTGCTCCTCGTACAACAGGTGTCAAGGTCACTAACCAGCAGTCACCCCTTAAATTTATTTCGTTTTCTGTCAAACAAAAATCACAGAGAATGTTAAAATTTGTCAATAACATAAACTGTGTAACTTCAGAGATATCTAAGTCAATATGTGGATTTATTCCGTGATAGCGTGACAATTATAGACTAAGTAACATAAATAAGTTAAAATACAAGCCTAAGGGACATGTGGGAGCACTGGATAAAACTGGGTTAAAATGTTTATCATAAAATGTATAAAATTATCGATTGTATCATTTATTTATTATTTATTTATTATACAGTATATACATTGCCTGCATATTTATATAGTTATTTATTTATATACAAGAAGGTACATTGGGGATTAACAGAGAACATAGAAATTGAGTTGATTTTACATTCTTGTAAAGCCACTAGCACGCATAGCGTTTCGGGCAAATCCTTAAACTAACAGAAAATTTTGGACTATTCACAGCAAAATTGACATAAAAATGTTTACAGGTACTTTACAGCTTTACTATACAGGTACAGATAATTTTAAGTTGAATAATTACAGCAAATCGTCAAAAATGTTTACAGGAACATTGCAAGAACTTTTGACTCAAAAGCAGATTAGAACAATACACAATAATAACAATACACAACAATGAAAGGATTACTAGGTACATTAGGATAACATTTTAGGGTTATACATTGGTTCACTGAAGCACAGTATGAGGATCATTTCAAGGAATAATACAGCAGGATATGTACTCAATACAACAACCATGATATCAGATGATCTAAGATTACAATGGTAAAGCAACATGACTTAGGCACAAATATTGGGGGATTTGGTAGCACTAGATACAATGCCAGATAAAGCACCAGGTAGAAAACTATGAAGATATAATAAGGTAATTTTTGGTTTTATTTTTGAATAAGGCAAAAGTTGGACAGTTTTTCAATTCATTAGGGAGTGAGTTCCATAGACTGGGTCCCTTTAATTGCATAGTGTGTTTACACAGATTAAGTTTGACACCTGGGGATATCAAAGAGATATTTATGTCTAGTGTAGTGATAATGGGTCCTATTACATCTGTCCAGGGAGAGTTTCAGAACAGGGTTTACACTTAAGAACAGGGTTTTACAAATGTAATTGACACAGGAGAAAGTGTGGAGATTATGAATTTATGTTTAGCATGTTTAAGGATTTTAACAGGGGGAGCTGAGTGTTGTCTGAAAGCAGAGTTTGTTATTGAACTATTGTACCTCTCTCAACCAGTTTAAGATAAAAACTAAACACTACCTAATAAATTCCCTGTAACCTACCTCACTCCTCTATTGTCAACCCATGTCTGTTATTTTCTTTTTTTTTTAATCAACACTGTTTCTCAACCTATTGTATTTGTGCTGCTTTTTCAGTCATGTTCCCCCTTTTTTTTTATCTTTATTTGTATTTGTTCTCAACACTTTTTATTCTTTATGCTCAATTAGTATTAAGTTCTAGATATTAATGTTTTTCTTGCCCGAAACGCATTGCGTAATAGTGGCTTTAGGCATTGTATGTACTAGCTCTATCTATATATCAATCCATTAATGTAACATCACTTGTATGTATATACCTTACCTGAATAAACATCTGAATCTGAATCTGAATCTGATTGTTCTGATAGCAGATTTTTGATCGGTGATGATGGGCTTGAGGTGGTTTGCAGAGAGACCCCATGCACAGATACCATAATTAAGATAGGGAACATCTTTCTAAACCCATATGTGTACGCCCACGACGCTCACAGGGCATGTGTACGCCCACGACGCTCACAGGGCGTGTGTACGCCCACGACGCTCACAGGGCGTGTGTACGCCCACGACGCTCACAGGGCGTGTGTACGCCCGTACCGCTCACAGGGCGTGTATACGCCCGTACCGCTCACAGGGCGTGTGTACGCCCACGACGCTCACAGGGCGTGTGTACGCCCGTCCCGCTCACAGGGCGTGTGTACGCCCACGACGCTCACAGGGCGTGTGTACGCCCACGACGCTCACAGGGCGTAAGTAAGTATATCATTTAGGCTACACAGTGAATCAGCTTTAGGGAATCTTACAGATGCACTTCACAATATTAACTGGGATTCTGAATTCAATAATACCCAGGATATAAATTCATTAGCTAACATCTTCCTCTCCAAAACTCTAAGCCTCTACAACCTTCATTGTCCCCTTCTTACCAAGCAAGTAACTGACAAAAGATTAAACAATCCATGGCTCACAAGTGGCATTCTCAACTCAATCAACAAGAATCATGAATATGAAAAGAAACTTAGGATTGGCCTAGTTTCAAAGGAAGTAGCTAAAAGATACTCATCAATGCTTATCAGTATCATAAGAAAGGCAAAACTTGCATATTATGTGAATAGATTCAATGAAGCAGTGAAATTCCGTCCATTGTATACAAGAGAGCCTCCCATGCCCTTGCCCCACCCATAGCCCTACTGTTCAACAAATCTATAGAGTGTCACACCTTCCCTGATATCCTCAAAAAAGCAGGAGTAACGCCAGTCCATAAAGGAGGCAATCCGGCGGACATAAACAATTATAGACCAATATCAAATCTACCCATTCTATCAAAAATATTTGAAAAAATTATTTACAAACAGCTTCAGATTCAGATTCAGATTCAGATGTTTATTCAGGTAAGGTATATACATACAAGTGATGTTACATTAATGGATTGATATATAGATAGATCTAGTACATACAATGCCTAAAGCCACTATTACGCAATGCGTTTCGGGCAAGAAAACATTAATATCTAGAACTTAATACTAATTGAGCATAAAGAATAAAAGATGTTGAGAACAAATACAAATAAAGATAAAAAAAAAGGGGGAAACATGACTGAAAAAGCAGCACAAATACAATAGGTTGACAAACAGTGTTGATTAAAAAAAAAGAAAATAACAGACATGGGTTGACAATAGAGGAGTGAGGTAGATTACAGGGAATTTATTAGGTAGTGTTTAGTTTTTATCTTAAACTGGTTGAGAGAGGTACAGTCTTTAACATGGTTGGGAAGGTCATTCCACATTCTGGGCCCCTTGATTTGCAGAGCATTTCTAGTTTGATTAAGACGTACTCTAGGAATATCAAAACTGTATTTATTTCTGGTGTGGTGCTCATGGGTTCTGTTACAACCTACTATGAAGCTTTTAAGATCAGGATTGGCATTATAGTTTAGCGTTTTATATATGTATAATACACATGAGAGAATGTGCAGAGACTTAATATCTAACATATTAAGAGATTTGAGTAGGGGTACCGAGTGATGTCTGGGGCCAGAGTTGGATATTGTTCTAATAGCGGCTTTGTGTTGGGTAATTAGAGGACGTAAGTGATTTTGGGTAGTAGAACCCCAAGCACAAATACCATAGTTGAGATAAGGATAGATAAGGGAGTAATAGAGAGTCACCAGGGCAGGGCGTGGTACATAATATCTGATCTTAGAAAGAATGCCCACAGTTTTTGAATTTTTTTTAGATATATTTAGACCTCTAGAGCTACCTCTAGAGCTCTATTCCTACCTCGTAAAATTCGACATACTCAGCCCCTGCCAGTTTGGCTTCCGGTCCCAAAAGAGCACCAACGATGCAATCATTAGTCTCCTTGACGTTATCTACTCAGCCCTTGACAAAAATGAGTTTCCGATTGGACTGTTCATTGACCTAAGAAAAGCCTTTGATACTGTTAATCACAACTACCTCTTACTTAAACTCCAGCACTATGGAATCCGAGGCCTTGCCCTTGACTACATCCGATCCTATCTTAGTGACAGACACCAATATGTAACCATCAATGATACAACTTCTTCCACTCTACCAATTACCGTTGGAGTGCCACAGGGCAGTATCTTGGGACCTCTTCTATTTCTTATATATATAAACGATCTACCTAATGTCTCTAATATTCTCAAACCTATATTGTTTGCTGACGATACTACCCTTATCTATTCAGACCTCAACCCACATACACTAAATAATGTTGTGAATAATGAATTAAAAAAAAAGTCCACTTATGGATGTCAACGAACAAACTAACATTAAACATCGAAAAGACTTACTACATCTTATTTGGAAGCAAATCATCAAATGCAATTCAGCTACAGATAGACAACATTAACATCAGTAATAAAAATGATGGCAAGTTTCTTGGCCTATTCCTAGACAAGAGACTCAACTTCAGCACCCACATTCAACACATTCTCCGTGGTGTAGTGGTAAGAGCAGTCTCCGTGGTGTAGTGGTAAGACACTCGCCTGGCGTTCCGGGAGCGCTATGTCATGGGTTCGTATCCTGGCCGGGGAGGATCTACTGGGCGCAATTCCTTAACTGTAGCCTCTGTTTAACGCAACAGTAAAATGTGTACTTGGATAAAAAAACGATTCTTCGCGGCAGAGGATCGTATTCCAGGGACCTGCCCGAAACACTACGCGTACTAGTGGCTGTACAAGAATGTAACAACTCTTGTATATATCTCAAAAAAAAAAAAACATAACTAAGAAAGTCTCTAAGACAGTTGGTATACTCTCCAAAATCAGATATTATGTTCCTAACTCTGCTCTCCTCTCACTATATTATGCACTAATCTACCCCTATCTTAATTATGGTATCTATGCATGGGGGTCTACCACTGCTAACCACCTTAAGCCCATCATCACGCAGCAAAAATCTGCTATCAGAATAATAACTAACTCTGCTTTCAGACTCTCAGCTCCCTTGTTTAAATCCCTAAACTTGCTAAATATTAACTCCCTCCACACATTCTCTTGTGTCAACTACATTTACAAAACCCTGATCTTAAATGCAAACCATGCTCTGAAACTCTCCCTGGACAGATGTAATAGGACCCATTATCACCACACCAGAAATAAATATCTCTTTGATATCCCCAGGGTCAAACTTAATCTGTGTAAACACTCTATGCAAATTAAGGGACCTAGTCTATGGAACTCACTCCCTAGTGAATTGAAAAACTGTAAAACTTTTGCCTTATTTAAAAGCAAAACCAAAAAGTACCTAATTTCATCTTCTTAGTTTCCTACACTGAGCTTTAAATTTGCTCTGTACCTAGTGTTACCCAATCTCCTAATTTTTATGTATTTAACCCAAACAACCTTATCGTTGTGTTCATTGCTGTCTTCTCTTATGTGCTAGCCATATGCTGTATTGTGACTACCAATTTTTGTCAACTACCATTCAAGCTGTCATTGCAATCAATCTTAGCTACCTATGTGCTTTAATATACTGTACCTACAATTTTCTCTCATCTTTTTTTTTCTTGCCATGTAACTGTTATCATTTTTTTTTATATAAATTTTGCAAGTATTTACCTACTTAAAATTTTCTTAGATTAAGGACCTGCCCGAAACGCTGCGCGCACTAGTGGCTTTACAAGATTGTAATTACCATATTATGTATCCTCACATTCCCAATGTACCTTCTTGTATATGCATAAATAAATAAAGAGATCTACATGAACTCCACCAATGGTCAGATGACAGGCAAATGCTCTTTAATGTCGATAAATGCAAGACCTTGCTTGTAGGGCATAACATTCCACGTCACAACTACCAAATTGCCCACACTACCTTACAACAGATAGATGAAGAATGCGACATTGGAATCAGAATCCATCATTCACTAAAAGTTGAACAACAAGTGGGAGCGGCAGTAAAAAAAGCGAACCAAATCTTGGGAATAATCAAGCATGCCTTTACCTTCAAGGAAACTAAAGTAGTCCTTCAATTGTATAAGTCTCTGGTGCGCCCCCACCTGGATTATTGCATACAGGCAAAGTGACCTTATCTTCAGAAAGACATAGCTGCTCTGGAGAAGATGCAACACTGGGCAACAAAAATCATACCAGAGATTAGTCATCTCTCGTATCAGGAAGGGTTGAGGGCCACTGGCCAAACAACACTGCAAACCAGGCATGACAAGGCGGAGCTCATCGAAACACTTAAAATACTCAACAATTTGGACGATGTCGATCCGGACACTTTCTTCACAATGTCAGATGTAACACGAACGAGGAGCGACTGGTTCAAGCTCAACAAGCCACAATGTAGGACAGAAAACAGGAGAGGCTTTTTCACCCGTATGGTGGTAAACCCGTGGAACTATGGAACTATGGAACTTATCTCAACTATGGTATTTGTGCTTGGGGTTCTACTACCCAAAATCACTTACGTCCTCTAATTACCCAACACAAAGCTGCTATTAGAACAATATCCAACTCTGGCCCCAGACATCACTCGGTACCCCTACTCAAATCTCTGAATATGTTAGATATTAAGTCACTGCACATTCTCTCATGTGTATTATACATATATAAAACGCTAAACCATAATGCCAATCCTGATCTTAAAAGCTTCATAGAAGGTTGTAACAGAACCCATGAGCACCACACCAGAAATAAATACAGTTTTGATATTCCTAGAGTACGTCTTAATCAAACTAGAAATGCTCTACAAATCAAGGGGCCCAGAATGTGGAATGACCTTCCCAACCATGTTAAAGACTGTACCTCTCTCAACCAGTTTAAGATAAAAACTAAACACTACCTAATAAATTCCCTGTAATCTACCTCACTCCTCTATTGTCAACCCATGTCTGTTATTTTCTTCTTTTTTTTTTTTTTTTTTTTTTTTAATCAACACTGTTTGTCAACCTATTGTATTTGTGCTGCTTTTACAGTCATGTTCCCCCTTTTTTTATCTTTATTTGTATTTGTTCTCAACACTTTTTATTCTTTATGCTCAATTAGTATTAAGTTCTAGATATTAATGTTTTTCTTGCCCGAAACGCATTGCGTAATAGTGGCTTTAGGCATTGTATGTACTAGCTCCATCTATATATCAATCCATTAATGTAACATCACTTGTATGTATATACCTTACCTGAATAAACATCTGAATCTGAATCTGAATCTGAATCTGAACAGCCTACCCGCCAAAGAGTAGATAAGGTAAACGCCAAAACGCTACTGGGTTTTAAAATACAGATAGAAAAGATCGTCCAGGCAAATGGGTTGACCTTTGACAAGCCGCCAACTTCCTGTCTTCGTTGAGGCCACCAATATTAGTGTCTCTCAAGTAAATTAAACGTCGGCAAAGATCAGTAACCAAAGAAAATGGGAAGAGCACCGTGGCGGGTAAGCGAGCGAGCGAGTGACGTCATCACAACAAAGGTTGCTATAGACGTCTCCACGACTCGTGAAGTTCGCCTGTCTTAAAGACCTGTGTCCATAATACCCGCCAAATTGTCCCTCCCACAGTACTCTCAGGACACTTATGGAAGTGTAAGTGTGTGGTGAGGCCACACCACTGAAGACATTGAGGATATACCACGAGGGAGAGACAAAACTGTTGAAGGAAGGAGTCACTGGCTCCACCTGACCACCTTGTTCCTCGCACTCTCATAATCCTCCGTAAGTACTTGAGTGCATTACCTGCTTGATACCTGGTTGATGGGGCTCTGGGAGTTCTTCTACTTCCCAAGCCCGGCCCGAGGCCAAGCTCGACTTGTGAGAGTTTGGTCCACCAGGCTGTTGCTTGGAGCGACCCGCAGGGCCACATACCCACCACAGCCTGGCTGATCCGGAACTTCTCTTAGAAAACAGTCCAGTTTTCTCTTGAAGATGTCCACGGTTGTTCCAGCAATATTTCTTATAGTCACTGGGAGAACGTTGAACAACCGTGGACCTCTGATGTTTATACAGCGAAGAGTTAGGGGTGACATGATAGAGGTTTACAAGTGGATGAATGGACACAACAAAGGGGATATTAATAGGGTATTAAAAGTATCAGCACAAGACAGAACACGAAACAATGGGTATAAATTGGATAAATTTAGATTTAGGAAAGACTTTGGTAAATACTGGTTCGGTAACAGGGTTGTTGATTTGTGGAACCAATTACCGCGTAACGTGGTGGAGGTGGGGTCCCTCGATTGTTTCAAGCACGGGTTGGACATGTAAATGAGTGGGATTGGGTGGTTATAGATAGGAGCTCCCTCGTATGTGCCAATAGGCCGTCTGCAGTTGCCTTTGCTCTTATTTATTTATTTATTTATTTATGCATATACAGTACAAGAATGTACATAAGGAATGTGAGGATACAATTATGGTAATTACAGTCTTGTAAAGCCACTAGCACGCGCAGCGTTTCGGGCAGGTCCTTAATCTAAGAAAATTTTAAGGAGGTAAATACTTGTAAAATTTATAGACAAAAAAATGATAACAGATTACTTGGAATGAAAAAAAAAAAAAAGATGAGAGAAAATTATAGGTACAGTATATTAAAGCACATAGGTAGCTATGATTGATTGCAATGACAGCTTAAAATGGAAGTTGACAACAAATTGGTAGGCACAATACAGCAGAAACAATATAAGATTGATTGCAATGACAGCTTGAATGGTAGTTGACAAAAATTGGTAGTCACAATACAGCATATGGCTAGCACATAAAAGAAGACAGCAATGAACACAATGATAAGGTTGTTTGATATTACATAAAAATTAGGAGATTGGGTACCACTAGGTACAGAGCAAATTTAAAGCTCAGTGTAGGAAACTAAATAGATGAAGTTAGGTACTTTTTGGTTTTGCTTTTAAATAAGGCAAAAGTTTTACAGTTTTTCAATTCACTAGGGAGTGAGTTCCATAGACTAGGTCCCTTAATTTGCATAGAGTGTTTACACAGATTAAGTTTGACCCTGGGGATATCAAAGAGATATTTATTTCTGGTGTGGTGATAATGGGTCCTATTACATCTGTCCAGGGAGAGTTTCAGAGCATGGTTTGCATTTAAGAACAGGGTTTTGTAAATGTAGTTGACACAAGAGAATGTGTGGAGGGAGTTAATATTTAGCAAGTTTAGAGATTTAAACAAGGGAGCTGAGTGTTGTCTGAAAGCAGAGTTAGTTATTATTCTGATTCCTGATTTTTGCTGTGTGATGATGGGCTTAAGGTGGTTTGCAGTGGTAGACCCCCATGCACAGATACCATAATTAAGATAGGGGTAGATTAGTGCATAATATAGTGAGAGGAGAGCAGAGTTAGGAACATAATATCTGATGTTCTTATGTTCTCTGATTGTGCCTATGGCACCTCTGCTCTTCACTGGTTCAATCCTGCATTTTCTCCTATATCATTCACTCCAGTACGTTGTTATTTTACTGTGTAGATTTGGGACCTGGCCCTCCAGTATTTTCCATGTGTATATTTTTTGGTATCTCTCTCGTCTCCTTTCTAGAGAATACATTCAGAGAGCTTTGAGACGATCCCAATAATTTAGGTGTTTTATCTCAACGATGCGTGCCGTATATGTTCTCTGTATTCCCTCTATTTCAGCAATCTCTCCTGCTCTGAAGAGGGGAAGTGAGTACTGAGCTTTCTGCTCCACCATTGTCTGCTCCAACATTGTCTTACACCCCCAACATACAATTGTTAATAATAAAAATAATAAAAATTTATTTAGGAAAAGTACATACATAGTTGCAGAGTTACAGTACAAACATTCTGTTTGATTTAAAGATAGAGGTAGTACATACAATACCTAAAGCCACTAGTACGCATAGCGTTTCGGGCAAGGTGAGGTGGGGAAAAAAACACTTAGACTAAAACTTAATAGTAATTAAGCTTAAAGTATAATTGCATTGAAAGAAAAAAATAAAAATAATAAAAGACGAAAAAAGGGGGGAACATGGTAGAAAATAGCCAATATACAAGTTGGTCAACAAACAGCATTTTTTTTTCTTCAACAAAAATGTTGGGGTATGGAAATAGGACTATGGAATTGTTAGAGGTGTGGACATTGGCCAGTAGAATTGTTGGGGTAAATTATATGCCAATGGCATTGTTGGGGTGTGGACATTGGCCTATCGAATAATGATAACTTTTATAATATTAATAATAATAATGAGAAATTCCACTGGGACTGTGTGGTGTTGCAAACCCATGACCAAGGCATTGCCAGCTGCATACTCTACTACTGTACCACCACTGACTTTCTTACAATCGGATTTCTACTGATATCACAGGAAGTCTGTGATATCCTGATATCACAGTCCTGAAGCCAGTCCAAGTTTTATGTAAGACCCCAAGCACTCAGGTGAAGGATAAAGTACTGTAGTTCAACATTGTATGCACAACTTCAGATACACAGAAAATCACACTAAGGTGATATATATTAATGAACAATCCACTGAGGCTGTGAGGTGATGCAAACATTGCAGGTTTGCATCATCTCACAGCCCGAGTGAATTTTCTCATTGATGTATATCACTTTAGTGTGATTTTCTGTGTAAATAATAATAATAATATTATTATTTATTCAAAAGATTGTGTGTAAAAGAACATAAGAATATTGTTCAATTGAAGGGACAGAAGTTACTCATACTAATGAAGCCACTATTACGCAAAGCGTTTCGGGCAAAATTAATAATAATATAGAAATTTTGTAATTAAAGTTGTGACGGGATAAAACACTTAACACTTTCGCGCACCCCGCGCGCCACCCCTCAACAGGGCGATATGGGCCCCAGCGTGTCACGGAAGCGTGCGTCAATTCCAAAAAGTGTATACTTTCTTCAACTTTGTCACCTCAATTTTCGTTCTACGAGATTAAATTTGGTATCATTGTGTTCGCAATAAAATTCTCTACAGCACTAAATGCATATAAACTCCAAAAGCCCGGCTAATTACCCGCAGCAAGCAGAGAAAGTGCGAACGAGTTACCCAGGAGCGCGCAAACGGGATAAAATGTTTTCACTATTTTCACTCTGGTCACCTCAATTTTCGTCCTAGGTCTTTCATTTTGGTCTCAATGGGTTCGTAATAGAATTCTCTAGAGGAATATTAGCATATAAAATAAAAAACCTGGTCACGCTCCAACCGCCGACGAGTTGAAGACGGACCACACGTTAGCCGTGAGTGAGCGCTCAGACGCCTTCCCGCTACACTCCCAATTCCCGCCCACATATGTTTAGTATTATTTCCTGGTGGTAATCTCAATTTTCGTGTTACTGCGCTCATTTAGGTATGAAAATGTTCCTAATAGAATTCTTCAGATGGATATGTGCATATAAGGGCCAATTGAAGAACAACATCGCCTGTACAATATGGGAAAGTATGAACAAAAATAAATAAATAAATAAATAATAAAAAAATTTTAAATTTGTTTCATAGGCAATATATTTCAGCAATTTTTGTGTCAGAAAGAGTTGAATGAATCCAAGAACAGTGGTAGGTACAGGAACAGTCAAGCCTGGTGTACCTGTAAAATTGTCTACAAAGGGTGCAGTATTGTCACTACACCATCCATCATCAGAATCTGTTGGTGCTGGGGTACGTGTGGTACGTCTGGCTCTAGCACGAGCTCCAGTACCGCGCCGTGCACGAGTGGCAATCTCGACCTCAGACTCCTCACTGTCCTCACTTTCATCACTATCAAAATCCTCATCGGCCGTCTCTGTTTCTAAATGTTCACTACTTGCATCAGTATCAATACCAACATCAGTTTCATCACTAGATGACCCAGACAAATCGTCAAATACAGCCTGAAACTTAGAGGGAGTTAGTCACACATGCTTGTACTTCTCCTGTACACTACTCAGATTCTGCTTTTCACGCCTTTCTTTCGCAATTTTCTTCCTGGAAGGGCCTTGTTCATGATCACTATCCATCGTGGAGTAAGCGTAGATAGTTTCTGAAGCCACAGTAAGAAATATAGCCACGGAAAATAGCCGAAATGTTCACACGTTTGAGACGCGAGGGGAGGCGACACAGGTCACAACAGTGGAGCGAAAACAATGGGCCGACGGCATGTGCTGCGCCGCCTGCGGGCCACTAGGCGCAACAAAGAAAATGGGAAGACATCGGTGTGCATTTTAAAACCAGTCCCCAAAAAATCGGATAAAAACCTGATTTTTGGCGAATTTTTAAAGTGGATGACGCAATGCTGCGTCATCCCCGGCATTACCGCCAGTAAACGGATGATGCAATGCTGCGTCATCCCCGAGTGAAAGTGTTAATACTATTAGAGAAGTAAGCTAACAAAATGAGAATGTTCAAGAAAAATAAAAAATTAATACAAAGAAGGTGATACTTAAGGATGACAAGCATAGACTATTACATTATGGAGTCAGTAGTTCTAGCAACAGTACAGTAGTTTATTTACATTAATTATAGAATGGAAATACAAGGTGTAATTTAGAAAAGCAAGTGAACTATTCCTCATAACATTTTCTTTGAACATATCAGAACATAGAGTAACATACTATAATTTAAGGTTAATTTGGCCAACAGTTTCAAATAACCAAGATCATAAAGGACACAAGTAAACACTTTATCAAAGAAATGCATGAAATTAGATGACATTAAATGTAGACAGTAAATGTAGAAATTAAATGTGTGTCCTCGCTTGAATGAACTATATGGGGCATAGCCGATTCATTCCAGTGTGGAATTCATTCCATCCGTTCGGCCCCAGCAACTCCCTTCCCCCCCCCCCACCAAAAAAAAAATACAATCACATTAATGCATATGCCAGTCCACATTTGTCTTATGAAAAATTTAAATAATAAAGAATTTGTATTGCAATGAAATAAATTGATATTGCACGTTACAGTACTGTACTTACCCTACCAGATGAGTTGTGTAGTGCAAACTTTGTTAGTCTCAATATCCTGAGAGTGCCACACACATGAATATAAATTGTTTAAAGAACAGTAACTTTTCTAACAAATGTACATTATACACTACAGTCTGTACATAAAGTACAGACCACTAGAATCACACTACTGCAGTACACTTATGCAGTACACAAACTACACTTTGTACATTTAATGTCATTAGAACTGTACTGTACAGCTCAATTGGTACTCCCAGGTAAGTTATGGCTAGTGCTGGGTGCTGGTCCAGTTGCCTGGGCATCCTCGGAAGGTGAGTCCTTGCTAGTGCTGGGTGCTGGTCCAGTTGCCTGGGCATCCTCAGAAGGTGTGTCCTTGCTAGTGCTGGGTGCTGGTCCAGTTGCCTGGACATCCTCAGAAGGTGAGTCCTTGCTAGCGCTGGGTGCTGGTCCAGTTGCCTGGGCATCCTTGGAAGGTGAGTCCTTGCTAGTGCTGGGTGCTGGTCCAGTTGACTGGGCATCCTCGGAAGGTGAATCCTTGCTAGTGCTGGGTGCTGGTCCAGTTGCCTGGACATCCTCAGAAGGTGAGTCCTTGCTAGCGCTGGGTGCTGGTCCAGTTGCCTGGACATCCTTGGAAGGTGAGTCCTTGCTAGTGCTGGGTGCTGGTCCAGTTGCCTGGGCATCCTTGGAAGGTGAGTCCTTGCTAGTGCTGGGTGCTGGTCCAGTTGCCTGGACATCCTTAGAAGGTGAGTCCTTGCTAGTGCTGGGTGCTGGTCCAGTTGCCTGGACATCCTCAGAAGGTGAGTCCTTGCTAGTGCTGGGTGCTGGTCCAGTTGCCTGGACATCCTCAGAAGGTGAGTCCTTGCTAGTGCTGGGTGCTGGTCCAGTTGCCTGGACATCCTCAGAAGGTGAGTCCTTGCTAGCGCTGGGTGCTGGTCCAGTTGCCTGGACATCCTCGGAAGGCGAGTCCTTGCTAGTGCTGGGTGCTGGTCCAGTTGCCTGGACATCCTCGGAAGGTGTGTCCTTGCTAGTGCTGGGTGCTGGTCCAGTTGCCTGGACATCCTCAGAAGGTGAGTCCTTGCTAGTGCTGGGTGCTGGTCCAGTTGCCTGGACATCCTCGGAAATTGAGTCCTTGCTAGTGCTGGGTGCTGGTCCAGTTGCCTGGACATCCTCGGAAGGTGAGTCCTTGCTAGTGCTGGGTGCTGGTCCAGTTGCCTGGACATCCTCGGAAGGTGAGTCCTTGCTAGTGCTGGGTGCTGGTCCAGTTGCCTGGACATCCTCGGAAGTTGAGTCCTTGCTAGTGCTGGGTGCTGGTCCTGTAGGCCTACTGTGAAACCATACCAAAAACTTTTGAATCTTAGTTTGTTTCTTTGTTGTGAGCTTTATTATAATATCTTTCATGTCCTTTAGGTGCAGGTAATAATCTCTCAGCTCTTCATTATTAGTTACAGCAACCAAATCAAGCAGATCATTAACCTTTTGCAATGATGCAGTATATGGAATAGATAACACACTGTCATCTTCCTCTTCCACATCCTCATCATTATTACCAGTAACAGACTAGATAATCTCATCATCAGTTAATTCACCATAACCTGGATCATCAGCATCATTACCTAACCACTCATTCACATCAGAAAGTTGCAAATCTTCCTCACCTGCATCTCTGAATGTCTCAAAAATCGCATTATCAAAGCCCTCAAAATCATAGTAATCTTCATCTTCATTCTAACCAGGCACCGGACTCAGAATTTTATTCCATGCATTCTTTAATGTGGTGACCTTTAACTCGCTCCATTCTATGGCCTAGTTGTAAATTGCATCTTTAATTGAATATTTCTTGAAGTTTTCTAATGCTCTACTAGCCTTTGTATGAACAAATCCACAAGGGCTGTGACGAGGATTCGAACTTGCATCCGAGAGCATACTTTGTATCCTTATTAGTCACTGTGTTGCTCGGGCTCCAAATATGGATACCCCCTGTGTGCAGGAAATAAATTCTAGGCAAATTTTTTTTTCTATTCTAATGTTAAAATAAAGTCTCTGATCATGGGAAACTAAAAAATAAATATTGTATGTAATTACCTAAGTGTAGTTACAGGATGAGAGCTACGCTCGTGGTGTCCCGTCTTCCCAGCACTCTTTGTCATATAACGCTTTGAAA
Organism: Procambarus clarkii; assembly: GCF_040958095.1. Taxonomy (NCBI): domain Eukaryota; kingdom Metazoa; phylum Arthropoda; class Malacostraca; order Decapoda; family Cambaridae; genus Procambarus; species Procambarus clarkii. The sequence goes on from NC_091164.1 coordinate 33,679,861, forward strand.
CTACTGACAGTCTTGGCCTCCACCACCTTCTCCCCTAACTTGTTCCAACCGTCTACCACTCTGTTTGCGAAAGTGAATTTTCATATATTTCTTCGGCATCTGTGTTTAGCTAGTTTATATCTATGACCTCTTGTTCTTAAAGTTCCAGGTCTCAGGAAGTCTTCCCTATCGATTTTATCAATTCCTGTTACTATTTTGTATGTAGTGATCATATCACCTCTTTTTCTTCTGTCTTCTAGTTTTGGCATATTTAATGCCTCTAACCTCTCCTCGTAGCTCTTGCCCTTCAGTTCTGGGAGCCACTTAGTAGCATGACTTTGCACCTTTTCCAGTTTGTTGATGTGCTCCTTAAGATATGGGCACCACACATCTGCTGCATATTCTAGCTTTGGCCTAACAAAAGTTGTGAACAATTTCTTTAGTATATCGCCATCCATGTATTTAAAAGCAATTCTGAAGTTAGAAAGCGTGGCATAGGCCCCTCGCACAATATTTTTTATGTGATCCTCAGGTGATAGTTTTCTATCTAGAACCACCCCTAGATCTCTTTCTTTATCAGAATTCTTTAAAGATTTCTCACATAATATATAGGTTGTGTGGGGTCTAAGTTCTTCTATTCCACATTCCATAACATGGCATTTATTAACATTAAATTCCATTTGCCAAGTGGCGCTCCATGTACTTATTTTGTCCAGGTCTTCTTGAAGGGCATGACAATCATCTAAATTTCTTATCCTTCCTATTATCTTAGCATCATCAGCAAACATGTTCATATAATTCTGTATACCAACTGGTAGATCATTTATGTAGACAATAAACATCACTGGTGCAAGAACTGAACCCTGTGGTACTCCACTTGTGACATTTCTCCAGTCCGATACATTGCCTCTGATCATAGCCCTCATTTTTCTATCAGTCAGAAAATTTTTCATCCATGTTAGAAGCGTACCTGTCACTCCTCCAATATTTTCCAGTTTCCAGAACAACCTCTTATGTGGAACTCTGTCAAAAGCCTTTTTTAGGTCCAGATAGATGCAGTCAACCCAACCATCTCTTTCCTGTAATATCTCTGTTGCTCGATCATAGAAACTGAGTAAATTCGATACACAGGATCTTCCAGATCGAAAACCATACTGTCTATCTGATATTATATCATTTCTCTCCAGGTGTTCTACCCATTTAGATTTAATTATTTTTTCCAATATTTTGACTATTACACTTGTCAATGATACCGGTCTATAATTAAGAGGGTCTTCCCTGCTTCCACTTTTGTAGATTGGAACTATGTTAGCCTTTTTCAACACATCAGCTACAACTCCTGTAAACAGGGATGCCTGAAAAATCAGTTGAAGAGGAATGCTGAGCTCAGGTGCACATTCTCGTAGAACCCATGGTGAAACTCCATCTGGAGCAATTGCTTTGTACTTATTTAGCTCCTTGAGCATTTTTTCCACTTCGTCTCTAGACACCTCTATGTGCTCTATGTTGTTCTCTTGAATTCTTATTGTATCTGGTTCCCTGAAGATTTCATTTTGTACAAACACACTTTGGAACTTTTTGTTTAATGTTTCACACATTTCCTTTTCATTTTCCCGTGAATCTATTTCCCATTTTCAACCTCTGAATATTATCCTTTACCTGCAATTTGTTGTTTAGGAATTTATAGAATAGACCTGGTTCTGTTTTACATTTGTCTGCAATCCCTTTTTCAACATTTCTTTCTGCCTCTCTCCTCACTGCCGTGTAGTTGTTTCTCGCATCTTTGTATCGCTGGTATGTTTGGGGGTTCGGCCTCTTCCTGTATTGATTCCATTTTTGTGTCTTTTGGTCTCTGGCCCTCTCACACTTTCTGTTGAACCAATCCTGTTTCCTAGTTCTGCTTCTCTGTTTTGGTATAAATTTTTTTGTGCCTTTATCATATATTTCACAAAACCTGACATACATCTCATTCACTTCCTTGCCTAGCAACAAGTCTGTCCAATTATACTCACTAAAATTTTTTCTAATGTTGCCATAATGTCCTCTCCTAAAGTCAGGTTTTTCATTTGCATCGACCGTCATATTTTCTTCCAGATTATAACGCATTGCATACTTTATTCCCAAAAAGACATGGTCACTTTTACCCAAGGGAGGAAGGTACTGAATGTCAAATATTTCTTCCTCCTTCCTGGTAAATATCAAATCTAGCATGGAGGGAACGTCCCCTTCCCTCATCCTCGTAGCTTGTTTAACTGACATACTTTAGCCGTGATGGAGCTGGGAAGTTGAGCAAATTTTGGGCACTGGGCGATGGAGCGCTCAGGGTTCATCGCTATGCTCAAAATTATGGGGCTTATATATGTGACATATATATATGTATATATACAGTGGAATCTCTATTAACGAGTTTAATCCGTTTTGGCACCGAGCTCGTTACCTGGAAAACTCGTCTTAAGAAACAAATTTCCCCTTTTAAAATATTGGAAATAAATTTAATCCATTCCACTCCCAAAAACATCCATACTTGTATGACTTTTTTTTATGTAAATATAATACTGCACATGTAAATATAAATATTTTGTTGTAGTGTTTTAATATTTACTTTACCTTATGAAGAGTAGTTGCTGGCTGCAGGGAGACGATGGGGAGGTGGGAAGGAGGAGAGGGGTTATGGTGTGGAAGGAGAATCCACCTCTGAGTCAGGCGGACTGTCTCTTCTTGGGAATTTCACCCAAATTTCATTTCAAATGTCACACAAGGATGCGTTAGACCAGCACCAAATAAAAAACTACGTCGATTACACTCGTTGTGTCAACAATATAATAGTCTTACCACGAAGCTACAATACAATGCCGTTTTCTCAAATAGGCAATGTGGTTATTAAAGAAAACGGAAATTTCATGGCAAACATGTATACAATCCCCAAGACGATCGGATAAGAATTGGATTTTATAGAAATATTTGCTCAAATGACGCTTGAGCGCAGTGTTTGGGTGCATTCAAGAGAAAAAAGTGTCACGTTCAAGCGACATATACCTGCGAAAGTGATAACACTTTCATAAAGTGTTATCACAAAGTGATAAATTAATTAACCATTTTCACACACCGGGTTGTCACTGCTTTATCAGAGCAGCTTTTCCATGAATGCGTTCACCTTTTCAAACATTCCAAACACTTCCCTGAATTCAGTGGAAGAGGCAGCATCCTCCCTTACCTCCTCATTCCCTTACTATTGGTGTAAATTGTTGATGAGACCTGCCATACTCCCTTGTGAGATCAGTCACACAGACACCACACTCATGCTTTGCTATAATTTCTTTCTTCAAATCCACAGTAATTGTGTCTTTCTTCCTCTTGACAACACTATCTTTAGCAAGCAGCTTCTTTGGAGACATCATGTGTTACAAATTGTAGTCGCAAAACCACTAAAAACCCAAAGAAAAGCTCAAATAAATCCAGAGGGATGCTTATCGTGTGCGATACAACAACAACACTGGCGTCGGAGGCGTCCGAGAATTTGCGAGAACCCGCGAGATGCTAGGAAACACCATGTGGTTTTGCTCGTTAATAGAGGCGAGCTTGTCAAGAGAGACAAATTTGCTGCGAGTGGCTTGCTCGTTACTGGAAAAACTCGTTAATAGAGCCACTCGTTAATCGAGGTTCCACTGTATATATATATTTATTTATTTATTTATTTATTTATATACAAGAAGGTACATTGGGTTTGTGAGAATACATAGCATGGTATTTACAATCTTGTAAAGCCGCTAATACGCACAGCGTTTCGGGCAGGTCCTTAATCTAACAGATAATTTTAAGTAGGTAAATTCTAGCAGAATTAATAAAATGATAACAGATACATTGCAAGAAAAAAATGAGATGAGAGAAATTAGTAGGTATATTAAAGCACATTGGTATATTAAAGCTCTGATTGATTGCATTGACAGCTTGATTAGTAATTTAAACAAAGATTAATAGGCATGATACAGCAAATTGATAGCGCATATAAGAAGACAGCAATGATCACAATGGTAAAGTTGTTTGGATTGGGTACATCAAGATTGGGAGATTGGGTAGCACTAGATACAGTGCAATTTTAAAGCAACAAGCTAGAAAACTATGAAGATGAAATTAGGTACTTTTTAGTTTTGTTTTTAAATGACGCCAAAGTTAGACAGCTTTTCAATTCATTTGGGAGTGAGTTCCATAGACTGGGTCCCTTTATTTGTATAGAGTGTTTACTCTGATTAAGTTTGACTGGGGATATCACAGAGATATTTATTTCTGGTGTGGTGATAATGGGTCCTATTACAACTGTCCAGGGAGAGTTTCAGTGCAGGATTTGCATTTAAGAACAGGGTTTTGTAAATGTAGTTGACACAAGAGAATGTGTGGTGAGATTATATTTAGCATGTTTAGGGAGTTAAACAAGGGGGCTGAGTGTTGTCTGAAAGCAGAATTGGTTATTATTCTGATAGCAGATTTTTGCTGGGTAATGATGGACTTTAGGTGGTTTGCAGTGGTTGAACCCCATGCACAGATACCATAATTAAGATAGGGATAGATTAGTGCATAATATAGAGAGATGAGAGCAGAGTTAGGTACATAATATTTGATTTTGGAGAGTATACCAACTGTTTTAGAGACTTAGTTATGTGTTGTATGTGGGTGCTGAAGTTGAGTCTCTTGTCTAGGAATAGGCCATGAAATTTTCCATCATTTTTATTACTAATGTTAACATTGTCTATCTGAAGCTGAATTGCATTTGTTGATTTGCTACCAAATAAGATGTAGTAGGTCTTTTCTATGTTAAGTGATAGTTTGTTGATTGACATCCATAAGTGAACTTTGTTTAGTTCATTATTAACAACATTATTTAGTGTATGTAGGTTGGGGTTAGAATAGATGAGGGTAGTATCATCAGCAAACAATATAGGTTTCAGAATGTTAGAGACATTAGGCAGATCATTGATTTATATAAGAAATAGGAGAGGTCCCAAGATGCTGCCCTGTGGCACTCCCAACGGTTATTGGTAGAATGGGAGAGGTTGTATCATTGATGGCTACACATTGGTGTCTATCACTATGATAGGATTGGACATAGTCCAGGGCATGGCCTCGGATTCCATTGTAACACCGTAAAGGTGTTTTGTTTTGTTGTATTTAATATATATATATATATATATATATATATATATATATATATATATATATATATATATATATATATATATATATATATATATATATATATATATATATATATATATATATATATATATTGTGACGGTAACGCGTTGGTGTTCGGCTGTTTAAGGCTAGGGGTATGGCCTCGTCACATAGTTATAAAAAAAAATAGAAAAAACTGGAACTTCGTCTGTGGTAAGGTAAGGAGAAGACACACAAAACACAAGTAAACTTTAACAATGAAATTTTAATTACGTTAAAGAAATAAAACATGAATAAAATGCACAAACAAATTTGTATAATAAAATCAATCAATAAAAAGAATAAGAATAATTAAATGACACAATGAAAAGTTACGTTAAGACAAAATAACAAGAAGTGCAACACAAAAATAAATGGAAGGTGCTGGAATATTGGCTTTAAGCTACCACCTCTCTCAGTATACGCTTACGTCTAGCCGGGAGAAGTGTTAACTGTGGAAGCACTGAATATTCTGAGGTCTGAGGTCGTGGCGACCCCAGACATCAAGTAGTATGGGGGGGGGGGCGAGTGCAGTTGCAGCCAGACCGGCGACCAATCAGCGAGGAGTCGGCAGCGATCAACAGGTAGTTTGGCGGTTTGAGTCTGAACAGGTGTCCCTGGCTGCATACGTTTTGCGCTCTGGCAAACCTTGGAGATGTTGTTGTCGTTGTTGGACATTTCTTCCCTAGTAGTTTTATATATTTGTTGCGACGTATTTGTGGAGGGAAGAGCAGGCTCAATCTCTTGAAGGAGATTATCGTCACAACTCTCCCCCGAAGCCTGCGGTTCTGGAAGAAGTACGTCGTTAGGTGGTGGAGTAATGGATGGAGTTGCTTCTACTTCATAAACTCTGGAGAGATCATGGGCTAAGATGTTGTCAGACTCTTGGTATAGCGTGTCTCCAGGTTGAATTTCTGCAGTTAGCAAGCCCATAGTAGAAGACGTTGAGATGAGAAGTGGGCGTGCTGCAGGAGGTGTAGGATGGTGTGGTCCGTATTGATGGTGGACCGAGCACTTTTCAGGTGTGGAGTGAAGTGCTGAAGCTTCAGGATGAGGAAGAGTAGCTCCTTGCCAATTGTTCCGTAGTTCCTTGTAGCAGTAGTCGCTGACAGGTGTATTCTTCTCGCCTCGTTGCTGCATCACGACACCACCAACGTCGGTACCATTGGCGTCGACATGGAGGATGAAGGGCTTATCTGACGAGGTGAGAGTGGAATTAGAAGAGGGCAAAGGAGCACGATTATTATCCTGAAAGCATTTGGGAAGATCATTAAGGATTTCGGAATTAGAAAGGGCTGACTCCTTGTCAGTGCTTTCGGGAGGAGAAGCTGGGATGGTCTCACTGTGGATGTAGGGTTCTGTAAAGGTAGAACAGTTAGTCAGGACAGTGGGAGGAGTACCATTATATTGCTTCAGGAGGTTGACGTGGCACAGCTGGGTCTTCCGCCGCCTATCTGGAGTCTCTATTACGTAGTTGTTATTATTCCTGCACTCTTTGACGCGGTAGGGTCCTGAAAACCTGTTTTGTAAAGGTGAACCTGGGATAGGGAAATATGCAAGGATGAAGTCTCCCGGCTTGAATTTTCGTACTTTGCTGGTCTGGTTGTAATGAGTTTTCATCTTCTCCTGGGCTTTCAATAGATTATCATGGGCAAAGCGGTGGACTCTCTCTAGAATGTGTTGAAGGTTTTGAAGAAACTGGGGCACATTCTGATGCTCACTGAAGGTGGCATCTCGGAGAGAGTCTTTGAAAGCCTTAAGGGGAGTACGGCACTTACGGCCGTAGAGCATCTCATAAGGAGATACTCCTAGGGACTCATTGGGGAGACTTCTGAAAATACACATTATAAGGTCAATCTGCTTATCCCAATCCTTCGAGGTTTCACTACAAAACTTTTTCAAGAGTGCTTTGATAGTCTGATAACTACGTTCAAGAGAACCCTGTGAAGCAGGATGATAGGGGCTGGACAATACCTGTTTGATGTTGAACTCCTCCAGTGTCCTTTTGAAGAGATCACTGGTGAAGTTGGTACCACAGTCGCTTTGAATCTCCCTGGGAAATCCGTATTGAGTGAAGATCTTCAATAGATGTTTTATAACCGTAGCAGCCGTGATGTTCTTCACTGGAACTGCTATGGGAAATCTGGTGGTAGGACACAGGATGGTTAGGATGTAGGCGTTACCTGAACTGGTCCGAGGTAAAGGACCAACACAGTCTATTATGAGTCTGTGGAAAGGTTCCGCAGGCACCTGTATGGGAATCAGTGGCGCTCTGGGAATGGAGATGTTCGGTTTGCCTGCCATCTGACATGTATGACACTGTTTTACGTACTGTTTGACGTTATTTACCATACCTGGCCAGTAGTAGTCTTGACGAATTCCATGGTAAGTCTTGTTGAAGCCGTAGTGGGAGAATGCTCCGTGGGCCAGGTGTAGAATAGTGGGCCGCAGGCTGGTGGGAATCACAAGTTGTTCGATGTTGGCCCAATCGTCCTCCTCCTTCAGTTTACTGGGTCTATATCTACGGTAGAGCAAGTCGTTCTCTAGGAAGAACCCAGGAATACTGTCGGGTTGAGTCTCAGCCTGGAAAAACAATGGTGTTAAAGTAAGATCTTCCCTCTGCAACTTACGGAATTCCAACTTGGTCAGATGCGGGGGGAGTTTCTGAGGGTCTTGAGGGACAGCGGTAGCAGTAGAGTCAGCTGGCTGTGGACGTGCGGCTTGTGCATGGGTGGTCACGAGAACCGGAGGAGAAACTTCATCACTCTCTTGAACCTCTGCTGGAACATACTCTAGAATAGGGTTACTTGGCACAGAGTTACACACCTGGGGTTTGTCCATGACGATCAGGTTGGTCGGTTGCAGGTCTTCTGCCAAGTCGTTGCCTAGGAGAAGTTGCACTCCAGGCATGGGAAAAGGCTTTTCCCTGACGGCGACTTGGACTTCCCCGTTCACGTAGGGACAATCCAGGTGGACTCTGGCGAGAGGGTATGGAGTGGTAGCAGTGAGGTCAGTGATGAAGACAGTTTCTCCGGTGTAGGTGATGTTGGGCACAGCCGACTTCAAGATGATCGATTGAAGAGCCGCTGTGTCCCTCAAGATCTTCAATTTGAAACGTCCCTCCGGATTTGAACCGTTGGCAGAGACAGTTCCAGTATACAGGTGGTTACTGAAAAGAGAAAGATCATTAACATCAACACCAACATTCATCACAGGCTTACCGGACTTAGGAGGAGTTGGTTTGGGTTTTTGTTGGTCAGTGATTCCCTTGTATTGAGACTTACCACACTTGTCTATGGTATGTCCATAGAGTCTACAATACTTGCAGTACAGTTGTGAACCAGCTTGATCGGGGCTCACCTTCTCGTAACTGTACCACGACTTCTTACTGGAGGATGGTTCGGGTGTCAGCCGGTGGATGAGGCTGTAAGTGTCAGCCGACTTAGCACACTTCAGGTAGTCGGTTTCTTCTTTATCTGCTAAGTAGAGGCGGACAGGAGGCGGCACACGCCTCAAGAATTCTTCAACAAGCATCAGGTTGACGAGTTCTGTAAAAGTAGAGACATGTGCTGCTTCCAGCCATTTCATGAAATACCTCCGTTTCGTGTTAGCAAACTCAAGGAAGGTAGTGGTACTTGCCTTCAGGTGGTCACGGAATTTCCTTCTATAACTTTCGGTGGAAAGTAGGTAGGCGTCCAACACTGCTTGTTTCAGAGTGTGGTAGTCATTCTCAGACGCCAGAGTACTGAGTGTGACTGCAGCTCTACCTGTAAGATGGACTCTGAGAAGTGTGGCCCATTGGTCGACAGGCCAACTGAGTTGATTAGCAAGGGTTTCAAAGGTGGTGAAAAACACATCAACTTCTGCTTCTACAAAGGATGGCATTAAATTACTTGCATGTGATATATTAAAACTGACGGGAAGATTGGCAGTAGCTTGCTGGCGTTGAGTGAAGTGGGAAGTTTCCAAGGCGATTTCGCGTTGACGACACTCTAGAGCCAGAGTCGCTTGTTGCTTGTCATGTTCGCATTGCATCTCCAACTCGCGTTGTTTGGTTTCAAGCTGTAAGCGTTCCCGCTTCTGGAGCGTTTCAAGCTGTACTCGTTCACGTTCACGGAGTAAGGCAATCTCACGTTCTTGTTCGTTTCTCCTCAAAACAGCCTCGCGTTCTTGTTCGTCTCTTCTCAAAGCAGCTTCGCGTTCTCTGAGGGTGATTTCTCGTTTTTGTTCTTCCCTCCGTATGGCAGCTGTTCGTTCTTCAATCTTGGCCAGCTCTAGTTTGAGTTTCATCGTCGCCAAATCAGTTTTATCTGTAATATAGTAAGTTTCATGAGTTTCAGAGTCTATCTTACCTTGCTCTAAATAGTAATCCAGCAACAGGTTGTATAGGTCATTTTTGTTGGCTTGGTAGGGAACTTCTAGTTGATACTCATGTGCAAGAGTTTGTAATTCAGTCCTCTTGGCACGACTTAAAGTCCCTATTTCACCTGCTGGATTTGTACGGAAAGCTTGGAGACGAAACATGGTGAAATTAGCAAATAAAGGTACACGAATATTCAATAGTGAATGTCAGAAACAGGACAACGTGGCAACTGGTACCTATCCTGTGAGATCTTTAACAATTAAAGTTAAGTAAAAGATGTTAAATGATTAAATTAAATCAAGGGCGCAGGAAATCTTGTACCCGGTACTCATGTAAGAGGATAAGGGCAAGAAAATCCTACTAACAAATGAAACAGAGTTTCGAAAACAAATGAAACAGTTAAATGCTTCAAAAGTAAAATTGGTAGTCCAAGGATGTAGGCATACCTTGCCACGTCTCTATAGGACATAAAGCAAGTTTTTCCTACTGAATTTAATATGATACTTACAGAATTAGCGAACTTTTGTGCTCTGAAAAGTAAGCTAATTCCCTACCGTTGTATGTATCATCATCTCTGACTGACGTGTAGGGGTGCGAGGTGTCAACTGGTGACGAGAACTGCTGCTGAGGTCCCAATTCAGCAACTAAAGTTCGAGCTAGAGGAACTATGGCCCTCTTTGTCCTCCTACAGTCAGATTGCAGAAGATTGGGTACTCTTGACCCGGGGCAGACCACAGTACCAGGGTACCAATATGATGATCTGTCAAAATGAGAAATATTCAAGGGACATAGATGGTAAATACGAGTAATAACACGGAGGGAGAGATGACCAATTAAGAGTATGACTGCGGCCTACAGTTACCACGTAATCCAAAGTTGTCTCACCTTCACTATATGTTATTCTCGTAATGCACAATACACCGCACCTTATAAAAAATGAAATTGAATATGAAAAATAGTAAAGCTACGTTAACAAAGTTAAATACGCTTACCATAAATTACCACTTGGCACCAGTACCTGAGTGAAGCTCCCGGACAGGCCCCCATATAACTTGTGACGGTAACGCGTTGGTGTTCGGCTGTTTAAGGCTAGGGGTATGGCCTCGTCACATAGTTATAAAAAAAAATAGAAAAAACTGGAACTTCGTCTGTGGTAAGGTAAGGAGAAGACACACAAAACACAAGTAAACTTTAACAATGAAATTTTAATTACGTTAAAGAAATAAAACATGAATAAAATGCACAAACAAATTTGTATAATAAAATCAATCAATAAAAAGAATAAGAATAATTAAATGACACAATGAAAAGTTACGTTAAGACAAAATAACAAGAAGTGCAATACAAAAATAAATGTAAGGTGCTGGAATATTGGCTTTAAGCTACCACCTCTCTCAGTATACGCTTACGTCTAGCCGGGAGAAGTGTTAACTGTGGAAGCACTGAATATTCTGAGGTCGTGGCGACCCCAGACATCAAGTAGTATGGGGGGGGCGAGTGCAGTTGCAGCCAGACCGGCGACCAATCAGCGAGGATCCGGCAGCGATCAACAGGTAGTTTGGCGGTTTGAGTCTGAACAGGTGTCCCTGGCTGCATACGTTTTGCGCTCTGGCAAACCTTGGAGATGTTGTTGTCGTTGTTGGACATTTCTTCCCTAGTAGTTTTATATATTTGTTGCGACGTATTTGTGGAGGGAAGAGCAGGCTCAATCTCTTGAAGGAGATTATCGTCACAATATATATATATATATATATATATATATATATATATATATATATATATATATATATATATATATATATTAGTATATTTTGGTAGCAGTCTTTCCTGTAGACATATATTATTAAATATGACTGAAAAAGTAAGATTAATAATTCTAACACGAATTTTCTCAATCTTTCGTACATTACGCTTCACTGTTGGAGGTAAATCAAAAATTAATTCTCCAAAATTCATTTTAATTTCTAGTCTGACGCGACACGGGCGCGTTTCGTAAAACTTATTACATTTTCAAAGACTTTAGTTCACAAATACACAACTGAATAGAACTTACGTATCTCCGAGTTTATATCTACATTTGAGTGAGGTGGGAGGGGTGATGTGGCATTAACACAAGACAGAACAAGAGGGGATATTAATAGGGTATTAAAAGTATCAACACAAGACAGAACACAAACAATGGGTATTGAATAGAAGTGTTTGTAGAAAGCCTATTGGTCCATATTTCTTGATGCTTCTATATTGGAGCGGAGTCTTGAGGTGGGTAGAATATAGTTGTGCAATAATTGGCTGTTGATTGCTGGTGTTGACTTCTTGATGTGTAGTGCCTCGCAAACGTCAACCCGCCTGCTATCGCTGTATCTATCGATGATTTCTGTGTTGTTTACTAGGATTTCTCTGGCGATGGTTTGGTTGTGGGAAGAGATTATATGTTCCTTAATGGAGCCCTGTTGCTTATGCATCGTTAAACGCCTAGAAAGAGATGTTGTTGTCTTGCCTATATACTGGGTTTTTTGGAGCTTACAGTCCCCAAGTGGGCATTTGAAGGCATAGACGACGTTAGTCTCTTTTAAAGCGTTCTGTTTTGTGTCTGGAGAGTTTCTCATGAGTAGGCTGGCCGTTTTTCTGGTTTTATAGTAAATCGTCAGTTGTATCCTCTGATTTTTGTCTGTAGGGATAACGTTTCTATTAACAATATCTTTCAGGACCCTTTCCTCCGTTTTATGAGCTGTGGAAAAGAAGTTCCTGTAAAATAGTCTAATAGGGGGTATAGGTGTTGTGTTAGTTGTCTCTTCAGAGGTTGCATGGCTTCTTTTCCACAGCTCATAAAACGGAGGAAAGGGTCCTGAAAGATATTGTTAATAGAAACGTTATCCCTACAGACAAAAATCAGAGGATACAACTGACGATTTACTATAAAACCAGAAAAACGGCCAGCCTACTCATGAGAAACTCTCCAGACACAAAACAGAACGCTTTAAAAGAGACTAACGTCGTCTATGCCTTCAAATGCCCACTTGGGGACTGTAAGCTCCAAAAAACCCAGTATATAGGCAAGACAACAACATCTCTTTCTAGGCGTTTAATGATGCATAAGCAACAGGGCTCCATTAAGGAACATATAATCTCTTCCCACAACCAAACCATCGCCAGAGAAATCCTAGTAAACAACACAGAAATCATCGATAGATACAGCGATAGCAGGCGGGTTGACGTTTGCGAGGCACTACACATCAAGAAGTCAACACCAGCAATCAACAGCCAATTATTGCACAACTATATTCTACCCACCTCAAGACTCCGCTCCAATATAGAAGCATCAAGAAATATGGACCAATAGGCTTTCTACAAACACTTCTATTCAATACCCATTGTTTGTGTTCTGTCTTGTGTTGATACTTTTAATACCCTATTAATATCCCCTCTTGTTCTGTCTTGTGTTAATGCCACATCACCCCTCCCACCTCACTCAAATGTAGATATAAACTCGGAGATACGTTAGTTCTATTCAGTTGTGTATTTGTGAACTAAAGTCCTTGAAAATGTAATAAGTTTTACGAAACGCGCCCGTGTCGCGTCAGACTAGAAATTAAAATGAATTTTGGAGAATTAATTTTTGATTTACCTCCAACAGTGAAGCGTAATGTACGAAAGATTGAGAAAATTCGTGTTAGAATTATTAATCTTACTTTTTCGGTCATATTTAATAAATATATATATGTCGTACCTAGTAGCCAGAACTCACTTCTCAGCCTACTATGCAAGGCCCGATTTGCCTAATAAGCCAAGTTTTCATGAACTAATGTTTTTTCGTCTACCTAACCTACCTAACCTAACCTAATCTAGCTTTTTTTGGCTACCTAACCTAACCTTACCTATATATATAGGTTAGGTTAGGTTAGGTAGGGTTGGTTAGGTTCGGTCATATATCTACGTTAATTTTAACTCCAATAAAAAAAAATTGACCTCATACATAGTGAAAAGGGTAGCTTTATCATTTCATAAGATAAAAATTATAGTTAATATATCAATTCAGGAAAACTTGGCTTATTAGGCAAATCGGGCCTTGAATAGTAGGCTGAGAAGTGAGTTCTGGCTACTAGGTACGACATATATATATATATATATATATATATATATATATATATATATATATATATATATATATATATATATATATATATATATATATATATATATATATATATATGTCGTACCTAGTAGCCAGAATGCACTTCTCAGCCTACTATGCAAGGCCTGATTTGCCTAATAAGCCAAGTTTTACTGAATTAATGTTTTTTGACTACCTAACCTAACCTAACCTAACTTTTTCGGCTACCTAACCTAGCCTAACCTATAAAGAAAGGTTAGGTTAGGTAGCGTTGGTTAGGTTCGGTCATATCTACGTTAATTTTAACTCCAATAGAAAAAAATTGACCTCATACATAATGAAATGGGTAGCTTTATCATTTCATAAGAAAAAAATTAGAGAAAATATATTAATTCAGTAAAACTTGGCTTATTAGGCATATCGGGCCTTGCATAGTAGGCTGAGTAGTGCGTTCTGGCTACTAGGTACGACATTATATATATAGTTCATGAGTCACAGACAAGGATTTGAAAAGCGCCATTCAGTCGGCCTGAAACTCACACCTCTAAGCGTTAATGACCTCAAGTTGACCTGAGGTCAGCTCAAGCAAATTTCATCTTGCTTCTGCTAATCTGATAATTGTAGCCTGATAGCCTTCAAACAAGCCGCCAGTTTTAGGTGTGGCTTGTTAGAGTGCCTGTGGCTATCTACTTGTGGGCGGAGTTATCTACTAGGTTTCCCAATATATACTCGGAGAGCTGTAGATTCGGGAGGATAAGCAATAGGAGAACAGCCAGTAGAGCAGAACAGAGGACAGCATAGCCAGGGAGGCTGTCAGCCGGACGGGGCGGGACTGTTCCTGTCAACTACAGTCTCCCCCTCCCTCTCTATCCAGCTATTGGCAGACACTTGGTGAGTTGAACATGGAAGGTGACTTAGTCGTGTTTACTAGTGTTGTGTGACTAGCAAGGGCAGACAGTGGTAATGGTCTCAAATTCTTGGGTAGTGCCTCACTTTGTAATTTAATAGTGAACCTTCAGTTTGTTTGCTTGAATTATGATATCTATCCTTTTAATTATACTTGATGAATTTATTGAGAAATTCACTTACTTTTAATCTGATTTTCATTGTTCCTAGATTTGGGATTTTTGGATACAATATGCAGACTAAAGTGTAGAGTACTCTTGAGACTATGGGATTAAAGAATCTAGCCTGGAACATGATTCCCGTTGACATATGCTAATAACATCTTTTGATACAGACAAGTTCCATTCCTTGTCATGTATGTACTGTCTAGAATGGATGGTGGCAGCACTACTACTTCTACTGTCTACTTTTGTACTTCTACCTACCTACCCTTCTACCTCTACCTCCACTCATCTCTGTACTCTCTCTCTTCTCCCTCCGCCCCTCTCCAAACTCTCCCTTTCAACTGACAACCCTCCTCGCTCCTCCCACCTCCCTACCTCTCTCACCCCAAACCCTCACTCATTACTTTATTATCCATTTCTTCCCTTTTGGTTCTCGTATACGTTTGTGGCAGTGAAATGGTTCTGGAGTTTCTCTAGAGTTTGCGGGTAGCTGATCAAGTTACGGTGCCTTGTAGTTGTAGCACCTAGGTAATCAAATACCTGGGTTACAAGGTGTTGAACAAGAGAGGTTGCAGTAGGAACTCTGGGGGGAACTCTAGAATAGTTGACTAACTGGGGGGCGAACTAATGGACTAAAGAGAGCTATTTCCCCCACCCTCCGTTACACCATAATGATGGAGTTAAAGTAAGAGGTAGTTGCGATTAACAGTATCAAAGGCCTTTTTCAGGTCAATGAAGAGTCCAATCGGAAACTCATTTTTGTCAAAGGCTGAGTAAATTATATCAAGGAGACTAATAATTGTATCGTTGGTACTCTTTTGGGAGCAGAAGCCAAACTGACAGGGGCTGAGTATGTCAAATTTTACGAGGTAGGAGTAGAGCTGTTTGTAGATAATTTTTTCAAATATTTTTGATAGTATAGGTAGGTTCGATATTGGTCTATAATTGTTTGTCTGCCGGATTGCCTCCTTTATGAACTGGTGTTACTCTTGCTTTTTTAAGGATATCAGGGAAGGTATGACACTCTAGGGATTTGTTGAACAGCAAAGCTATGGGTGGCGCAAGGGCATGGGAGGCGCTCTTGTATACAGTGGATGGGATTTCACTGATGTTCCCAGCTTTGGTTTTTAGTGAGTGTATGATGGACACAACATCTGTCGGGCTGACTGGTGAAAGGAGAAGAGAGTTTGGATAGCTGCCTGAGAGATATGTGTTGATATGTGTCTGAGTCTGTGGAATTTTACTGGCAGGGTTAGCACCAACCGATGAAAAGAAGCTATTAAATTCATTTGCCATTTTTAAATCAGTTGACACTGTGTAGCTATCCATAGAGAGTATTTTCTGGTTGTAATTACCTAAGTGTAATTACCTAAGTGTAGTTACAGGATGAGAGCTACGCTCGTGGTGTCCCGTCTTCCCAGCACTCTTTGTCATATAACGCTTTGAAACTACTGACGGTCTTGGCCTCCACCACCTTCTCACTTAACTTGTTCCAACCGTCTACCACTCTATTTGCGAAGGTGAATTTTCTTATATTTCTTCGGCATCTGTGTTTAGCTAGTTTAAATCTATGACCTCTTGTTCTTGAAATACCAGGTCTCAGGAAGTCTTCCCTGTCGATTTTATCAATTCGTGTTACTATTTTGTATGTAGTGATCATATCACCTCTTTTTCTTCTGTCTTCTAGTTTTGGCATATTTAATGCTTCTAACCTCTCCTCGTAGGTCTTGCCCTTCAGTTCTGGGAGCCACTTAGTAGCATGTCTTTGCACCTTTTCCAGTTTGTTGATGTGCTTCTTAAGATATGGGCACCACACAACAGCTGCATATTCTAGCTTTGGCCTAACAAAAGTCATGAACAATTTCTTTAGTATATCGCCATCCATGTATTTAAATGCAATTCTGAAGTTAGAAAGCATAGCATAGGCTCCTTGCACAATATTCTTTATGTGGTCCTCAGGTGATAGTTTTCTATCTAGAACCACTCCTAGATCTCTTTCTTTATCAGAATTCTTTAAAGATTTCTCACATAATATATAGGTTGTGTGGGGTCTATGTTCTCCTATTCCACATTCCATAACATGACATTTATTAACATTAAATTCCATTTGCCAAGTGGTGCTCCATATACTTATTTTGTCCAGGTCTTCTTGAAGGGCATGACAGTCATCTAAATTTCTTATCCTTCCTATTATCTTAGCATCATCAGCAAACATGTTCATATAATTCTGTATACCAACAGGTAGATCATTTATGTACACAATAAACATCACTGGTGCAAGAACTGAACCCTGTGGTACTCCACTTGTGACATTTCTCCATTCCGATACATTGCCTCTGATTACTGCCCTCATTTGTCTATCAGTCAGAAAATTTTTCATCCATGATAGAAGCTTACCTGTCACCCCTCCAATATTTTCCAGTTTCCAGAACAACCTCTTATGTGGAACTCTGTCGAAAGCCTTTTTTAGGTCCAGATAGATGCAGTCAACCCAACCATCTCTTTCCTGTAATATCTCTGTGGCTCGATCATAGAAACTGAGTAAATTCGATACACAGGATCTTCCTGATCGAAAACCATACTGTCTGTCTGATATTATATAATTTCTCTCTAGGTGTTCTACCCATTTAGTTTTGATTATTTTTTCCAATACTTTCACTATTACACTTGTCAATGATACAGGTCTATAATTGAGGGGGTCTTCCCTGCTGCCACTTTTGTAGATTGGAACTATGTTAGCCTGTTTCCACCCGTCTGCTACGATTCCTGTACACAGGGATGCCTGAAAGATCAGGTGAAGTGGAATGCTGAGCTCAGATGCACATTCTCTCAGAACCCATGGTGAAACGCCATCTGGGCCAGCTGCTTTGTTCTTACCGAGCTCCTTGAGCATTTTTTCCACTTCGTCTCTAGACACCTCTATGTGTTCTATGTTGTTCTCTGGAATTCTTATTGTATCTGGTTCCCTAAAGATTTCATTTTGTACAAACACACTTTGGAACTTTTCGTTTAGTGTTTCACACATTTCCTTTTCATCTTCCGTGAATCTATTTCCCATTTTCAACCTCTGAATATTATCCTTTACCTGCAATTTGTTGTTTATGAATTTATAGAATAGACCTGGTTCTGTTTTACATTTGTCCGCAATCCCTTTTTCAAAATTTCTTTCTGCCTCTCTCCTCACTGCCGTGTAGTTGTTTCTCGCATCTTTGTATCGCTGGAATGTTTGGGGGTTCGGCCTCTTCCTGTATTGATTCCATTTTTGTGTCTTTCGGTCTCTAGCCCTCTCGCAATTTCTATTGAACCAATCCTGTTTCCTAGTTCTGCATCTCTGTTTTGGTATAAATTTTTTTGTGCCTTTATCATATATTCCACAAAACTTGCCATACATCTCATTCACTTCCTTGCCTAGCATCAAGTCTGTCCAATTATACTCACTAAAAAAATTTCTAAGGTCACCATAATGTCCTCTCCTGAAGTCTGGTTTTTCAACTGCTTCAACCTCCTTATTTTCTTCCAGCTTATAACGCATTGCATACTTTATTCCCAAAAAGACATGGTCACTTTTACCCAAGGGAGGAAGGTACTGAATGTCAAATATCTCTTCCTCCTTCCTGGTAAATATCAAATCTAGCATGGAGGGAACGTCCCCTTCCCTCATCCTCGTAGCTTGTTTAACATGTTGATACAAGAATGTTTCCAGGATGAGGTCTACAAATTTACAGGTCCAAAAATCTTCTGTTTTAGCTTCATATGCTTCCCAGTCTATGGATTTCAAGTTGAAGTTACCGACTATCAACAGTCGTGATCTATCGTTATCCGCTCTTGCTATAATCTCTCTCATTATTGTTATAAGACCTTCACGTTTACTATCTAGCTCCTCCTTTGACCATGTGCTGCTTGGCGGTGGACTATATGCATTTATCATCATTAGTTTATCATCCTCATAGCAGATCTCTAGTGCTATTATGTCAACTTCTTGTGGATTGGCAGTCATTATTTCCTTCACCTTTAGATGTTCTTTTACCAGCACAGCAACGCCACCGCCTTTCCTAATTTTTCTGTCCCGTCTCCAAATTGAGTAGCCCCTTGGGAATATGACCTCATTTAAAATTACATCTTCAAGTTTTGTCTCCGTGAGTGCAACAATGTCTGGTGTCTGCAGCTGTATTACATCACTTAACTCCAGTATCTTCGATCTCACTCCATCTATGTTGGTGTATGCAATCTTCAGGAACTTGTTCCCCCTCTCCTTATTCTTCACTCCCCCTCTCTCTATTGATTTTGTTGGTTTGCCTTTATGTACCACTTTACTGGTTTGCCTACCCCTATCACTTTGTAGAAAAAAGAATTTATTTCTTCTTCATTCCTGCTCTCATTTAAATGTTTTGCCTCGGCGAGGTTCAGTTTCAGCTTCTCTCTATCTTCTTGTGAAAGATCTCGTCTTAACGACCACCCTTTCCCATCCTCATCCCTTTGCAATTTTCTAGCATTCCTTAGTACTTCTTCCATCTGTTTGGCACCGTTTAGGGTGATCCTCAAAGGTCGATCTTTCCCTTTTACGTACCTGCCTATTCTCCTGTAGTCGCACACATTCTCTCTGTTTGTAAGACCTTCCACGAGGCCAACAATTTTATCTACTACTTTAGCTTCTTCTACAGCTCTTTCTGACCTAGATGTTATCGTCTTTTCTTTGCAGCCAAAAATGATCAGGGACTTACTCCGATCAACTGTGTTTTGCACCAACTTCGGGTTAGATGCCAATTCTTTCCTCACTTCTAGCCTAATGTTTGTTTTATCTTGGTTGCTGCAGTGTTTGACTTCCTTTACTGCTTCTTCTATTTTTTCCTTCTCCTTGGCCACTTGTGCATAAGTGAGTTGCATATCTTTCTTGCACTGTTCTATTCCCTATTCCTATTCACTCCCTATTGTGGGAGTGTCGTTTTGTTCCTAGGATATTAGAGATGGTTTTCCATGTGTTTTTCATGTTGCCTTTTGCTTCTTTGAATCTATTCTCATAATATGAAAGTTTAGCGTTTCTTATGATACTGGTAAGCACTGATGAGTACCTTTTAACTACTTCCTTTGTAACTAGGCCAATCCTAGATTTCTTTTCATATTCAAGTTTTTTGTTTATTGATTTGAGTATTCCACTTGTGAGCCACGGATTCACACACAGAGATCACACTAACGTGATGCATCAAATGAACAAATCCACAAGGACTGTGACGAGGATTCGAACCTGCGTCCGGGAGCATCCCAGACACTGCCTTAATCGACTGAGCTACGACAGGGTAAAAAGGGTTGAAAGGGCTTTTTTTGGGCTTTTTACTGAGCTACGACAGGGTAAAAAGGGCTTTTTACCCTGTCGTAGCTCAGTCGATTAAGGCAGTGTCTGGGATGCTCCCGGACGCAGGTTCGAATATTCGTCACGGCCCTTGTGGATTTGTTCATTTGATGCATCACGTTAGTGTGATCTCTGTGTGTGATGATGTAAGGGCGAAGAGGGAGAACGGCCTGTTGACATAGCTCAGGTGCAGGGGGGGGGGTGTAAAAGCCTGGTTTGTGCCTGGGAGAGGCTACGGGATCCAGTAAGTTCAGTAGAACTTCGGTTTCAACCCTTTTTACCCTGTCGTAGCTCAGTCGATTAAGGCAGTGTCTGGGATGCTCCCGGACGCAGGTTCGAATCCTCGTCACGGCCCTTGTGGATTTGTTCAGCCACGGATTGTTTATTCTTTTGTCAGTTACTTGTTTGATAAGGAGGGGACAGTGAGTATTGTAGAAGCTTAGAGTTTTGGAGAGAAAGAGGTTAGTTAATGAGTTTATATCCTGTGTATTCTTGAATTCAGATTCCCAGTTAATATTGTGAAGTGCATTTGAGAGATTGCCTAAAGCTGATTCACTGTGTAGCCTGAATGAGAGTTTGCTTCTGGTGGTGTTATGTCCATGTTTGCTATGAGGAAGGTATGATAGTGGTCAGTTGTTCAGTCATAGATTATACCAGATGTAAAGTGTATATTATATTCTACGATCGAACAGTGTTTTTGCTGTTATTACACTATATACACACATTGTATATAACCATCTACATATGTGTTCACCATAACGAACCACTAAGTTCGTATGGTGAGCCCAAAAAACAAGGTTGAGCTGCCACACCCAGCCAGCCCTCCCTCACTTCTCCAACACCTAACTCGCCAATATTCCTCCTCCCACCATACTGTTATTGTTTTTATTACACTATTTACACACATTATGTATAAATATCAACATGTTTTATTCACCATAACCATACAACTAAACTCGTATTATGTCCAAACAGAACAGTGGCCACCATACACTGCATGACAAGTCACACAGCAGACGACAACGCTGCGAGTACGACGCCACCTCCCTCACCAAAATGGTTCCTCCCAATATACTCCTGTTGCTGTTATTACACTGTATACACACACATTATATATATGTATCTACATTTGTGTTCACCATAGTGAACCACTAAGCTAGTATGGTGAGCAAAACAAGAGTGGCTGCCACACACTGACGCTACCTCGATTCCCTCCCTCCCTCACCAAAATTCCACCTCCCACAATACTATGCACAGCACTAATTATCAACACAATCCTGCTATTATCGTCCTATCATGGCTAAATAATACCAGTTACATATATATTTTGACATTATTTGGCAATGCTGTGGTCACAAGCTGAACAGCAGTGCTGTGAGCTCATGCTGCGTGCGCCAGCCTTGGTTGCTCACTCAGTACTGAGGCTCTTACACCCGGGAATGTTGCCCACGATTTTTTTTTTAAATGACGTCTGTTTATAAGAATCCTGAGGAGGCTGATGTGAACCCCATGTAGCTGCAGGAGTTTTGAATCATACGCTATACCTATAAGATCCCTGAGGTGTGTTACGCACCACCCGTCGAGCGCCTACAAGCGCGTTTCACAGTGCAGTGGTTAAGTATCTTGTCTTCCTCAGAGAGCAGAACTTCCATAATGCCTAAATTCATAGCTCAGGCATTAGCCTCAGACATTAGCCAGACAAAGCCTTTTGAGAGCATAGATAACCCTTAATCCAAGAGTTGTATTACAGATGTAGTGTTTGGTGGTAAAGCCATACATGTTATTTTGCCATCAGGCGATGTTAATTTAGCAATGGGGTGAGCTGGGGCATTATCTGTCAACAGCATTACCTTTACCTCAGCAGGATGAATTCTACACTCATTGATCTGCTGCTTTTTTACTAATTTATAAGTGATTCCGGAACCAATCCTCAAAAATAATCTGTGTGAACCAGGCATTTTTTGTGTTTAGTAGATGACAGGTAGTCTGTTCATGCAGTTTTTCAATGCTTTTGGGTTGGCAGATTTCCCAATAATTGCGCACTTTGTTCGGTGACTGCCATCTGCGTTAGAGCACAATAATGCTGAAATTCTTTCCTTCTTTACCTTGCAACCACGAATACTCTACTCAAGCCTGAAGGCCAAAGTGTTTCTTTGAAGGCATTTCCACTTAAAGCCTGTTTTATCTGCATTGTACACTTAAAACTAGCTTAGATTATTAGATATCATGTGCTGAGAAAGTTTATGCTTATATGCATTAGCACTTCCAACACCTGCACTTAATGCCTCACCACAAATTTTCTTGTTAATGATGCCATACCTCTCTTTAAATCGACATACTTATTCAATACAAGCCTTGAATTTGTCTATATTTAACTTTACAGCAAGTCTTTCAGCTGCATTTCTAATAGAATCAACTGAAACAGCAATTTCTTTCACACCATGCTGTGTAAACCATTTAAATACAGACGAGTTCAAATCCGTATACTTAGCAGGCCTCAATTTTTCCTGTTGCCTATTGCATCAGTTTGAGCAAAGAATTTCTTAATATTATCCTTCTGCTTTTTTTTTATCACAAACTGTAGCTTTACCAATGCTGAATTCTTGGGCGAGTTGAGTAATTACCTAAGTGTAATTACTCAACTCGCCCAAGAATTCAGCATTGGTAAAGCTACAGTGACAGAGTATCCATGCTCTGCTTTCTCTATCAAGTCAACTTTCTAATCAATTGACAAATGTTTTCTCTTTTGTTTTATACCTTCAATACCATGAATGCTGTTTTGAAACATCTTGACAGATTCAATGAGTTCAAACAGTAAAAATGTTCAAATTTATCACGAAAATCCTTCGCGTGCGAGCCCGACGTTTTTACCCCAGGAAGAGGAGAAGCACATGGTGCCAGCCATATCATCCAGGTCCAATGCGTTGACATGACCTGTGCTTATTTTATAGGCATAATCAAAATTTGATGTACATATTGACTGTTACAAGTTGTTTTATTTAAAATATTATTATTATAATTAGAGAAATATTGTTAGTTTTGAAGTTTTATGCATTTTATACAGTACAGTTCTGTATTAACCCTTAAGCTGTGCATGGCATACATACACAACAGGACCTGATGGCAAAGTTCAATTTCTCAAATTTGCTCTAATGCTTTCCAGTTTTTTGTGCATACTAGCAAATCCTGCAACTCTGTCTAAATGATCATAAATGTAACTTGAAAAATAAGAAAATAAAAAAAATTATAAAATTGAATATTGAAAACTTCAGGTTTTGAAATCAGCTGCAAGAATATAAACTGACACCAATTGTTCATTTGGTGTTATTATGCTCTCAGAATAGTACAGTAGAACCTCTATTAACGAGTTTAATCCGTTCTGGCACCGAGCTCGTTACCTGGAAAACTCGTCTTTGGAAACAAATTTCCCCATTTAAAATAAAGGAAATAAATTTAATCCGTTCCACTCCCAAAAACATCCATACTTGTATGACTTTTTTTTATGTAAATATAATACTGCACATGTAAATATAAATGTTTTGTTGTAGTGTTTTAATATTTACTTTACCTTATGAAGAGTAGTTGCTGGCTTGAGGGAGATGATGCAGAGGTGGGAAGGAGGAGAGGGGTTATGGTGTGGAAGGAGAATTCACCTCTGAGTCAGGCGGACTCTCTCTTCTTGGGAATTTCACCCAAATTTCATTTCAAATGTCACACAAGGATGCGTTAGACCAGCACCAAATAAAAAAACTACGTTGATTACACTCGTTGTGTCAACAATATAATAGTCTTACCACGAAGATACAATACAATGCCGTTTTCTCAAATAGGCAATGTGGTTATTAAAGAAAACGGAAATTTCATGGCAAACATGTATACAATCCCCAAGTCGATCGGATAAGTATTGGATTTTATAGAAATATTTGCTCAAATGATGCTTGAGCGCGGTGTTTGGGTGCATTCAAGAGAAAAAAAGTGTGTTACGTTCAAGCGACATATACCTGCGAAAGTGATAACACTTTCATAAAGTGTTATCACAAAGTGATAAATTAATTAAACATTTTCACACACTGGGTTGTCACTGCTTTATCAGGGCAGCTTTTCCAAGAATGTGTTCACCTTTTCAAACATTCCAAACACTTCCCTGATCTCAGTGGAAGAGGCAGCATCCTCCCTTACTAATGGTGTAAATTGTTGATGAGGACCTGCCATACTTCTTTGTGAGATCAATCACACAGACACCACACTCATGCTTTGCTATAATTTCCTTCTTGAAATCCATAATAATTGTCTTTCTTCCTCTTGAAAACACTATCTTTAGCAAGCAGCTTCTTTGGAGACATCGTGTGTTACAAATTGTAGTCGCAAAACCACTAAAAACCCAAAGAAAAGCTCAAATAAATCCAAAGGGATGCTTGTCGTGTGAGATACAACAACAACACTGGCGTCGGAGGCGTCCGAGAATTTGCGAGAACCCGCGAGACGCTAGGAAGCGCCATGTGGTTTCACTCGTTAATAGAGGCGAGCTCGTCAATAGAGACAAATTTGCTGCGAGTGGCTTGCTCGTTACTGGAAAAACTCGTTAATAGAGCCACTCGTTAATAGAGGTTCCACTGTATATGATCTTTATTTTCATAGATTTAGAAAATATATGTTTTCAGTTTAGTTTACTGTAAAAAAAAATTGTCAGTGTGGCATCTGAATTATGCACTAAATTTAGAAAAATTGATAACCCCAAATGTTTAGGGTTTGTGAAAAATCCATTCTAATAGGATTGTAGAACAGACAGCTGTCCACATTATTTGTAAAAATGGTGAGAATCGGTAAGAAACTGGATTTTTTTAAGCTGACTCAAAGTTGAAACTCTAGTTTTAGAGATAATTGAAGTTGAAGTTATCAACAATGAATAAGGTAGATCTAACTCATTAATCTAGTTATATGTTTTAATAAACGTTGTTTGGCATTCATACTCGAATATGTGAAAGTTGTAGGTCAATATGTGTTGGAATGACGTTAAGAAAAAATACCCCCCCCTCCCGGGGGGTGGGAAGCCTAAACACAGGCCGCAGGGACACTAAAGCCCCAAAATCATCTCAAGATAACCTCCCCCCCAAAAAATATAGGGATAATTATAATGATTTGGGGGATAAAAATTTATATTTTATAAAAGTGACAAAGCCCTAATCTGATCCCTAATCATCAAAACCGCCTAAAAGAGACAGAAAATAGAATTTGAAATCTGTGAAAAACTTGGTAAAAAAATTCGAAGTCCCAAGTTCTGCCAGTTGTGACCGATTTATTTGATGACCAATTTCATTCTATCTGGACATAGTTAGGGATGGGTATGCATTCTCCAGGATGTAGAGGTTACACCAAAATCAGATAATAACCAAAAAGAGACGAGAAAAAATCCCCCCCACCCCCCAAAAAAATAATTTTTTGAACATTAACCCCTTAACTGTGCAGCATCCAAATATGAACCCCCCCCCCCTAGTGCGCAGGAAATAAAACCTCTAGAAAAAATTCTTTTCTGTTTTAAAAGTGTCAAAAACCCTTTCCTGAGTATGGGTATAGTAACAGAAGGTCGAAATTGTACGTACTTTGGCTGCTATGGGGTCCATAAGTTCGTGCGTGATGGCATCATTCCCTGGTCGCCCGTGGCGTACATCCCTGGGGCCGGTAGGGTGCTTGGGACAGGATGCACGAGTTGCATCCTGTCCCGAGCGCACCCCAGATGTGGGCCTGCATGCGCGTTGCGCAGTTATTAATTAAAGTGTTAAAAATATAATAGCATATTAACATTAGGCATTACATTTTTATGATATATAACAAAATAGAGCATAATAACATACTCATTATTATTGGTATTATTATGTATTACTATAAAGGCACCAGCTGCATATCCACTTTGTGGACACTTCTTGTTACTATTCTTCTTTGTACATTGGACAAGTGCTTGCATCTCTTTATTACTGCATAATCCTTTAGTTCAAGTTGATAGGAGCTGTTCTCCTTATCAACAAAATGTTCTTGTTAAAATTGTCTAAAGTACATTTCTGAAAACATTGTGATGACGCTTAAGCCAATAAGTTGGAGATTTGTTTTAACATTTAATATTAATTTTCACATAATTAAAATATTTTTTCCCAGGCCCAGCTTTTACAGCCCCCATTTACAGCCCAGGCTGTAGCAGCTTAACCCTTAAACTGCGCATGGGGTATATATACGCCATGAGTAACATGTCCCACGGTGCGCATGACGTACATATATGCCATAGGGTGCCAGGCCCGATTCAAATGGCCCACGGCTACACGGGGTTCACATTAGCTTCCTCAGGGCTCTTGTAACAAGACGCCATTTAAAAAAAAATCGTGGGCAATATTCTCAGGTGTGAGAGGCACAGTACTGTTGGAGCAACCAAGGCTGGTGCACGCAGCATGAGCAAACAGCATTGCTGTTCAGCTTGTGACAACAGCATTGCCGAAAAATGTCAAAATAAATATATAATTGCTATTATTTAGCGATGACAATATTACAGATGACCCCTGATTGTGATATAAATAACCAGGGTTGTGATAATAGCAGGATTGTTGTAATAATTAGCGCTGTGGGACGAGTGATGCTGAGAGAAGGATGGAGATAGCATCGTTTACTGACTGTGTGGGCACCTGTTATTGTCAGCATTCACCATACCAGCTCAGTGGTTCTCTATTGTGAACACAAATGTAGATACTTATATATAATGTGTGCATAAGTGTAATAATAGCAAAAGGATTATGCTGGGTGGAGCTATTTGGGTGAAGGAGGTGATGTCGTCTGCATGATTTGTCTAACTGTTTAGAGGGTGCTTACTTATGCTCTTTGGGCACTCTACAAGCTTAGGTGTACAGTTACAGTGCATACAACATGTAGATACTTATATATAATATGTGTATATATGGGGAGCCGGTCGGCCGAGCGGACAGCACGCTGGACTTGTGATCCTGGGTTCGATCCCAGGCGCCGGCGAGAAACAATGGGCAGAGTTTCTTTCACCCTATGCCCCTGTTACCTAGCAGTAAAATAGGTACCTGGGTGTTAGTCAGCTGTCACGGGCTGCTTCCTGGGGGTGGAGGCCTGGTCGAGGACCGGGCCGCGAGGACACTAAAAACCCCCGAAATCATCTTAAGATACCCTTAAGAAATGGTAATAACACTGCAAACAGTATTGTTGGGGGAGAAAGTTTAGTGCGTGTGACCTTGAATGAGTGAGGGAGCCTCCAGCTGTGTGTATAGCGACGACTCTTAGTGCCTGAACTAACTATATCAGCTTAGCTGTACAGTTGTGGTGAACAAAATATATACATACTTATATATAACGTCTGTATATAGTGTAATAACACCACAAATGGTATTGTTGGGGGAGAGAGTTTAGTGCGTGTGACCTTGAATGAGTGAGGGAGCCGCCAGCTGACAACTTGTAGTGCCTGAACTAACTATATCAGCTTATCTGTACAGTTGTGGTGAACAAAACATGTTGATTCTTATATATAACATCTGTATATTTTGAATAAAACATAAAACAGGATGGTGGGAGGAAAATGTGGGCGAGTGAGGCGCTGTTGAGGGAGTGTTCATGTGAACACTACTGTTAGATAATTTTAGTTACTACAGTAATTAGTAGATTTTAGTAATAGTTAATAATAATACAACAGTATTGTATTAGTGTTGGAAATTTCCAACATAACTCCGGGGGGAGATTTATCGGGTCGCAGTGTATTGTTGAGTACTGACATACCCATCCCGAAGTTAGAATTAATATTAGTATGTTAGTATGTTAGTACACACATAACGGATGTCCCGGAATTGTCAAGGACATACAAGAAACTTAAGTCTTGCAGATTTCATGTTAAACGGAACATGTTATTATGAATTATCTAAAGTTAATAACTAAGAAAGCTTACAATAAACTCTGTGACTGGTGTCGCTATGACATGTAATGTTTATGTTACTAAGTCTTAAAGTCTGTAAACTCTCAGATACTCTAGACAAAATAATGTTATTAATAGCCTATACAACAATTAAGAATTAAATCACACAATTTAAATAACAGAGAATCTACTGTGATGTGAATGTTCTGGGTCATTGTGATGTAACTGTTTTGTTACTTGACATCACACCGCAGTATCATCATGATTACTTAGATTGGATGGGAAGGTATTTGCTCTTGGTCAGACCTGTAATAGGCTTGTAGTTTCCGCTTGCATTGTTGAGAAGCAGCTCTAGTGGGGCGGTTGCTCGGTGGATCAGAATCTCTGTCCTCGGAAACTACTGGTGAAGCTGGTTCTGGTAAACACTCTCGTTCTGCTAATTCGAGAGGTACCAACTTCTTTAAGGTTTTCAGGGTAGTGTTGCCTCGGCACAAAACTTTCACTACTCTCAGGATACTTTGGTGATCTGGATGGATAGCAACAATTTTGCCTATGGGCCACTCTGACCTTGGTCCATCACTGTCAACCAATACTAGGTCTCCTGGTTTAAGTTGTACTTTATTATAGGGACTCGAAGCTCCGTAGTGGTACTCTCGTAGAGCTGTGAGGTACTCTCGAGTCCACACCTCATTCCACCTTTCAATGACTTTTGAGAGATGTTGGTAACTTTCTACTAAGTCACTCCTGGCTACATGTGAAGGGTCGATGGGGTCCTCTTCTGCCAAAGGTATGAGAGGACTCAGCAGGCCTCCATGTATCAAGTGTGAGGGACTCAGAGGTTCTCTCTGTGAGAAATCATCTGACAGGTATGTTAATGGGCGGTTATTGACTCGCGCCTCGATTTCCACAACAAGTGTTTGGAGCTCGGAGTAACTAATTTTCTGTCGATGTAAGGTCTTTCTTAAACATTTTTTGACAGTTCCTATCATTCGTTCGTAGAACCCCACCTTGCCAAGGGGCTCTTGGAGCTATAAATTTCCAGTGGCATTGTCGTCTCTGTAGGACTGATTGCACTTCTGGATGATTCCATACTTCTCGCAGACAGGCTTCTCCTGCCACAAAATTTGAACCATTGTCCGATATCATTAGTTTGGGACAAGATCTGCGAGCTGCAAATCTACGAAAAGCTTGGATGAAGGCTCGAGCACTCATATCTGAAGTCACTTCTAGATGTACGCCTCTGGTGGTAGCACACGTAAAGAGGCAAATGTAAGCCTTCACTGGTATCTTATCTGGATTGCCAGTGAGAAGCAAGGCTCCTGTGTAATCGACACCAGTGGTCTCAAAAGGATGAAGATGAACCACTCTTTCTTCAGGGAGTGGTGGAGGTCCTGGGTAGGGACACACTCGAGCATCGTATCTTTTGCAGATTACACAGAATTTAATAATTGATTTGACGACCTTGAGGAAGCCAGTATTTCTGTCTAAGGTCGGTGAGAGTATCTAACACTCCACCATGTAAAGTACCATATTGATGGTGATGTAAAACTAGAAGTTTGGTAATGATGTGGTGACATGGTAGAAGGATCGGATTTTTTGTATCCAGATCAATTTTTGCATGAAGCAAACGTCCTCCACATCTTAATATATTATGGGTGTTGGCATCATACCAGATACCTAGAGACTTAGTTAATTTATCTGGAAGATTTTCATATTCGCTTCCATATGTCTCTTGTTGTGCACGTTTGATCCAGTAGAGGATAGGATTGGGAAACTTATGTCTGATTCCTATCTTAGCAAGAAAGTCAAACATGTGCTGTCACTCTTAATAACTTACTTAAGTTAGAATAATTGTGAGGATCAATAGCTAAGATTCAATGAGGTTCTGGTTCTTTCATGGGAGTGGTGATATTGGTCACTATGACTTGTGGCTTTTGTTTGGGCCACTGACCACCAACAAGCCATGAAGGTCCATTGAACCACAGCGAAGACTTGATAAGTTTTTTCAGTGTTAATCCTCGAGATAAATAATCTGCAGGATTGTCCTTAGTAGGAACGTGTCTGAATTTATATCCAGCAGATAATTCATGAATTTCCCTAACACGATTACTGACGTAGGGAGTTTTATTATTGTTGTTTCTTACCCATTGTAAGACTGCCTCATTGTCTGACCACACGACAATCTCACCAAAGTGGATATTATTGAGTGTCTTAGTCAGGCAATGAGCCAATCTTACTCCCACCAGCAATGCAGTCAACTCCATTTGAGGCAGCTCTTCTTAATGGGAGTTCTCTTTGAGCTCTTCTTAATGGGAGCAACTCTTGCTTTAGATGTGAGCAAAATTGATTGTGCACCATTAACTAGGCTACAGCGCCATACGCTTTGCCAGAGGCATCGCAGAAAACGTGCAAATTTGTGGGCAAGTTTGGTCCTGAAGCATTACGAGGAAATTTCAAAACACCTAACTGATTGAAATCCGCTGTATCTGCCGTTTAGCTTATAACTCACTTGGTAACGGATCATCCCATCCCATATGTTCCTGCCAGCATTCCTGCATTAGGAGTTTGCCCCTTATTAATATAGGACTAAGTAAGCCTAAAGGGTCAAATGGTTGACTGACATACGAGAGTAATTTTCTCATGGTAAGGGATGAATTATCGGTTTGTACTGACTTGACATTCATCTCGTCAGTACTTGTGTTCCATTCCACACCTAGAACCTTTAATTGATCAGGTACCTGATAACCTGGAAATTTTTTCTCGATTATCTGGTTTAATGATTTATTATTTGAGGCCCATGATTGTAGTGGCATATTGGCTCCTAATAACTCACGGTTAGCCTCATGGTAGATTTCTACCAAATTGGATTGATCATTTGTAGTTCCCTGGAAATTGTCGACATACAAGTTGTCACTAATTTCTGCCTTATAAGGGCTATTAGACTTCCTCAAATGTGTATCTAATGTTGCTTGCAATAGAAATGGGGAAGACGTCGCTCCGAATAATACTGAGGCAAAACGATATGTGATGATATCACTGTTAGGATCCAGTGGGTCCTTAATCCAGAGAAACTTGGTGTAATTACGATCCTCTTCCTGTAAACCTACTCTAAGGAAAGCTTAACTGATATCAGCAGTATAAGCAAAAATACCAGTACGGAATCGTAATAGCACATCATGTAGCCTTTGGGTTAGGCTAGGTCCCGTTTGGAGACATTCATTCAAAGACACACTGCTTGGCTTCACTTTGGCACTACAGTTGAAGACAATACGTATTGGTGTCGTCAATGAATCTTTCACCACAGCGTGATGGGGTAAATAGTGACCTATTTTCCGGTCATCATTATCAACAACCTCGATAAATTTACTGTTGAGTTGTTGTTGGATTAGTTGATAATACATGTTCAGTTTGTCTGGCTGCTTCTGTAGTCGTGTTAATTGAGACTGCAATTGTGAGGCTGCCATAAAATAATTAACTGGAAGTTGTGGATGATTCAACTTCCATGGTAGTCTCACCCAATATTGTTTATCTTTATAGACAACTGTATCTAGATATTGTTGGTAAGTCCACATATCATCAGGGCTTGGTTGTTCAGGGATAATACCTAAAGTGTCTAAATCCCACAGACGATGTACAGGGGGATCAGACTCAATATCTTCAGATATTTCTCTGAAATGTAGGGGTGACTGTTCCAAGCCTAGTCACGCCACTATTATATTGTTAGATTGTTGGTTGGTTGACGCTGGATTTTGTTGGAAAAGCACCGGTCCAGTAAGCAACTTGCCTCCAGCAGATGACAACAAATTCATTCCGTGTTGTCTGGTGCATCCTGTTATAAATTTATAATAATGGTCAGTGCCTATAAGTATTCCAACATCAGTGAGGTAGTCAGAATTTATTTTGTAATCTGCTAGCCTCATGCGGTTTCGTTTAAGATATTTCGCAGTGCGAGCTAATCCTGTGACCTGCAGGTCTGTAGGAAGTTTATCTACTACTACCGCTTGTATTGGACTAGTGGAAGATCCAAGTCTCACTAATACCTTAACTACTTGGTATTCACGAGGTCCACTATTAGTCAAGAAACCAGAAATATTTAATCTCACACTTTTGGCAGGTTTTAATTTTAACTGCTTGACTAATTGTTGTGTAATGAAGGTTTTCTGTGATCCTTGATCAAAAAGACCTCTAGTGTTAACTCTAGATTTTCTGTTTATTAGTCTAAGTCGAGCTGTAGGCAGACTGGTATTATTGCCTGACTCAGTAGCAAGTACATTTATTTCTTGATGTACTTTACAATATTGTACTGTGGTAGAATTCGTGGAATTCTCCCCAGTTGTCATGGATTGGGTAGAAGTTTTTCTACATAAGGCATAATGATGTACACCTTGGTTGCATCTACTGCATGAACGTAGTTGCACTACACATTTTTTGGGGTCATGAGAGCCCATGCACTTGGTGCACCTGTGTATTTCTTGTAACCGTTTAATCCTGGTATTAAAGTTAGGATAAACAGTGCATTGGTAGGTGGTATGTTCTTGACTACAGAACAGACACCTTTTCTCTCTGGTTGACTTTGTTCCTTTAGTAGATGTTACGACCCTGGGTTCTCCAGTGGAAACCAGAGGTCAAAATTGAGCTATTAAACTTTCTGGTAGTACAGTTGAGTGCATCGCGAGCGGCAATTGTTTGTATCTTCCCTGCCAGACGTAAAACTATTATTGTTTCTCAAAGAGCATTTAAAGACTGAGCTGGGGGTTGATTATTAAATAATAACATAGGCACCAACTTTGCTTACTAATACTTTCTAATCATTTGTAAAGTAACAATACGTTGCATAGAGGAAGATCTTTAATGTGCTTAGCTGCACGATCAATTAGGCTCCTTCCGGCACCACGACATGGGAGGCCTAGCTGGTCGCTAGGAGCTTTCTTCTCTGGCTGGCGTTCGTGCGGACGAGACCTACTCTGTGGCTGCACCCCTAATCTCCTCCCTTCTCCTCTTACTTATTTCCCTTACCCTAAATTCCTGTACCCTTAAGTTAAGTATTGTATGATTTCTAAGTGTACCTACTCTGGTAGTAACGATTGGTGAGACCTGGAGATAGTATTTGCCAGTGTTTTGGGTACCCCTAAGTGTTGTGTTTTGTATTAGGGTACCACGTGGTGTCTCTACCCTAAGCTGCATCCAGCTTCAGTGCTTATCCAGTAGTACTTTACCCTAGCTTGTTCTTTGTGTAAACCTTGTATCCTGCCTATGTGGACCAAGGCTTTTTAACGTAAGGTAGTGTGGTAAAGTTATTATTATTGTTATTGGTGTGAGTGTATATGGGGGGTTGTTAAGGGGTTAATAAATAAGTACATGAATTACAGAGTATCCCTTCTTCCTGTGTGGGAGCGCATTGATCAACCCTTAGACTAACATATATGGTCTAGTAGCAAGTTATTACTACTGTGGATAGTTTATTTTGGGGGCCGGGCCTTTTAGCTCTCCCATATTTGATACTCTGTCTTCTAACTACCCTTACCCCTTAATAGTACCAGTTCCCCATAGAAGACCCACACACCATTATTTATAACAGTAGACAAGTCATTTGTTACACCAGAAGGAGATACTGAATAAGTACCTACATTACCACTCCCCTTTCCAGTGGATGGAGCAGTCCTAGGTTTAAATTTATTAGACTTATTTAAAGTCATTTTTGGTTTGACTGAAGTGTCAATATGAGCTGAGTTACGATGGGAGTTAGTAGAGAAGTTTGAAACACTTTTCCCATCTTGGTTGGCTCTTTGTCTTTCGACTAAGGTATGTAGACCTTCTGTAATTTCTTTCAAGGTCAAAAAGGTCTTGTTGTACATGGTGCACAATTTATCTAAGGTTTCTCTTGGCAATTTCTGCCTAACAACTACTTTGGTCATCCATTCAGCTGTCTGAATTTGGACTTTAAGGCTTAAGGCCTTGAGCAAAGATTCTAACTCTAGCCTGAAAGTTTGGAGAGAATCTGTAGAATTATTAGCAGATGGTAGATCTAGCAATTTTTGAACTAAGACAGTAATAGTTCTCTCCTTGTTATTGTAGTTGGTTTTGAGCAATTGAACAGCTAAGGTGTAACCATCACTGGTCAGTGTTATATTAGAGATTACTTTCAAGGCTTCATTTCGTAACAAGCCTTGTAAATAAGTGAATTTGGTTGTTTGAGGAATGTTAACTTTAGAGTCTACTGCATCTACGAATTTACTCCAGAAATCATCCCAACTTTCATTCTCGTTACCAGAGAATGTGGGTATATTGATTTGAGGTAATTTGACATCAGGATCTATATGTGCAGCAGAAGCTACTGTCAATTTGGTTTTAGCAATTTGCTTCTTGAAGGGTAGAAGTTTAACCCGTATATCTTCTTCATACTGAGCTAAGTCATCTATAACATCCTCAAGTTCACTACTATCTACAGAAGTTGAGTGAAGTTCTGTCAAATACAGACTCATGTGTTGCTTAATATGGGCAAATTTGCTTTCAGCAACTTGTAGTAAATCTTCTAATTCAAAGTAGTCAACAGGTGACTGTTGTGACAGATTTTTACATTTATTAATCTGTCGGGTCAAATGACCTTTCAGACCGATAAGGGTCCTTTTCATTTTGGTAGCTGTTTCCATTTTGATGGGTAAAGGCTGGTTTGTCAGTAAATATTTGTTACTGAGATAACTGGGATATTGACTCATTCAGTGGAGATCAATATCAATGAGAATAGCCTGATATACTTGAATAGACTATAATTTACCTACCTAACAAGAAATAGTTAACTATTTTGAGCAGTGCCCGAACTTCACCATTAACTTTCGTCCGGTTAGCTCTTCTATATCACCATTAGATGTAATGGTGACCATTCAGCAATACTCAAAATAGGTACACACAAAATAATGAGTACAAAATGAAATAATATGGATATACTCTAATCAGAGTTATCACAAAGTTTAATCCCACCCTTGATAGGGTCAGCACAAATGGTATAATACATACACTACTGACTAGCTTAAGTCTAGTCGTGATAATTCCTACCTAAGAAACTACAAATTTATTTAGTCTGGGTTTGTGCCAAATTCAGCACAATCACAGCCTAAATTCTACCTAATAAGATTGGTAAAGATTATTGTGGTGCAGTAATGTGAATATAGTTGTGCTGTATTTTTGGGTTGTTTGGATTTTATAGTTTATAAGTGTGTACTTGCACACACAAGTGAAAACAATTATGTACAGTTAAGTTTGGCTTGCTAGCCACAGCCGTTTGTGATAATTGATTGTGTTGATCAATTTGTCAACCACATGTGACCTAGACTCACCTGACAGGTGTACACCATCTCTTGTCAGGTTTTGTCTATATGGTCTGGCTGTAAATTGGATATAAGTGGCATCCAATCTCACTCGTTTTTTCAGCCTGAAATTTATGTATTTAGCAGCTCTCTGGTAGTATTCTGGTGTTACTCCCCAACAATTATCTTGACTTGGTTGGCGAGGTTCCACTAATGTGAATACTACCGAATTGCTGATGAGCTTAAATGAAGAAATTATGGCTTTAAGGTGATTGATCACCTCAGCTGGATGACGAGTAGGATGAATGTCATTACCACCTAAGTATATAATGGTTAGATGGAGAGGCAACTCTAACGCAGGTGTTAGTGTGGAATTGTTATAAAAGTTATGAGCTGTTGCTCCTGGTGACCTAAAGATTCTTACTTCAGTATGAGGTATAGGTCTAAGTGTTGTGGGTAATTGACTGTGTCCCACGAGTACTACCTTATACATGAGGTGTAAGTAGCAATGACTTGGTGTGACTTAGGCTAACCTATGTGTTACTCTGTTGGTAGACACAATTAATTAAAATGGTTAGTCTAGACTACTTCACACGGTGATTAGTTATTACTAATTAGTATGTATATTTTTATTTTATGTTTATCCGGTTCGAAGGACCATAATGTGGGACATTTGGGGCTTGACTCTATTTATTTAATTATTAAAGTAATGAAATCAATTACGAAGGACCACCCGCTTTTATAGTAAAGAGGGAAACTAATAAAAAGTGATGATTGGAAATTCCTAGAAGGACCAGTGTCTATGGATAAATATTAGGAAATATAATCACTTGAGTAATTAATGGGCTGTATAAATAATTTACTTGAATCAAAGCCTCAAGCACCTTCATTGGGGGGTTATTGCTAGAACTTCATATATGTCTAGGAACTAGCATGGTTCGCGCACCAGTTCATTGTGTAATAACCTAATCTTATGACCAATTAAAGAATCAATAGAAAATTTATCACCAATAAAGATATAGATCATTAACATCAGAAATTAATCATTATAATAAACACGTATTATCTCCAGTGTACAGCATTAAATAAATGATAACTAAAATACTGATAATTTGAATAATTAAAGAAATACGAAAAGTCTTAGCTTGAAGACGTTTTCGAAGACATCAGTTACGAATCATCCTCGGGATCTCCGGAATTCCTCGTAGAACACTGGGAGATGAATAACACTGGTAAAATAACAGCTCGTGGATTCCTCACACGCGAGCTGTTATTTAAGGGATATTACGTAGCAATGTACTAGGCTACTAAATATCTATATTCAAGGAAATGGAAATAAATTAATTTAGAATACTAACATGGGTTTTGTTTAAGTTGCTCGATGTAACGACAAGCTACCCTGCCATATACAATCTCTAATGATGCATCAAAAGGGAGTTATATATACTTAGCTAAAGGGTACTGAATAAGTTGAGGCTTGCCGAAACCGCGTCCCAAGCTCTAGCGTCACAATGGCGAACACGTGGTAGCTTGCTTGGCTTGGATGTCGACGCACTTATTTGGCCGGTCACGACGGATCACGTAGAACAAATTAACTAGTTCTGTGATGAGTATCAGGTTAAATCTTACTGACAACTTCACCGTAACGTATCCTAGACTCTGACACCAAAACAAGTTGCTCAATTCCGCAACAAGTCTTCACGCCGCACACTGGCGACTTCTCCTCCTCGAGCTGCAGTCCACCACACACTGGCGTCTCCCTCTCCCCTCTGCGTCCCGCATTCGCCTCAGAAATTAATTATCACGAATAATATTACTTCGCGCAGTTGTGGCTAAAATGCTTTGATAAAGACTGGGTTGTAATTCTAGGGAGCTAAATATTATTACTTTCTCGTCTTACGGTGGTAAACGAGAAATGGAGATGATTTTAGTTTTCTCCATGGCATTCACGCGTGACGGTAAATTTATTACTTGATAACAATTGTAACTAAAACTCTCGATTTGGCATTATTTGGGAGTTATGTTATCTGTAAATAATTATCACACGGAATACTGATGTTTTTAGAGAATCACATTCAATTCTCTAACACACTGGATATAAATGTGTAACTTTGTAGAATGTGACACAATACTGGTGCTTGGTTACGTAAGAATTCCAGCATTATTGTACAGATACAATTATTAGTTCATGTGAACACTACTGTTAGTTAATTTTAGTTACTACAGTAATTAGTAGATTTTAGTAATAGTTAATAATAATAATACAACAGTATTGTATTAGTGTTGGAAATTTCCAACAGTATCATTGACAAGTGTAATAGTCAAAATATTGGAAAAAATAATTAAAACTAAATGGGTAGAACACCTGGAGAAAAACGATATAATATCAGACAGACAGTATGGTTTTCAATCTGGAAGATCCTGTGTAACGAATTTACTCAGTTTCTATGATCGAGCCACAGAGATTTTACAGGAAAAAGATGGTTGGGTTGACCGCATCTATCTGGCCCTAAAAAAAAGGCTTTTGACAGAGTTCCACATAAGAAGCTGTTCTGGAAACTGGAACATATTGGAGGGGTGACAGGTAAGCTTCTAGCATGGATGAAAAATTTCCTAACTGATAGAAAAATGAGGGCCATAATAAGAGGCAATGTATCGAATTGGAGGAATTTCGCAAGTGGAGTACCACAGGGTTCAGTTCTTGCTCCGGTAATGTTCATTGTCTACATAAACGATCTACCAGATGGAATACAGAATTATATGAACATGTTTGCTGATGATGCTAAGATAATAGGGAAAATAAGAAACCTAGAAGATTGTCATGCCCTTCAAGAAGACCTGGACAAAATAAGTAAATGGAGCACCACTTGGCAAATGGAATTTAATGTGAATAAATGCCATGTTATGGAATTTGGATTAGGAGAACATAGACCTCACACAACCTATATATTATGTGAGAAATTTTTAAAGAATTCTGACAAAGAAAGGGATCTAGGGGTGGTTCTAGATAGAAAACTATCACCTGAGAACCACATTAAGAACATTGTGCGAGGAGCCTATGCTACACTTTCTAACTTCAGAATTGCTTTTAAATACATGGATGGCGAAATACTGAAAAAAATTGTTCACGACTTTTGTTAGACCAAAGCTGGAATATGCAGCAGTTGTATGATGCCCATATCTTAAGAAGCACATAAACTAGAAAAGGTGCAAAGACATGCCACCAATTGGCTCCTAGAACTGAAGGACAATAGCTATGAGGAAAGGTTAGAGGCATTAAATATGCAAAAACTAGAAGATAGAAGAAACAGAGGCGATATGATCACTACGTACAAAATAATAACAGGAATTGATAAAATTGATAGGGAAGAATTCCTGAGACCTGGAACTTCAAGAACAAGAGGTCATAGATTTAAACTAACAAAACAAAGTTGCCGGAGAAATATAAGAAAATTATCTTTTGTAAACAGAGTGGTAGACGTTTGGAACAAGTTAGGTGAGAAGGTGGTGGAGGCTAAAATTGGCAGTAGCTTCAAAGGGTTATATGACAGAGTGCTGGGTAGACGGGACACCACGAGCGTAGCTCTCATCCTGTAACTACACTTAGGTAATTACATCTTGAAGTAAAAATTCTTGACAATTTATGTAACCTATACTAACATAACACTAAAATTAACACTTAAAATTACTGTACAGTTAATTAAGCAAAGTTAGTTTTGACTGCCAGCTGTAGACGCCTCACTGGTTGAAGGCATTTGGCTTGCCTGTGACGCCTCACATGTTGAAGGTGCTGGGCTTGCCTGTGACGCCTCACTTGTTGAAGGGGCCTGTTCACACCCTCTGCTAGTGCTTGCATCTTCACTTTCACAGGTTGAAATGTATTTCAGAATTTTCTCTTTTTGTTTCCTTATATCAGAAACAGTACTAGTGCCTATATTAAATTCCTTGACAACACTTGAAGTCGACCGGCCATTTTCACAAAGTTGTATAACACATAACTTGTCCTTAATTGTTAGGACAACCTTCTTCCTCTTAACACCTCCAGAACGATTGATGCTGCTACCAGACATAGTCTTGGCCAAAAATATTCAAAGTTACTATGAAAATAAAGTTATTTAAAAAAAAATTTCACAAATGGCGCAGCACTGTGGTGTAACACGAGGGTCGAGAGCACATGGCTTGACCAGGCATGGACGGGTCCAGTCGGGGCAAGGAGGCACGTTACATAGGCCGCCAGCAGGAAAAAAAATAATACTTTTGAAGGAAACTTCAGCCTGTGCAAATTGTTTTTAGGAAACTTGTATGGTATTTTTATTACATAATTACTAGTATGGTATTTCTTTTGATTTTGACTATGATGAATTGTTCTAAAATTAATGGTAATTCCTGTACTGTAGTGTATAGGTCGCTCCCCTCTCTCCCGACACCACCCACCCCCCCCACCCCCTTTACCACATTGCGTCTCAAGCCACAGGCAGACTGGATTAATATGGTACGGCCCGCCCCATGGCTTTCATATCCGGACAATTCAATGATTATCCGGCCGACTGTCCAGATAGTGTAACATCGGCAGAAAGTTAACCGGCTCCGATTTTTTTTTCCGGCTAAACCAGCTTTTATCCGGCTCCCATGGCCATTTTGGCCGGATATTGAGAACTTTATCCGGTCACAATT
The DNA here is from genome assembly GCF_040958095.1 of Procambarus clarkii. Taxonomy (NCBI): domain Eukaryota; kingdom Metazoa; phylum Arthropoda; class Malacostraca; order Decapoda; family Cambaridae; genus Procambarus; species Procambarus clarkii. The sequence continues at coordinate 33,719,826 of NC_091164.1, forward strand.
TTGGCCTTATAAGGGCGTTTTCCGGATGATCGAAACCCGGATAATCGAGTGCCTGCACCAAAAACTGACTTCCTTAAAAGTAATTCAAACTAAGAGACACCTGTGGCGAGTATATCTTTGCCCGTTTCAGAGTCAAGGGTACCGAAGCTGACTTGATTATGGGAGCAGTTTACAAAATGCCTAACACTGATGTTGCTGAATTCAACTCTAATCTTAGAAATGTAATACTAGCCAACAAACTTAAGGGGCCCCTGTGATGGTGGAGATTTCTCCATATATGAAATATACAGTAGTTAAATTTTTTAAACAAATCTCCTGTTATTTGGCATCAGCGTCGTGAAAATTTCATCCGAATATGTCAAGAAATAGTTTTTTGACAAATTTTTAAAAAGTAAATGTGTTCGCAATGGGCGGCAACTGGTACTGATAATAATGATAACAGCTTCTATTTACTGGCAATCAGGAATAAAGATCCAAACACCTGTCTGATGCACAAAGAAGACAAGTACAGTACAACCTCAATTCAATGTACCCGAATTTGCTGTATCTCTGGCTAGGTCGCGCATCTCTCAGGCTGGATTTATTCACCCGGTTCGCTTTACTCTGGTTCGCCGAAGCGGCGGGATGTGCGGATTTGCTTAAGATGTTGGGTCAGAGTTCACTGATTGGTGGAAAACTTCCCTATTCTATCTCAGATTACAACTTGTCATTCCTTCATATGACAAGTTGGATCACACACGTGGACAAGTGGTCCACAAGCTTACGATGTTGGGACAGTTTACAGACTGGTGAAAAACTTTCCCATTCTATCACAGGTTATAATTAATAATTCCTTCATATTACAAGTTGGATCACACAAGTGGACCACACAACAAGGGAACCATATGAACCAAACACATGCCAGAATGGTCCACACAACAAGTGAAGCATATTAACCAAACACCAGCCAGAGTGGTCCACACAAGTGAACATCTGTGTTTCCATGATTTTCATTCACTGATTTGTGGCGCACGTATCTTTGTAGATTACAGTACATACTTTAAAGGCTGAAGCGTGAATAGCTAGCTAATATGTTGAAATCTTCATATATACATTGTCTGTGATGAAATAATATGAGTGAGGGTGGACAGATAAGGGAATACTGTACTGTAAACCTCACTTTACAGTGAAGTTTCACTTGCTTTCATCTGTCGTTATAGTTCAGTGCCCCATGACTTTGAAAATTTCTGATTAATAAACCATTTCTAAAACTGGTGCTCTAATAGCTCTTTATTATCATAATTAAACTAAACTAAATAAAACAAAAAATGTACTTTAATATGAAAGATATCTGCTATTTGAGAAATTATTCATGTTATTGGCACAACAACTCCAGCGCGAGTGGATGGGTCTAATCTGTGTGCACACCACCATGCGTATTTCGTTCGATTTCGTTGCCACATTTCAGTGACCTACGGCTTTGTAGTAATAAAATTAATAAATCAGTTCTGAAATAAGTATTTTTCTGGGGGGAGCCCCGTCGGCTTCCCGGAGCTATCCCAGGCTGATATGCTAATGTCAGACTTTGGTATCAGTCATGTGTATGGAGTTCTTAGGCCTACCGGGGACCACGGCCAGAACCGGGCCCCCTCAGAGAGGCTAGGGGAGCAATGGCCTATAGAAGCCCCCGTGTGGTTGGAAGCATTCTATGTCTGCCATCGACCGGAACAGGCACCCAGAAAAGTAAGAGCCTCAAAACAAACCCCTATTCTGGTTAAAATTGCTACCAAAAGCCGAACTAGTGGATAGAACTCCCCAACCGAAAACAAGCAAACTAGTGTGACGTCACACACCGCCGCGCCGCTGTCTGCGCAGCTCCCCCCTTCCCGGGAGGGGAAAGGGGGAGCCCCAGACCCTCCACGCCGGCTACCCACACCTCAGTTCTTGAGGCTGATGCTATAGGCGATGGTCGTGTGCTCTGGCTCCGGTGTCGCTATTGCTCTGTGCTTTGCGTGTGGTGTTGGTTTTGTGGGTGCGAGAGCCAGGAGTTACCTTCAGTACTCGGGCTGCATGCGCCTAGGGCTGCCTTCCCTAGGTGCCCCGTAAGTACTGCCCTTGGGGCTCGGGGCCCACCTTCCACAGGCTCCTCGGGGTCTGCCTCTGCTGGTCCGTTTTACCTTTCGGTTTTTCGGCCGCCTGTTGGGCTCTTGGGTGTTCTGTTCTCCCGTGTTACCGGCAGGTAAGAGGCAGTTTGCACTGGTAGGGGCGCAGGGTGCTCCACAGCTTGTATTCCCGACATCGCGGCCGGCTCTGTTCCTTGGGGTTCGCTGTCCTCTTGCGGGGTTTTGTTTTTCTTTTTCTTTTTGCCTGGTGGGAGGTTCTGTCATTTTATTCAATTTGTTTTTGCCCTACCACTGTTCTCCTCGGTGGCGCCCCCTGCTAGGTCCCCGTGAGTGTACACGTCCCTGGGGTTCAGCTATAGAAGTTTGCTTGGTAGTTTTGGGCGCCGGTTTGCAGCACCCTGCCTGGGACTACCTGAGCGCGAGTCCTCTTAAAGTAAACGCTCAGGACCCTGGAAATCCCCTAGGGGGCGCGTGGGTCCGATGGATGTGACCCCGGAGTCCCCACTCGCTGTGTGCGAGTTTGAGGGTTGCTCGGTCCCTTTGTCTCAGGGTGACCCTCATTGTTTTTGCCTCTGCCACGCTGCCTGTTGGGTCGGTGATACTTTCGACCCTGAGTCCTGTGAGTGTTGCTGCTTGCTTGTGACTCAATTTACCCAATCCTCTGATGATTCTATTCGGGTACAGGCAGCACGTGCGTTGCAGTCTAAGTTTCGTCTATTGCAACGCACTCGGTTGGTTGCTCACCCGGATGCCCCGGGGCTGCCCCGCTTTGCTTTTCGAGACTCGGACTTGGGGGTGGGTGTCGCTTCGATCCTGCATCAGTCCGCACCTCCTCGTCCTTACCCTTCTCTTCGTCCTGGTCCCCCCCCCCCCCTGCTTCCGGCCCCAAAGCGTCTGAGGGTTTCGGGGTCGGAGCAGGGGTTACTTGATCTTGAGACTCGGGCAGCTTCGGGGGTGCCCCTTCCGGGGGGGGGGGGGGAGAGGCATTCGAGTCTTGTCACCCGGCCGAAGCTTGTGGGTCTGACCAGTGGGCCCCCCTTCCTCCAGCTTTTCCGGCTGCTCCGTCCTTGTCTTGTGGGGTCGGGGCTTGGGGAGAGGACTCGGCCTCGGGTCCTGTGGTGAAGGACCTCGAGGCTGGGGAGGGGCTGACTTGGGGGCCTTGGGCCCCGCTGGACCCCGCCTGGGTTTTTCTTCCCTCTGAGCGGGGCTTATTGTTAAAAGGAGTGGGGTTTTCTTTTCCCCCTCTGCGTACGAGTTGGATTTGGTGTCGGCCCCTCCCCGGGTTCGGTTCCGTGTTCCCCCGGGTCCGTCGGTTCTGTCCTTCCGGAGGTTTTCGGCTTATCGCATCCAACCTGGTGTGGTGCGAGCGGCCTTTGCAGCTTACCTCCTGCGTGACCCGGATTATGCCTCTGAAATGGATTCGTTCGAATTCAGGTTTGGGACTTCGTTTCCTTTCTGGCTCCGTTACGAGGTTCCGGAGTCGTCCTGGCCAGCAGACTGCCCCTTGTTTGTTCTGGATTCCTGGCATTCCTTCTGTCGTTCCCGCACGCTGGAGTGGCGGGAAGCTTCCACGGTGCTTCAGGTTTTCCGGGGGGGGCGAGCTTGAGTACCTGAATGAGTGCTTGTTTGCCCCTGCCCTTCCCCGCGATGTGGGCGTTATTCAGCTCCATGTGCAGGTTCCCACCTTTTCGGCAGCACTCGTTGCGGAGGACTTGCGCGCCCGGGGCCTTTTGGCTTCGGCCTTGCGGTTGTTTTCCCTCCTGGAGCTGTCTTCGGATTGGCTCGTGGAAAATGTGAGGATGCTTGGGTCCGTCCCGGGGTCCGGCACCTTGTCCTCGGCTGCGCGTTCGTCGGCTGCCTTGTTGAAGCTGTTCATGCCGATTTTGTGGGATGCGGTTTCCCTGTTTTATGCTTCCCGTCTCGCGTGTCGGCAGACGGTGCTGGGTTCCTCCGTGGAATCTGCTTGGGCTCTGGCTCTTAGGCATTCTTCACCTTTTTGTCCTCTTCTGTTTGAGGAGTCGGCCGTGGCGCAGTTTATTCAGGCTGCGTCGGCGGCTTGTCGTCCGATGTCGGACTTGTTGGTTTTCCGGGGGTCCCGGGGTGGGTCTTCCCGGAAAGGTCGTGCCAGGGCTCGGGGTTCCTCTCGTCGTGGTAGGCCTCTGGTGTCAGGTTCGGGTTTGGCTTCTCCTGCAGACCCTCCCACGTCTGGTCGGCGCAGTGTTCGCTCTGTGCGGGGTTCTGGGTCTCGTAAGGGTCGCCGGCCTTTTCGCGGTTTGCCCCATTGACGGGGCGATGGGGGGGCGGCTTGCACTGTTCGCCCGCGCCTGGTCCCACGATTCATGGGCCTTTCGGGTCGTGTCTCGCGGCCTGCGGTGGCGTTGGGTGGCCCCTCCTCCCTTGGGGGGGTCGGGGCTGGCAGGGCAGGTTTCTTCCCCTGCGCTCTGTCGAGTCATCTTGGAGTGGGTACGCTTGGGCGTCGTTGAAACGACGTCGTCCCTCAGATGGGTTTCCCGTCTGTTTCCGGTTCTGAAACGGGACTGCGCTGACCTGCGGTTCATTCTGGACTTGTCCCGTCTGAACCCTTGGGTTCATTGCCCCTCCTTTCGGATGACTACGCTGTCTCAGGTTCGGCTCCTCTTGGAGCCGGGAGCTTGGATGGTGTCCCTGGACCTCTGGGACGCTGATTGACATGTCCCGATTCATCCACGGTTCAGGGACTGGCTCGGTTTTGTTGTGGGGCGTCTGAGTTACCGCTCTCGTTGTCTCCCGTTCGGGATGAACCTGGCACCTCACATGTTCAGGCGCATTACACGGGTTGTGGTGGCTCGTTTGCGTCTCCTAGGTGTTCGGGTGTTGGCCTACCTCGACGACTGGCTGGTTTGGGCTCCCAGCCAGTCAGCTTGCTTGCTAGCCAGGGATTTGGTTCTTTCCCAGCTCGCCGAGTTCGGGTTCTTGGTGAACTGGAGGAAGTCCCATCTGGTTCCCTCTCAGGTTCGGACTTGGCTGGGTCTCGTTTGGGACTCTCGAACCGCCTCCTTGTCTCTCCCTCCGGAGTCTCTCCTGCGGCTGCAGTCCCGCCTTCGTCTGTTTCTGGAGGTCCCTCGGGTCACCCGGAGGTTGCTCGAGGGGCTGTGCGGGAGCCTGAACTTCGCGATGGTGGTCTACCCGCCGGGTCGGGTTTGGCTTTGACGGCTGTTCTGTTTCCTTCGGGGTTCCCCCTTCTGCCTCTCTTGCGATCACAGAGTTCGACCCCCGGGGGCCTTGCGTCGGTTGCTGCGTCACCAGCTTCCTCTTCAGGTTTTTCGGGGTTCAGTGCCTTGGCGCCTCCCCGAGCCCTTGCTCAATGTGTACACGGATGCGTCGTCTTTCGGCTGGGGTTTTGCGACCAGTGCTCGCCCCGGGCGTTAGGATCCGTCCTTCCGTCGAGCTCACAGCACAGTGCGGGAGTTCGCGGCAGTGTGGTTTGATCTGGGGAGGATTTGGGTGGCCTGCGGATTGACGATTCGGCTCCATTCGGACTGCTCTCCGGTGGTTCATTGCCTGAACCGCGGGGGTTCGATGCGGTCCTTGTCTCTTTGGGGTTGGTCGCTTCGGGTGACTCGTCTGCTGAGTTCTCGGGTTTGGCTCTCCTGGCGGTTCACGTACGGGGCGTGTCCATCGTCTTGGCCGACGCCCTGTCTCGCTTCGTTCCCCTCTCCACGGAGTGGACGGTCGACGACGAGTCCTTCCGTTGGCTTTGCCAGACGTTTTGGGCACCCCGAGGTGGACCGCTTTGCGTTGGCGTGGTCGCGGCATCTTCCCGTTTATGCAGCGCCCTTCCCCGAGCGCGAGGCCGTCGGGGTCGATGCCTTTCGGCTAGACTGGTCGAGGTGGGGGTTCCTGTACCTCTTTCCCCCAGTTCGGCTGTTCCTCCAGGTCCTGGCTCGCGTAGAGACTTACCAGGGGAGAGTTGTCCTTCTGGCCCCTTGGTGGCCGGCCCAGCCTTAGTTTCAGGCGCTGGTTGCTTGGTGTCCGAACCTGAGGGTTTTCCCACGGCTCCGCCTCTTTCAGCAGATCGGGCCGGTCCGTCACGTGGCTGGTTCGATCTTCTCAAGTCTTCGCGTATGGGTTTTTTGACTCGGGTCTATCATCATCTCTATGGAGATCAGGTGGCCTCCTTGTTGGTGTCCCACCTGAGGGCTTCTTCTCGGCGGCAGTATGAAGTTTCCTGGCGGTCCTTCTGTTTCTTCTTGCATCTTCGTCATTTTAGTTCCTTGTCTGTTCGGGTGGTCTTGTCCTTCCTCTCATGGTTGTTTCAGGACTGTCATCTTATGCCAAACACTGTCGCCTCGTATCGTGCAGCGCTGGCGGAGCCGCTTCAGCTTGCTTTCAGTATCGATGTTACGTCTGCGCCGTTTCGCAAGCTGTCTCGTGCATTGTTTCACCTCCGGCCTGCTCATGCGTCGCCTGAGCCGTCCTGGTCTTTGGACAGAGTGCTCGCTTTCCTTTCGTCTCCTCGTTTCGTTGTGGCCCCTTCGGTCCAGGATTGTTTTCCCAAGGCACTTTTCTTGTTGGCTTTGGCCTCTGGGGGTCGGGTAGGGGAGCTTCATGCTCTCCTCCGGCGCAGGGGTTTCTGCTCTTTTGGTCGTGGTGATTGTTTTGTTTGTTTGCAGCCGTCTCCTTCTTTTCTGGCGAAGAATGAGACTACTGAATTCCGGAGGGGTCCATGGGTGGTTGATGCTTGGTTGGTCAGGCCGGGGTGCATCATGTTTTGTGTCCGGTTGCGGCGCTTCGCCATTATATGCGCGCCACGGCTTCTGTGTCTGGGGACGCGGTGTGGGTTGATCCAGTTTCCCTTCTTCCCTGCTCGCGGGTTTGGGTCTCCCAGGTCGTCCGCAGGGTTGTTAAGTCCAGCCAGCCTGCGGTCTATCCCCGTGTCCATGATGCCCGTAAGTTCGCGGCTCTTGCTGCCGTCTTTGGGAATATGTCTTGGTCTGATACCTGGTTGATACCTGGTTGATGGGGTTCTGGGAGTTCTTCTACTCCCCAAGCCCGGCCCGAGGCCAGGCTCGACTTGTGAGAGTTTGGTCCACCAGGCTGTTGCTTGGAGCGGCCCGCAGGGCCACGTACCCACCACAGCCCGGCTGATGATATTCGGGCTCGGGGATTTTGGTGGTCGAACAGGGTCCTGGCTGCTCGTTACCTTGTGAATGTCCCTGGGCCCTGTCGGGCCTGTGTTGCTTTGGGTCGGCGGTTGCAGCCAGTTGTCTCGGCTTCGAGTTGAGGAGTGAGCGACGACCGCCTCCCAGGTAAGTCCCTCTTTTTCCGTCTGTGGGTAGTTAGCTCCGGGGAGCCAACGGGGCTCCTCCCCAGAAAACCAGCGTTGAATGTAATGAAACACCATTTTCTGGGTGAGTCCCGGAGGCTTTCCGGCATCCCTCCCTTCCTCTGGTCGGCGTTTTTTCGCGTTTTTGACATCCAGCCTCAAGAACTGAGGTGTGGGTAGCCGGCGTGGAGGGTCTGGGGCTCCCCCTTCCCCCTCCCGGGGAGGGGGGAGCTGTGCAGACAGCGGCGCAGCGGTGTGTGACGTCACACTAGTTTGCTTATTTTCGCTTGGGGAGTTCTATCCACTAGTTCGGCTTTTGGTAGCAATTTTAACCAGAATAGGGGTTTGTTTTGAGGCGCTTACCTTTCTGGGTGCCTGTTCCGGTTGATGGCAGACATAGAATGCTTCCAACCACACGGGGGCTTCTATAGGCTATTGCTTCCCTTGCCTCTCTGAGGGGGCCTGGTTCTGGCTGTGGTCCCCGGTAGGTCTAAGAACTCCATACACATGACTGATGCCAAAGTCTGACATTAGCATATCAGCCTGGGATAGCTCTGGGGAGCCTCCGGGACTCACCCAGAAAATGGCGTTTCATTACATTCAACGCTGGTTTTTTATAGAGCTTATTATCGTAATAATGACACTAAACTAAATATATAACCCAAAAACATATAATTTGATGTAAATCCAATATTTGAGAGAAATTTATGCTACTGGATCTGGCTTGAACACCAGCCTACTGTAGGGTGTATAGACCTAGTCTGCTTTCATTTAGTAGGCACCTAGTACCATTAGCTTTGTCTGCGAGTGATGTGTTTGTCTGCCAGTGGAATAATTGTGGAATTTACCATTTTTTGACTACAGCTGTATTGTTATACAACAAGATTTATCATGGGCTTGCTAATAATGCCTTATTAGTGCTGAAAATGAGTCAATAATTTGCAATAACTAGAAGCAGAAAATCAACCAGCACAGCCATACCCAGCATGTGCACAGCCATACCTAGTACAAGCACAGCCGTACCCAGCATGAGCACAGCTGTACCCAGTGTAACGGGGGGTGGGGGAAATAGCTCTATCTTGTCCATTATTCCACCCCCCAGTTAACTAACGAGGCCAGGGGAAACAGCTCTCTCTAGTCCGTTATCCCGTCCCCAGTTCGCTAACTATTCTAGAGCACCTCCAGAGTTCCTAAGGCAACCTCTCTCGTTCAACACCTTGTAACCTAGGTATTTGACTACCTAGGTGCTAAGACTACAAGGCGCCGTCACTTGATCAGTTACCCGAAACTCTAGAGAGAACTCTAGAATACAGAATCATTGCCACAAACGTATAAGAGAAAACGAGAGGAAAGAAATGAATAGTGAAGTAATTAGTGAGGGTTTGGGGTGAGAGGTAGGGAGGTGGGAGGAGCGAGGAGGGTCATTAGTTGAAAGTGAGAGTTTAGAGAGGGGTGGAGGGAGAGGTGTAGATGGGTAGAAGGAGAAGAGTAGATAGTAGAAGAAGAGTAGATAGTAGAAGACGAAATGCTGCCACCATCCATTCATGATCATTACATACAAGACAAGGAATGGAACTTGCCTGTATCACAAAATTCTCAAAAGATGTTATCATGAGTTCATTATTAGTATGTTCCCTCTGTACCATGTACTCCTTAAAATCAGGGAACCAATAATCCCCGAGGCTTTCTCACCTCAACTCTAAGCTCTAGGGAACAAAGTTAAACACAATTTAAATAATAAATTCATAATTATATTTCCCATGAAGTATCATAATTTAGCAATTCAATTAAAATGTTCCAGTTAATATGCAAAGTGAGTCATCATCCAAGAATTCGAGAACCCTACAACTTGACTGCCCCTGATCATCACACAACATATGTAAACCCGACCAAGTCACCTTAATGTTCACTCACCGAGGACTGAGTCTAAGTTGAATAGAGAGGGGGGGGGGTCTGTAGCTTGACAGAGACTGTCTCGCCCCTGCCGGCCGACAGCCTCCCTGGTAGGGACGTCTTCTCTCCTCTCGTCTGCTGTTCTGTCTGTTAATGCTTCATGTTCGATAGTTCTCAGAGTATTTATTGGGGAACCTAGTAGCTAACTCCGCCCACAAATAGATAGCCTCCGGCACTCTACCAAGCCACTCCTTAAACGTCGGCATGTTTGAAGGCTACCCGGCTCCAATTATACGCTTAGCGGAAGTAAGGTGAAATTCTCATGATCTGACCTCAGGTCACTTGGGGTCATTAACGCTTTGAGGTGTGAGATCTCAGGCAGACAACTGGCGCCTCTCAGATCCTTGTCTGTGACTCATGTATTCTATGTATGTATTAACCTAAACCAAACACTTTTACAGTGTTACATCTCCCCTTCTCCCCGAAATAAAGTTTTTGCAACACTGCTAAAGCAAGCTAGCTGTGTGCAACAACTTTATTAACGAAAAAAAAAATACATCCTAGCTAAACAAATATACATCATCCTACTCTAAAAATGAAAAATGTAGACAGACGTCCATTGTCTCTGGCTGGGCGCCGTCACTGCTTGGTCTTGTAGATAATCCTGTACCACATTTCTTCAACACAACTGCCACTGTCGCTTCTCCGTCGTTAACGCACAACAACACTTGGTCAACCCGAAAGCCGTTACTACTTGAACTGAGCACAGGACCGTGGAATTCGGTTGTCCCAGCTGATCTGTAATTGGCCCTACGTCAGTCACCATGAGAGACGTATATTGGGGTTCTTCACAGCTATAGGGACTACAAGTTTCGAGACCTTCATATAGTTGCCAACAGTAGAAATCCCATCCTACTCTTCTTCCTCCCTGTTGCTCCAGCACGCCTCCTTCAGAAAGCTACTTCTGACAGCCACATCAAGTCCGCATGACACAAGAAGAATCACTCAACAGAGCAACATGCTTGTAGGAGGGGCGGCCAGTCAAGGCAAACGATCCTGTCTTGCAATTACGCTCCATGCAATGCTGCTGACACCAGCAAGGGACACTAGGTATCATGTCTCACTCAGCTTGTCTTATCTTCTCTTCTTTCTTCTCTCTTCTTTCTTCTCTCTTCTTTCTTCTCTCTTCTTTCTTCTTTCTTCTTTCTTCTCTCTTCTTTCTTCTCTCTTCCTCCTCCCATGGGTCTTAGACAAGCGACCTGGGGTCCATTGGGGGTCTGTCCATCCTGGGGTCCATCCTGGGTAGACCGATGTTGGTGGGACAGACTGGAGTCGTTGTTGTTCCTCTTCCATCTTTACTGGGTCGTCTGGGGTCGTCTGCAGAACGACCTGGGGTCCACTGGGGGTCCGTCCGTCTTGGGGTCCACTGGGGTCCGTCCGTCTTGGGGTCCACTGGGTAGACCAATGTTAACCAACCGAGAGGGCTGTATCTCGGGGGTCCCCTGGGGCGATAGTGGTGGTGGTGGCCCTGACATCCAGGTAGGGGGCTGGTCGTGGTGGTGGTGATAAACGCCCGTGAGTGTGGTACACAGCAGCCGTCTCTCTCTTCTGCATATGCGTCGCGCTTCTCCTCTGGCTCCCACCTGTGGATGAACATAAAGGCGACAATACCCGTGTTGCATCTTGTTGTGTGACCCTGTAGTTTGTATAGGGTTCACACAGTCCAATTATAAGCTCTCCTCCTGGCAACAACTACACTTAAATTTTTTAAAATAATCCAATTAACACTGAATGATACTGACTTGGTGGAACATAAGACAGTAACAGAGGAAAGTTAGAGAAGAGAGAATAAGGTCATCACTACTTTTAACTTGTCACACAAAAAAAAGTCAACACTAATAGACAAAACGCTAGCCTAACTTAACTGTACCGTTCCTAATCTTAAGTACATAAACCGCCGTTACTCCCACCCTTAACCTACAGCCACCTACGTGACCCAGAGTGTTTTCCTAGCTTCTCCGCCGGTCAACAACTCCAAACTGTTGTCACCCCTGTGACCAGACTTCAAACGCCAGGCGTCCCTAGACGTGAGTCAACTGACACACTAGTCCACACTAGCATGCTGTACAATACCAGTACACCTCGGGTTATTGCGTTCAAATGGAGTAAAACAGTCGATCGCAATAATCTGAGCAGAACCACACTTAAACTACTTAAGAACTACACCTGCCGCTCCCCACTGACCTGGAGACCAGCGGTGGCTGGGTGTCCCCGTGGGACATGCGAGGTCACCTGTCACACTCAGCTGACCTGCACTACCAACACCGCTAAGTTCCCAAATCACCAAATCTTATCACTAACATAAATCACTACACACGCAAGTTCTGGTGAACATTCCCTGAACTACACAAAACTCACAAAATCACTAAACCACAACACCAGAGAATCACCATCTCCTAACCTGAAAAAAACTTGCTAAATCGCGAAAGTAAAACACCTGTCAAGATCTCCCTGATAGCGCCTGAGCGGCAAAAAGACACGTGGGACTGAACAATGTTAAAAGAACACCAACTACCTACAACATTGTTCAACACCGCTGCCATCATTGTAACGGGGGGTGGGGGAAATAGCTCTATCTTGTCCATTATTCCACCCCCCAGTTAACTAACGAGGCCGGGGGAAACAGCTCTCTCTAGTCCGTTATCCCGTCCCCAGTTAGCTAACTATTCTAGAGCACCTCCAGAGTTCCTAAGGCAACCTCTCTCGTTCAACACCTTGTAACCTAGGTATTCGACTACCTAGGTGCTAAGACTACAAGGCGCCGTAACTGGATCAGCTACCCGGAACTCTAGAGAGAACTCTAGAATACAGAATCATTGCCACAAACGTATAAGAGAAAACGAGAGGAAAGAAATGAATAGTGAAGTAATTAGTGAGGGTTTGGGGTGAGAGGTAGGGAGGTGGGAGGAGCGAGGAGGGTCATTAGTTGAAAGTGAGAGTTTAGAGAGGGGTGGAGGGAGAGGTGTAGATGGGTAGAAGGAGAAGAGTAGATAGTAGAAGAAGAGTAGATAGTAGAAGACGAAATGCTGCCACCATCCATTCATGATCATTACATACAAGACAAGGAATGGAACTTGCCTGTATCACAAAATTCTCAAAAGATGTTATCATGAGTTCATTATTAGTATGTTCCCTCTGTACCATGTACTCCTTAAAATCAGGGAACCAATAATCCCCGAGGCTTTCTCACCTCAACTCTAAGCTCTAGGGAACAAAGTTAAACACAATTTAAATAATAAATTCATAATTATATTTCCCATGAAGTATCATAATTTAGCAATTCAATTAAAATGTTCCAGTTAATATGCAAAGTGAGTCATCATCCAAGAATTCGAGAACCCTACAACTTGACTGCCCCTGATCATCACACAACATATGTAAACCCGACCAAGTCACCTTAATGTTCACTCACCGAGGACTGAGTCTAAGTTGAATAGAGAGGGGGGGAGTCTGTAGCTTGACAGAGACTGTCTCGCCCCTGCCGGCCGACAGCCTCCCTGGTAGGGACGTCTTCTCTCCTCTCGTCTGCTGTTCTGTCTGTTAATGCTTCATGTTCGATAGTTCTCAGAGTATTTATTGGGGAACCTAGTAGCTAACTCCGCCCACAAATAGATAGCCTCCGGCACTCTACCAAGCCACTCCTTAAACGTCGGCATGTTTGAAGGCTACCCGGCTCCAATTATACGCTTAGCGGAAGTAAGGTGAAATTCTCATGATCTGACCTCAGGTCACTTGGGGTCATTAACGCTTTGAGGTGTGAGATCTCAGGCAGACAACTGGCGCCTCTCAGATCCTTGTCTGTGACTCATGTATTCTATGTATGTATTAACCTAAACCAAACACTTTTACAGTGTTACACCAGCACGATCACAACAGTAGCTAGCACCTGTACAACAGCAGCCAGCACCAGCTCAGAAGCAGCTGAAGCAAACACAGCAGCAGCGAGCGCCAGCAAACCTGATGCAAACATCTAAGAACATCCTGTGTGGAGTGTACAGTTAGAACAATTGTTAAATTTAAGTACATAGTGTTAATGTGTTATGATTAAGGTTGCAGTAATTTTAGTGTACCAAAGTTTCATAACCTGTTTCATAGTACTCAACATACAGCACAGTAGATATTTACTGTACAGTATTCACAACATCATGAGAATTCAAGATGGACATAATTCCAACAATAAGGTAAATAAAAACTGTAACACAGTATTATCTAGGGGAAGCCCCATCAGCTCCCTGGAGCTATCCAGGCTGAATGGATATGTATAACTTTCTGGCATCAGTCAATGTGCATGGAGTTCTTGCCTACCGGGGATCATGAGGCAGAAACTGGGCCCCCTCAGAGAGGCACGAGGAGCAATGGCCTATTAAAACCCCCATGTGGCTGGGAGCAATCTATGTCTGCCATCGACCGGGTCTGACACCCAGAAAGGTAGATGTCTCAAAATGCAAGCGCATTGCTGAGCCACAGCAACCCTCCCCTGTCACCCTGTCCTTCCCACTATTTCACCCCCCCCACTTTCCCTGTCCCCTCATCCTCCCCACCATACCCAACTCCCCCGTCCCCTTGTCCTCCCCACCATTCTCCATGCCCCCATCCCCTCATTCTCCTCACCATGCCACACAACCCCCGTACCCCTCGACCTCCCCACCATTATCCTCACCCTCGTCCTGCCCCACCATTCCCCACTCTTGTCCCCTTGTCCTCCCCACATTCCCCACTCCCTCGTCTGATGCGTTCCCAAATAATCTGATGTTCCCATCACTGAAAAATAAGTATAACAGTTTAAAAAACAAAATGAAAACAATGAAAAAAATAAAAAAATAAACTATACCCACAAAATGAACAGTATGGTAAACAACACAGCTCAATTCCAACGCAATGTCACACAAAATAATTAAATCAAAATCTATGAAAATTAAATTTATCAATGCAATCAGAAACATTGAAATGGAATCGTAACATATTTGGTATAGCGTGTGTTGCTATTACGTGCAACAGATGGCACTGCTTTTTAAAAAATGTATGTTTTTATCTGTCACAGATGAGGCATGTATATAGTAGGTATATAAAAACACGCGCCTATTCAAATGCAACGTCGTGTCAAAATTTAAAAGCAATCGGTAAAGAGGTTTCGAAGATTTCCCCTCACATAAAAAACATGGGAAAAACACACTTTTTCAAGAAAAGCATGTTTTCTTCCGTTACAGACCTGACATCTATATATAGTATGAATATAAAAACCATACTCTGTTGTGACCTGTCCCCTCGTCCTCCCTACCATTCCCCACTCCCTCATCCGATGCGTTCCCAAATGATCTGATGTTCCCATCAGAAAAATTGGAACATCAAATGATCTGATGTTCCCATCACTGAAAAATAAGTAGAACAGTTAAAAAACAAAATGAAAACAATTAAAAAAATAAAAAAATAAACTATACCCACAAAATGAACAGTATGGTAAACAACACAGATCAATTCCAATGCAATGTCACACAAAATAATTAAATCAAAATGGAAATAAATCAAAATCTATGAAAATTAAATTTATCAATGCAATCGGAAACATTGAAATGGAATCGTAACATATTTGGTATAGCGTGTGTTGCTATTACGTGCAACACATGGCGCTGTTTTTAAAAAAATGTATGCTTTTACCTGTCACAGATGAGGCATGTATATAGTAGGTATATAAAAACACGCGCCTATTCAAATGCAACGTCGTGTCAAAATTTAAAAGCAATCAGTAAAGAGGTTTCGAAGATTTCCCCTCACATAAACAACATGGGAAAAAAAGTTTTTCAAGAAAAGCATGTTTTCTCCCGTTACAAGCATGACATCTATATATTATGAATATAAAAACACGCTCTGTTGTGAATGGAACGTTGTCAAAATTTCAAAGCAATCAGTGAAGAACTTTTGGAGATTAGCGATTTTGAACAAACGAACATTTACATTTTTATTTATATAGATGAACATAATAATTGAATAATTTAATAATAATAATAATATTAATAATAATAATAATAATAATTTATTTAGGAACAGTACATACATAGTTGCAGCGTTACAGTACAAACATTCTGTTAGATTTAAAGATAGAGGTAGTACATTCAATACCTAAAGCCACTAGTACGCATAGCGTTTCGGGCAAGGAGAGGTGGGAAAAAAAACTTAGACTAAAACGTAATAGTAATTGAGCTTAAAGTATAAATTGTGTTGAATGAAAAAAAAAATTAAAAGATAAAAAAAAGGGGGGAAACATGGTACAAAATAGCCAATATACAAGTTGGTTAACAAATAGCATTTTTTTATTTTTAATAGTATGACATGGGTTGACATTTAGAAGTAAGGTAGGTTACATGGAGTTAATTAGGTAGTACTTAGTGTTCATCGTAAACTGGTTGAAAGAGAGAGGTACTATCTTTGACATAATTGGGAAGGTCATTCCACATTCTGGGTCCCTTGATTTGTAGAGCATTCCTAGTTTGATTAAGTCTAACTCTTGGAATATCAAATAGGTATTAGTTTCTGGTGTGGTGCACATGAGTTCTGTTACAACCTTCTAGGAAGCGTTGAAGGTCAGGATTGACATTACAATTCAGAGTTTTAAATATATAGAGTACACAAGAGAGGATGTGCAGTGACTTAATTATTAATATCTAACATATTCAGAGATTTGAGTAAGGGCACCGAGTTCTGTCTGGGGCCAGAGTTAGATATTGTTCTGATAGCAGCTTTGTGTTGGGTAATTAGAGGACGTAAATGATTTTGGGTAGTAGAATCCCAAGCACAAATACCATAGATGAGATAAGGATAGATGAGAGAGTAATAGAGCGTCACCAGGGCAGGACTAATATGCTCATAATACTTTTGAGTATAGCGATGAGTCACTCATTTTATTATATAAATATATCACACTACATATTATTGAATAATAGTACTCGAAAAAAAACACAGAAAAAATCAGAGACATAGTAATAATACCTTTGTGGCAACTCCCACCTGACAGCTCGGGTGGAGGTGACCGCCTCCGACGATTACTCTGTCAACGCCTCACTTTCGCCAGACTTCCTCGCCCTATTGCGGCCAAAATATGTCACAATTTATTTTCTATTTGTCCCATGATCAGGGAACACAAATGAACACTTTTATAAGACGTGTTGCAGGCTAAAATCGCAAGAGCAGCCCAGGGGTTAACAAAAACCAACTAATAATATCAGGGGTTTTGCGGCGTGATGAGGGTATCGACATCATAAAACCGAAACATGCACAGTCCCTGATGAAGGTAATGCCGTCATCAATTAATGCATTTTTAAAAATTCCATTTATTGTCCAAATATTATGGGACTGGTTTTAAATGTGCCCCTTATATTGTGAATAATTAATAGCAAAATGAATGACGTAGCATGAAAAGTGAGGTTAGAAAGCTGAAAAGAGTACAGTATAAACATTTGAGTGTGGTTTGTACACTCATGGCCAATGCTCAGCCTTCCTTGCGGTGTGTGCGCTAGGTCGCCTGCCGGGCCAGCAAAAGAGTTAATATTGACCTCTGTGAGCCTGATAACCTTCAAGTTACTAGTTTCCTCATGTGTATGAATTCCTGCTTGTTCATACCCTTAATTACTAAACCTTTTAGAATTACTGAAACGACTGCCTTTCCCCTTGACCACATCTGGACTAACATAACCTCTCCACTTACCTCAGGCATAATCACTGATAGGACCACAGACAATTACCCTATATTTCTTCTAACAAACATTAATAAACCACCTCTAGATACAATGAAGATAAGCTTTAAGCTGCACAATGAAACTTCTAAAAGCAGCTGTATTGCTGCTGCCTCTAATATCAACTGGGAGTCTGAAATAGGTGACATAGTGAATATCAGCCTTGCAGTGCAAACATGTCTTTACAAAACTTTGAGCCTTGCCTTGAGGTTACCTTTAGGTGTTTTCGGGGCTTAGCGTCCCCGCGGCCCGGTCGTCGACCAGGCCTCCTCGTTGCTGGACTGGTCAACCAGGCTGTTGGATGCGGCTGTTCACAGCCTGACTTATGAGTCACAGCCTGGATGATCAGGTATCCTTTGGCGGTGCTTATCGAGTTCTCTCCTGAACATTGTGAGGGGTCGCCCAGTTATGCCCCTTATGTGTAGTGGAAGTCTGTTGAACAGTCTCGGGCCTCTGATATTAATAGATTTCTCTCTTAGAGTACCTATTGCACCTCTGCTCTTCAACAGGGGTATTCTGGACATCCTGCCATACCTTCCGGTCTCATATGATATTATTTCTGTATGCAGGTTTGGGACCAGCCCTTTTACTATTTTCCACGTGTAAATTATTATGTATCTTTCCCGCCTACGCTCAAGAGAATACAGATTTTGGCATTTTAGTCGATTCCAATAGTTTAGATGTTTTACTGAGTGGAGTCTAGCAGTAAAGGATCACTGCATGCTCTCCAAGTAAGCAATTTCACAAGCTCTGAAAGGGGCTGTCATTGTGCAGAAGTATTCCGCTCTAGAGAGCACTAGCGTGTTGAAGAGTATCATCATTGGTATAGCATCTCTAGTGTGAACGGTTCTTTTTATCCAACTTGTCATATTTATTGCAGTTGTGACGGCTTCTTTATTTTGTTCTTTAAAGGTAAGGTCTTCCGACATGAGTAAATCCAAATCCTTTACATTGCTTTTTTGTTCTATGTTATGATTTGACTTGTGTTTTGTACATTGTTTCCATTTTTAGACTTTAATTTTTTCCGTGGCGCATAAGCTGGACCTTATCTTCGTTAAACACCATATTATTTTCTGTAGCCCCTAGAAAGACCTGATTTATATCTGCAGGTTTGCTGTGTCCTCTATGTTGTCTACTCTCATAAAGATCTTAGTGTTATCTGCAAAATATGGTATGGTATTATAGATTGTGTCCTTCTCGATGTCCAATATGAAGATGAGAAAAGAGTACTGGAGCAAGCACATTACCCTGAGGGACTGAGCTCTTCACGGTCGATGGACCGGATTTTATTTTGTTGACTATTACACATTGGGTTCTGTTAGTCACGAAATTGTAGATCCATCTGCCTATTTTTCCGGTAATTCCTTATGAACGCATTTTATGTGCAATAACACCATGGTCACATTTGTTGACGCCTTATGTGAAATCTGTATAAATTACATCAGCGATTTGTCTGTCTTCATGGCATCTAATGCCATGTCATAGTGGTCCAGCAACTGTGATAGGCAAGAGCGCCCTGTTGTGAAACCATGTTGTCCGGGGTTATGGAGATGCTGTGATTCCATGTGTTTTGTAATCATACATCTTAGCACTCAAAGATTTTTATGATGTACGATGTTAGTGCTAGCGGTCTGTAATTTTTTACCTCTGCCTTATTTCCTCCTTTATGGAGTGGTGCTATCTCTGCTGTTTTTAGTATGTCAGGAATAACGCCAGTATTTAGGCTTTGTCTCAAAAGAATGTGAAACGCCTGCGATAGTGTTTTTTTTACAGTTGTTGATGAATATAGGGTTCCAAGAATCTGGGCCTGGTGCAGAGTGCATAGGCATACTATCTATGGCTTCTTCAAAATCCAGTGGGGATAGGGTGACATCTGATATATGATTTGATGTTGGTATCATATCCATGAAAAATTCATTTGGGTTATTTTACGTTGTGGTATTCGTAATAATATTATTATGTTGTGAGTTGATAGATTGTCTCTCCCGGACAACCCACCAAACCCAAAACCTCTGTAGAGTGCTTACACTTAAATCAGGAGATCACCCTGCATGCTTCTTACTTTTGGAGAGGGCTCAGCATCACATCTGTAGGGGATGCGGCTCCAACACCAGCCTCGTTGTCATGTGCACACACCCACTTGAGCCGCCGTGACTCCCCACTATCTCCTCGGATGGTATGATGTCCCCAATCCCCTTTCCTGAATTATTATTCTGTACTACTCTGTCAACAGCTGTAGTACGCTCTCTCTCTCTCTCTCTCTCTCTCTCTCTCTCTCTCTCTCTCTCTCTCTCTCTCTCTCTCTCTCTCTCTCTCTCCTCTCCCTCTCTGTCTCTTTCTTTCTTTCTTTCTTTCTTTCTTTCTTTCTTTCTTTCTTTCTTTCTTTCTCTTTCCCTCCCTCCCTCCCCTCCCCCCCCTCTTCCTCCCTTCCTTCCTTCCTTTTTTTTCCTGGGAAGCCTCACTAGGAGAAGGGCAAACATCTGATGATTATGAATTTAATTAGTGTTGTTTAATAACAACACATAACATATATAAAACACTCACATACAGTATATAAGTATATAAACTTCAACACCTTATGATATTATAACTTGGTTGCAAACCATTACTATCAGGACTCTATCAGTTGCTTATACCAAGTGGTAGCCTAACTACTGGCTTGCCACTTATGCTACCAACCTCACTTAGTGAGTTTAACCTTGTAAAACAAATATGGCACTATCAGGCCTAGAACATATTTATCTCTGCAGGTACTCCAGCCTACAGTTGTAACTCTATAAACTTCAGTATAAGTATTCCTTGGCATAAAAATGATAATCAATCACCCACCTTTCACTGCGTCTTGCATGCTAATGGCACTCAAGCACTCTACCAACTCCTAGCATGCTAATGGCACTCAAGCACTCTACCAACTCCTAGCATGCTAATGGCACTCAAGCACTCTACCAACTCCTAGCATGCTAATGGCACTCAAGCACTCTACCAACTCCTAGCATGCTAATGGCACTCAAGCACTCTACCAACTCCTAACATGCTAATGGCACTCAAGCACTCTACCAACTCCTAGCATGCTAATGGCACTCAAGCACTCTACCAACTCCCTACAAGTAGTCAATAAGAACTTCCTTCCCACATCTGAAGTTCACTACCCTGACATCAACAGGTTCTTCCAGGTTCATCTACTAGGAAAAGTCACGGCCTCAGAGTGTGGTCTGCCGCCGGTGGCCGGATGGCCGTCAGGTTGAGCCCAGTAATTTATTTAAAGGGGGCCTCATAGCCTGGTGGACAGCGCGCAGGACTCGTAATTCTGTGGCGCGGGTTCGATTCCCGCACGAGGCAGAAACAAATGGGCAAAGTTTCTTTCACCCTGAATGCCCCTGTTACCTAGCAGTAAATAGGTACCTGGGAGTTAAGTCAGCTGTCACGGACTGCTTCCTGGGGGTGGAGGCCTGGTCGAGGACCGGGCCACGGGGACACTAAAAAGCCCCGAAATCATCTCAAGATAACCTCAAGATAGGATCCTCTACAGCTCTTCCAGGCTGCTGCACCATAAAGTTTTCCTTAGACTCCAATGGTACTCCACCACTGATTCTACAGAAGCATGTGAGACTTCACTGCTCCTCTTCACACAATTTGAGGTCCAATTCCTCATTATGGGGCTTGCTCTTCCACAGAGTACTACATCTACTCCTACAGTCTTGGAGTTCCACTCATTAACTTCTTCTCTGGCCTCAGAGTACTCCCATCAACTCCTTCCTCAGAACAAACCTGTAACCCATTGATACACCAATAAAAATGTTCCTCTACAAACATATAACTTTAATGAACTACACACAATAAATGTTTCACCCGACGTCTCCCTGCTTCCCGAACACCGTAAGTATGGACTCCCCCGTTCGGGCGAATCCATCCTCCGCCTTGCCTGCTGAGCGGTTCCTCCGCCTGCCGCCACGAGGCAGCTACTCCGCCAGGAGCTAAGCTCTCTCAGTCACCCATGAGTGCTTGGAGGGGACGGACATCGCTCTGCCCTCAAACACGTTCCTCCGTCTTTACTCTCCATTTTGAACTTTCTGCTTCAATAAAATTTGCCTAACATATCAATAAATACTGGCTACGGCCGCTGGGCACACGACCAACTACAGGCAATTACTGTTAACTGATTAAAACTGTGCCTACCACAAAAATGTCTCTTGCGAGGGCGCTCACTTGATGATGCCTGACCAGGGCGCACACACAGCTGCCCACGAAAATGTTTCTGGACGGCTTCACAACTCTTCCTGCCATCCAGGACACGTGACCACACATTTCCAGATTAATTCCACAACTGAAACGTCTGCACACTTCCTTCCTCTTGAAGGTATATAAACTAGGGGGTTCTTCTCTAACCGGAACCCAATGGAGCTCAACTTCCCCTCACAATTTCTGGTGCTCAAGTGAGGTCAACGTCCTTATAAGTGAGCCTCACACCCCCAGCAAATTTCCACATCTCATGACCAGTCGTTTATTTATATCCTTATTCACTGCCATACATGCAAACCGTTTGTCAAATTCAATCGAATGTCTACTATATAAATATCCAGGTCTACATCTCTTTAACTTCTTAGGTCAAATCTGGTAGAATGACTCTCAAGGGGAGACTCGTTTCTCCTGCAAGCTGAGATCATAACAGTTATCAATCTTTAGTGTGTTTAGTGGCTCTCATACTGCTTCCTCAGTATTTCGCTCATTTCTTTGTTGTCATCTGTGAAAGTTCCATATCTCTTTCGCAGGGGCCCGATGCTAGATGCGTTTTTTTATCTTGATTTTGCATAGGAGAAAAAATATTTTGTATTTCCCTCTATTTCACTGATGGCCTTTTGCTCTCTTTGCCTCTCCTGGGTTTTGTATGATTCTTGTAGCTTGAGTTCAATTGTTTCTATTTCTCTACCTAACCTTCTTCGCCGTTCATGAGATAGGGTGCGACTCTCAAGTTGTTCTGCGATTTGTTTTCTTCGCCTATAGAGGGAACGACGTTCCCGTTCCAATCTGCATCTCTTCCTGTTTTTTTTCTTAGGGATATGCGGTTTGAGCATACTTCTAGTGCTACTGAGCTTATTTTTTCAGGCACTGGTTCAGGTTTGCATTTTCTAGCTGTTCTTCCCAGCTTATTTCTGTGAAGTCTTGGTTCATTTGCTCCCAGTTTATCTGTGTATTATTGAAATTAAATTTGCTGAAATCTCTTACACTGCGAATCGAGACTGAGTTTGAAGGTCTATTCCCCATGCTTGTCAAAACTTCAATTAAGTTGTGATCTGAGTAACAGGTATTTGTAATCATTATGTTCCTGATCAATTCATCATTATTAGTGAAAATGAGGTCCAGCGTGTTCTCCTTCCTAGTTGGTTCAACTATTTACTGATTTAAGGCAAACCAGTCGCACATTCGTTGAAGGTCATTTGCATGTGACTGTTCATTTAGGCTACTTCCAGGAATTCTCTCTGATAAAACTGTATTAGTTAGGGTCTTCCATTTCAGGTGCCATAGGTTGAAGGTCCTGAAGCAGGATGATGTTTGGGGCTGGATTTGGAAGATTTTCTAAGCAGTGTTCTATTTTCATTAGTTTGTTTTTAAACTGCTGATGATTTGCCTCTGGTGACTTATATAAAAGGACAATAACTACATTTAGGATCCGTATTTTGATTATCAGCACTTCCACCATATTGTTTGTGGTAGCATCTATAATACCCTTTGTCCAATGCTAACTAAACAAGTCACAACTAAACGGTTAAACAATCCATGGCTTACTAAGGGTATACCTAAATCTGTTAATAAAATCATTACCATGAGAAGAAGTACCAGTATAGGTTAGGGGTCATCTCCAAAGCAGTTTCAAGGAGATACTCATCAATGTTGTCCAAAACAATTAGGAGAGCCAAAATAAAAATACCCCACCATATCTTTCTTATAAAATCTCTGTGGCTAGATCCTAGAAACTGAGTAAATTTGTTACACAGGATTTTCCAGATCCAAAACCGTACTGTCTGTTATTATATAGTTTTTCTCCAAGGGTTCTACCCATTTAGTTTTAATTATTTTTTCTAATATTTTGACTATTACACTTGTCAATGATACTGGTCTATATTTGATGGGATCTTCCCTGCTGCCACTGTTGTAGAGTGCTGCTGCTGCCTCTAATATCAACTGGGAGTCTGAAATAGGTAGCATAGTGAATATCAACCGTGTTGTGCAAACATTTCTTCTGTGTTAGCCTTTTTCCACACATCTGCTAGGACTCCTGTTCACGGGGATGCCTGAAAAAATCTGTTGAAGTGGAATGCTGAGCTCAGGTGCACATTCTCTCAGGACCCATGGTGAAACTCCATCTGAGCCAAATGCTTTGTTCTTACTTAGCTCCTTTAGCATTATTTTCACTTCATATCTAGACACCTCTATGAAATGTGAGAAATCGATAAAGAATTTGGATAAAGAAAGAGAGCTAGGAGTGGTTCTAGATAGAAAACTATCACCTGAGAACCACATAAAGAACATTGTGTGAGGAGCCTATGTTACACTTTCTAACTTAAAAATTGTGTTTAAATACATGGATGGCAAGATACTAAAGAAATTGTTCACAACTTTTGTTAGACCAAAGCTGGAATGGAATGCAGTATCCACCCTGGTTGATACCTGGTTGATGGGGTTCTGGGAGCTCTTCTACTCCCCAAGCCCGGCCCGAGGCCAGGCTCGACTTGTGAGAGTTTGGTCCACCAGGCTGTTGCTTGGAGCGGCCCGCAGGCCCACATACCCACCACAGCCCGGTTGGTCCGGCACTCCTTGGAGGAATAAATCTAGTTTCCTCTTGAAAATGTCCACGGTTGTTCCGGCAATATTTCTTATGCTTGCTGGGAGGACGTTGAACAACCGCGGACCTCTGATGTTTATACAGTGTTCTCTGATTGTGCCTATGGGACCTCTGCTCTTCACTGGTTCTATTCTACATTTTCTTCCATGTCGTTCACTCCAGTACGTTGTTATTTTACTGTGTAGATTTGGTACTTGGCCCTCCAGTATCTTCCAGGTGTATATTATTTGATATCTCTCGTCTTCTTTCTAGTGAGTACATTTGGAGGGCTTTGAGACGATCCCAATAATTTAGGTGCTTTATTGCGTCTATGCGTGCCGTATATGTTCTCTGTATTCCCTCTATTTCGGCAATCTCTCCTGCTCTGAAGGGGGAAGTGAGTACTGAGCAGTACTCAAGACGGGACAACACAAGTGATTTGAAGAGTACAACCATTGTGATGGGATCCCTGGATTTGAAAGTTCTCGTAATCCATCCTATCATTTTTCTGGCTGTCGCAATATTTGCTTGGTTATGCTCCTTAAACGTTAGGTCGTCAGACATTATTATTCCCAAATCCTTTACATGCTGTTTTCCTACTATGGGTACATTTGATTGTGTTTTGTACTCTGTATTATGTTTAAGGTCCTCATTTTTACCGTACCTGAGTACCTGGAATTTATCACTGTTAAACATCATGTTATTTTCTGATGCCCAGTCGAAAACTTTATTAATATCAGCTTGAAGTTTTTCAATGTCCTCAGCCGAGGTAATTTTCATACTGATTTTTGTGTCATCTGCAAAGGATGATACGAAGCTGTGACTTGTATTTTTGTCTATATCTGATATGAGAATAAGGAAAAGCAGCGGTGCAAGGACTGTACCCTGAGGTACAGAGCTTTTCACTGCACTTGGACTAGATTTTATATGGTTGACAGTTACTCGCTGAGTCCTGTTTGACAGAAAACTGAGTATCCAGCGTCCTACTTTACCGGTTATTCCCATTGACTTCATTTTGTGTGCTATCACGCCATGGTCACATTTATCGAAAGCCTTTACGAAGTCCGTGTATATCACATCAGCATTCTGTTTTTCTTCTAATGCCTCAGTGACTTTGTCGTAGTGCTCAAGTAACTGTGAGAGGCACGATCTTCCCGCTCGAAATCCATGTTGGCCTGGGTTGTGAAGGTCATTGGTCTCCATGAAATTGGTGACCTGACTCCTAATCACTCTCTCAAATACTTTTATGATGTGCGATGTTAGTGCAACTGGTCTATAATTTTTTGCCAATGCTTTGCTCCCTCCCTTGTATAGAGGGGCTATGTCTGCTACTTTAAGTGCATCTGGTATCTCCCCCGTGTCCAAGCTCTTCCTCCACACTATACTGAGTGCCTGTGCTACCGGCACTTTGCATTTCTTTATAAATATTGAATTCCATGAGTCTGGACCTGGGGCCGAGTGCATGGGCTTGTTTTCAATTTCTTTTTCAAAATTTAGTGCGCTCGTGTTTATGTCAGTTATATTTATAGGGGTTTGAATATCCCGCATAAAGAAATTGTCTGGATCTTCCACCTTCATGTTGTTTATTGGAGTGCTAAACATGTCCTCATACTGCTTTTTTAGGATTTCACTAATTTCTTTGTCATCCTCCGTGTATGAACCTTCACTTGTACGAATAGGTCCAATACTGGCAGTGGTTTTTGCTTTTGATTTCGCATATGAGAAGAAACATTTTGGATTTTTCTTTATTTGCTGAATTGCTTTCTGTTCTAACTGCCTTTCTTCAGTTTCATATGAGTGTTTCAATTTCCGCTCGATTTCTTCAATCTCCCTATTTAAATTATTCCTTCTTTGACGGGAAATTCGTGTCTGCATAAGCAGTTCCGTTATTTTTTTCCTGCGTTTATAGTGTCGTCTGCGTTCTCTTTCAACGTTAGATCTCTTTCTGGCTTTCCTCAAAGGAACATGTTTCAGACAGACTTGATACGCTTCTGAAGTCAGTTTTTCTATTCCTTCTGTATGACTTGTATTATTTAGAACAGTTCCCCATGGAATGTTTGTAAGTTCCCTGTTTATTATCTCCCAGTCTATCCTTTTATTATTAAAATTGAATTTACTGAATAGCCCCTCTCGCTTTATCAACGTTTTAGGTCTATTCTGAGTATTGATGATCGTTTGCACTTCAATGAGTTTGTGATCTGAGTATGTGGTATCTGATATCGTAATGTCTCTGATAATGTCTTCATTATTCGTAAAGACCAGATCTAGAATATTTTCATTTCTCGTTGGCTCCGATATCTGCTGATTGAGTGAAAATTTGTCACAGAATCTAAGTAGTTCTCTAATCTGTGGTTGGTTAGGTCCTGATAGAATTCCTGGTATAATATTATTGTTTGCTATTTTCCACCTGAGACTAGGCAAGTTGAAGTCACCTAGGAAGATAATATCAGGTATCGGGTTCTCCAAATTATCAAGGCTATTCTCTATTTTGCTATTATTTTGCTATTATTTCACCCAATTTAATGGCCTATATGGGGCTGTACCCTGGTCGTTATTTCCGGAGCTCCGTTATTTCGGAAGTTAAGTTGGGTCGGGTAATTTTTCAAGTAACATTCAGGTAGGATATATTTTATACTGTATAACTAAAATTAAATAAAGTTCATTGTGTAATTGCGTTCCAATTTAGTGCCACGCCGACGATTAAGCCAGCTGGTGGCTGCTGCATGGATGATGTGTGAACACGCTCTGATCAAGTCCAGATGGGTGGGAAAAAATTGGTTCATTCCTTTGTATTGCAAAATATTTCATGTATCAGTGATTGTTAATATTTTCTCAATAAAATTTTAGAGATATGTTTTGTTTTACCCTGAACAGTGCAGGTAATGTATTTTTAATGTTATGACGCAGGCTGTGGCGGCCAGGCTATACAATGGTGATCGAGCCTTGTCACTGAGAGCTTGCCAAGACGAAATATTTTGAGCTCACCTTTATTCTGCTAATGATAGAATATACATTTGCAGAAATTAATATGTAGCTTTTGTTGAAAAAAAACAATTACTATGTTGTAATACTATAATAAAATTGGTAAATTGACTTTTAATGAAGCTGAAGATTACGAAGCTGTGAAGATTACGTCATCCTCTGCAGCACTTGTTTTATATTGTTCAGTACTGTATACAGGGTACATACAGTATGTACACTTATTTTCAGGCATTCACTTCACACAACAGCTAGCCTTACTACTAATTCACATGAGTTCTAATTCTAATTCACAATTGAAAATTATTTCTACTGTATATTTACACTGTATAGTATCTTTTCGTCAAAGCTTAAATAATCATTAACACTTACAATACTGTACTCTATCAACACTTTTTACACTAATTGATATGCCTTTCAATCATATTTTATATCGTTAGTGGAGGCTACACGACTTTTGATGGGAATTCAGCATCGGTGAGTGCAACATGGCTTGCAGAGCATTCGTTGCCGGCGGATGCTCCATGAATTGTCGATGGGAATTCAGCATCAGCAGGTGCAGCATAGCTTGCAGAGCATTCGTTGCCGGCGGATGCTCCATGAATTGTCGATGGGAATTCAGCATCAGTGGGTGCAGCATAGCTTGCAGAGCATTCGTTGCCGGCGGATGCTCCATGAATTGTCGATGGGAATTCAGCATCGGCGGGTGCAGCATATCTTGCAGAGCATTCGTTGCCGGCAGAGGCTGCACAACTTGTCGATGGGAATTCCGCATCGGCGGGTGCAGCATAGCTTGCAGAGCATTCGTTGCCGGCGGAGGCTACACGACTTGTTGATGGGAATTCAGCATCGGGGGGTGCAGCATGGCTTGTAGGGCACTCGTTGCCAGCAGATGCTGCATGACTTGTTGAATTCCCAGTGGGTGCTTTTACGAATCGTTGAAATCATGAATTTATCTATTTTTGTCTGAATCTGATTTTCTCTGGCTAATATTCTGAGACATTGTTCTCAGCCATGCGAGTTCACAGTAAACAATGCAGTCACATGGCCAGGCGCAGTACATTCTAGGTCCGTGGGAAAAAAAAATACCTATTGCCTATACTATAAAAGGTATTTAATAAGAAAACAAAGAATTTTGCTTAATAACAATTGTTTTAAAATATTTTATTAATAATAATTTAGAATTTTCTTCATAGAACTAAATCATTTTAAAAGAAAGTTAAGATTTAATATACCACTCTGGATGATCGAGGTCGGTGGCCTGGTCGCCATGTGAGGGGCTGCCGATGCCAAAACAAACCTAATACTGACCGTCGATAATATCGACCACCAAAATGGTATACGAGGCTACAGATACCGATCTCCCAAACCGGTCGTTATTACCGGCAGATCGGTATAAAAGAGGTGGTTGTATGGTGCCCATATCTTAAGAAGCACATCAACTGGAAAAGGTGCAAAGACATGCAACTAAATGGCTCCCAGAACTGAAGGACAAGAGCTACAGGGAGTGGTTAGAGGCATTAACCCCTTAACTGCGCGGCCTACAAATATGACCCCCTAATGCGCAAGAAATAAATTCTCAGGAGAAAATTCTTTTTTGTTCTAAAAGTGTCAAAAACCCCTACCAGTATATGGGTATAGCAACGGAATGTCGAAATTGTACTTACTTTGGCTGCTATGCGGTCCGTAAAGTGGCGCGTTACGTCATCATTCCCCATGCGCATGCTGTAAGCTCCTGGGGCCGGTGGGGCGCCCAGGGCGGGATGTGCATGCTGCTGCGAATATAATTTTGCTCATTTTTTGCGCACAGTTCCAAATACAATGTATTAGATTTTACGTGCCGATCCAGTGTATGGTGAACACATACACTATATTATGGCAGTAGAACATCCGTACTGTCTGTAGACACTGTGTTACGTGCATCACAAACAAGTACACTTATCCTGCACTTATTTCCAA
Source organism: Procambarus clarkii (assembly GCF_040958095.1). NCBI lineage: Eukaryota > Metazoa > Arthropoda > Malacostraca > Decapoda > Cambaridae > Procambarus > Procambarus clarkii. Next base: position 33,748,671 of record NC_091164.1, read on the forward strand.
TTTATCACGCTGATATATTTATATTTACATTATATATACACACTGTACAGTATCACACAATATATACACACACTCAGTACTCCGCAAGTGTGTGATATGCTGTGAAACAGCCAACGGGGCAGAGTGGCACCTTGCACTCCACGCACCAGGTGCCGATGTATCTTCGCTTTTGTGATCTGCGTGTAGTATTCCTGCATACTATGCACGCACGTTTACCCTTCTCCCATGATGCTGTGCCTGGCATATACTCCAGTATGTGTACCCCAAAGTTCTCATTACCCCGCAGTCTGTCTGGAGCTGCGTGTGGCATTGTTGCTTGCACCCCACGTGGTACTATGGAGCCCTCTTTGCCATACTTTACCAGCAGCTGTGAGGTGAAGTACGTATAGACGGTTTCCTGCCGGACTTCACTAGGTACATATTGAAGCAGTTGAGCACTGCAACATCCATGAAGTGGAAGAAAAACTTTTTCGTTCACTTCACAGACCTGTGCACGCACTCCACACCACCAAGCATCATGTCACATTTATCGACGAGGCGAATGTTCACGTTATAGTCTATGACACAGTCTGGCTTATACACGGTGTTGCACTTCTGAAAATGGACCTTCCCACTGTCCAACATGGCACCGGTGTGAGTCGTCGTCAGTATATTCACCTCGCGTCTGTCCTTCCACCGCACTGACAGCATATTGTCACATTTGCGCATCTGGCACTCGCCCACGGATATACCTATACTGAACACTGGCATTTCCTTCCTGTGGCCTTCACAGTGCCACATTCGCCAGTGTTATGGGCAAGGAGGTATCTGGTCAACAGGGGGCTGGTGTAATAGTTGTCGGTGAACAGTATATGCCCCTTGTTCAGCAACGGTTCCATCAGGGTTTTTATGACACTGCCGGAGAACCCGTGTTCATCTTGAGCTGGTATATATGTGTCGACGTCTGTACCAGAATAAAAGATCGTGTCCAGGAGGATACCAGTCTTACAGTCGCACAGCACGAAAAACTTCAGTCCAAACCGGTTCCGCTTGGAAGGGATATACTGCTTGAATGCCAGTCTGCCCTTGAACAGTACAAGCGACTCGTCGATAACGACATTCTGTCCAGGTACTGTAACCCCGCGATTATCCGGGATTCAAACATCTGGAAAACGCCCTTATACGGCCAAAATCGTGATCGGATAAAGTTATCACAATATCCGGCCAAAATGGCCACAGGAACCGGATAAAAGCTGGTTTGGCCGGATGAAAATACAGCCATACCGTATTAATCCCGTCTGTGGCTCTAGACGCATGGTGGAGGAGGGGGGTGGGGTGGGTGGGTGGTGTTGGGAGGGTGGGAGGGGTGCGTCAGGAGGGACCACCTGGGTACAGGAATTACCAATAATTTTAGAAACAATTAATCATAGCCAAAAACAAATGAAATAACTACTAGTAATTATGTAATAACAAATAAATAAGTTTCCTAAAAGCATTGTGCACAGGCTGAAGTTTCCTTCAAAAATATTGTGAATTTTTTTTCCTCCTGGCGGCCTACGTAACGCGCTATCCCAAGTGGACCCGTCCAACACTGGTTAACCCATGTGCGTCCGTCCCTCGTGTTATACACAGTGCTGCGCCATTAGTGAAATATTTTTTTAAATAACTTTTTATTTTCATAGTAACTTTGAACATTTTTGGCCAAGACTATGTCTGGTAGCAGCATCAATCGTTCTGGAGGTGTTAAGAGGAAGAAAGTTGTCCTAACAATAAAAGACAAGTCACAGTTATACACCTCAACCAGTGCGGCCTCACAGTGTTGCGCCATTAGTGAAATATTTTTTTAAATAACTTTCTTAATTTTCATAGTAACTTTGAACATTTTTGGCCAAGAATATGTCTGGTAGCAGCATCAATCGTTCTGGAAGTGTTAAGAGGAAGAAGATTGTCCTAGCAATTAAAGACAAGTTACGTGTTGTTCAACCAGTGAGGCGTCACAGGCAGCCAAGCGCCTTCAACAAGTGAGGCGCCACAGGCAAGCCAAGCTCCTTCAACAAGTGAGGCATTACAGGCAAGCCAAGCGCTTTCAACAAGTGACGCGCCACAGGCAAGCCAAGCGCTTTCAACAAGTGAGGCGCAAGCAAGCGCCTTTAACAAGTGAGGCGTCACAGGCAAGCCAAGCGCCTTCAACAAGTGAGGGCATGCAAGCGCTTCAACAAGTGAGGTGCAAGCAAGCGCTTCAACAAGTGAGGTGCAAGCAAGCGCCTTCAACAAGTGAGGCCTCACAGGCAACCCAAATGCCCTCAACCAGTGAGGCTTCAGCAGCTGGCAGTCAAAACTAACTTAGCTTAATGAACTGTACAGTAATTTTAAGTGTTAATTTTAGTGTTGTGTTAGTATAGGTTACGTAAATTGTTAAGAATTTTTAACTTCAAGATGTGTGGCATCAATCAAGAAGACGAACACCAACAAGGTAAGTTGAGGTTTCTAGTTGAATATTTAATAAATGTATGTGGCAAGGCAATTCAAATTATGTTGTTTGTAGTATAAAAATAGTTGGAAATGGTCACTTTTGGACTCGTAGGTGAAAAAGTACCATTATCCGAAAAATGTGATAATCCGGCTGGGGGTCCTTCCCATATAGTCCGGATGATCGAGTGGAGACAGTACTAAATAATCCCTGAACTTCCCTCGCAGGTCGCTAAATACCTTGCGTACCTTCCACAGTCTGTCGTGTCTATCCTCATTTGCATTGTTCTCGAAATGCAGGCACCTGAGAATCAAGTGGAACCTATCCTGCAACATATATCGGTTGATGACGGGTGATGGAACAAGGCTGTCTATGTTCCAATAGTCCTGAACGACAGCTTTCTCGGAGTGTTTCATCATCATCATGCATATTGCCAGAAATACGTACATCTCGTCGATTGTTGTATCCTTCCATCGCGTGAGGCATGAGGCAGGTAATATGCCGCCGTCTATGAGGGTGTGGGCGTACATGTTTGCCTCGGTCACAAGATGCCTCATGAAGACATTGTCAAAATATGCCTGGAAATATTCCATGTCCGCCATATCATCACCGGTATACGGGAATAAAGCTTTAACACCAACATCGGTATCATCAAACGTTGGTATTTGAGGGACAAATGTGGCGCAATCCTCCCACACAAGTACACCAGGGAGTTTGGTGTTGGCGCCAACACCACCATGAGCACCAAAATCACGGCTACGTCATCTGCTGCTGCTGCTGGAGGTGCGTGAGGGTATGCTTGGAGCTGAGGCAGATTTTCGTACCATAGGCCTACCACGAACTCCTGATGTTGAGGGCCCACTGTCGTCATGCTGTGAGACATGCTGTCACCTGCCTCGACGTGTTACTAAGACAGCAAAGTCCCGCCTGGTACCACCCCCGCTGCTAGTACTCGGGCCGTCCACACTACTCGTAGCGGAGCCAATGTCACTGAAGCCCGAGAAAGATTCGTCACATGTACTGTCACTGAATAAACTGGCGTCTGGGTGATAACGGTGTTGACCCAGGGTGGTGAGACAAACCAAGCGAGGAGCGTGTACCGTACACGCTCGCCGCATCATCCACTTCCGTCTCTTCCTCACTCGTATCAGACCTCTGTGTCAGATCTTTCTCTGGATCATAGTCCAGGTCATCATCCATAGCACCGTCGTCGTACAAAATATCGAGAATCTTCTCAAAGAGTCGTTTTCCATGACCTCGGGTCACCGTGGAATGGGAGCTCGTTGATGATGCGTCAGACATGGTTGCTGCTTGGGAACTGGGGCTCCCCACGGCCGCGGGGCATGCTGGGAATTTTTTTCAAGATGGCCGACGATCACAGGGGCTCCCAGTCATCCATTCCATACCCGCGTCACCGCGCGCCACTTTTAAATCGAACGTGAAAAATATAAATACCCGGAGGCGCGTAGCGCACCCCAAGTGTGGGCCTGCAGGCGTGTTGCACAGTTAAAGGGTTAAATATTCCAAAACTAAAAGATAGAAGAAAAAGAGGCGATATGATCACTACGTACAAAATAGTAACGGGAATTGATAAAATTGATAGGCAAAAATTCCTGAGACCTGGAACTTCAAGAACAAGAGGTCATAGATTTAAACTAAACAAAGGTGCTGAAGAAAATTAAATTTTTTAGAAGTGAATAAGAAAATTCACTTTCACAAACAAGTGGAGTAGACGGTTGGAACAAGTTAGGTGAGAAGGTGGTGGAGGCCAAAAGCGTCAGTAATTTCAAAGCATTATATGAGAGTGCTGGGAAGACGGGACATCATGAGCATAGCTCTCATCCTGTAACTACACTTAGGTAATTATATAATTTATAGGTTGTGTGGGGTCTATGCTCTCCTATTTCACATTTCATAACATGGCATTTGTTCACATTAAATTCCATTTGCCAAGTGGTGCTCATACACTTATTTTGTTCAGGTCTTCTTGAAGGGCAGGACAATCATGAATTTATGATTTCTGCCAGTACAATAGTCAGTTCTGCACATGTGGAGCACAGTGACTTACAAAGGAAAATTATTATTATTAATAATTATATATCCTCCCCAAAGCAATGGAATAGTATAGGAAACACTTGTTTAAGACATTCACTGGTTGAAAATATATATATCCCTCAAATTGCGCATCGCATCATATGATGCTTTGACCAACTTGAAGAAAATTGTGCATCACATCATATGATGCTTTGGAGTACTACGCAAGATTTAAACGGCCCGCGGATACACTGGGTTCACCACACCTTCATCAGGGCTCTTGTAAACAGACGCTGTTTTTTTTAAAAATCGTGGGCCAAATTCCCGGGTGTTAGGGGCCTCAGTATTGAGTGAACTACCAAGCCTAACGCACGCAGCATGAGCTCACAGCACTGCTGTTCAGCTTGTGATCACAGCATCGCCTAAAAATGCCATAATATACTTGTTCATACTATTATGTAGCGATGATATTATTACAGAAGACCCCTGACTGTGATAAAACTGACCAGGGTTCTGATAATAGCAGGATTGTGGTGATATATAGCGCTGTGCTGCATGGAGGGTGGAGTAATGCTGTGGGAGGGAGGGTGGTGGCATTGTCTTCTGACTGTGTGTGGCCACCTTTTATTGACTGCGTTCACCATACCAGCTTAGTGGTTTGCTATGGTGAATACAAATGTAGATACTTATATATAATGTGTGTATAGAGGGTATAAACAGCAAGAGGAGTAGGTTGGGAGCCGCCATTTTGGTGAGGGCGGTGGCGTCGTCTGCACGATATATCATGTTGGTTACCGGTGACCACAATGGTCTTTGGGCACCATACCAGTTTACTTGTACAAGTATGGTGAATAAAACAGGTAGATATTTATATAAAATGTGTGTATATAGCGTAATAACACCACAAACAGTATTGTTGGAGAAGAAATATTAGTGCGTCTGGCCTTGAGGTGTGGCAGCCAGCTGATTGTGTGAGGTCCTACGTCTTTGTGCCTTTAATTACCATACAAGCTTTGATGTACAGTTATGGTGAACAAAACATGTAAATACTTATATATAATGTCTGTATATAAAAGCAAAAACAGTATGGTGGGTGGAGAATTGTGGCAAGTCAGGTGAGGTGAGGGAGGGAGGGAGGGAGTGGCAGCCAGAGGCGGGCTGCCTCTGGCTGCTGCTGCCACTGCCACTGCCACTCAGCGTACCAACTTAGTGGTTCGTTATGGTGAACACGAATGTAGATACTTATATATAGCGTCTGTATATAGTGAATAAAAGCAAAAATAGTATTGTGGGAGGAGAATGTGTGGGAGTCAGGTGACTTGAGGGAGGGAGCAAGTAGCAGCCAGTGGCGGGCTGCCACTGCCACTCAGCGTACCAACTTAGTGGTTCGTTATGGTGAACACGAATGTAGATACTTATTTATAACGTCTGTATATAGTGAATTAAAGCAAAAACAGTATGGTGGGAGGAGAATGTGGGTGAGTGAGGTGTTGAGGGAGGGCGTGAGTGGCTGGCTGGTACACGGCGGTCACTCCTCGTTACTTTTTGACTCATAATAGCAACTTAGTGGTTCGTTATGGTGAACAAAACATGCAGATACTTATATATAAACTGTGTATATAGTGTAATAACCGACAAAGTATTTGTTCACTGTTTGATGAATATAATTAAATCAACAATATGCACACCATATTTTTGAGTACAGCGATGATTCACTCATTTTATTATATAAATATATCACACTACACACTATTGAATAATATTACAGCAAAAAAACTACGAGAAATCAATCAGAGACATTGAAGTAATTAGGTAATTATCTCTTTGTGGCAACTCCGGCCTGACAGCTGGCAAGCAACAGACCATCTGGGACGCACGCTGAGTCAGCGGCTGTTTTTTTTGCCAGACTTCTCCGCCATATAGCGGGCACAACCCGTTCTTGCAAATTTAATAAGTCAATATTGACTTATTAAATATGTGCATAGGTGACATACTTAACATAATAGATACCCTTAAAAAGATTCATAGAAAACACCGACCTTACCTAACCTACTTAGTATGTTAAGATAAGCATCTTATTGCTTCGTAATTACAATTATTACCTAACCTATAATAGGTATAGGTTAAGTAATAATTGTAATTACGAAGCAATAAGATGCTTATCTTAAGATACTAACAAGGTTAGGTAAGGTCGGTGTTTTCTATGAATCTTTTTAAGGGTATCTATTATGTTTAGTATATCACCTATGCACGTAGTTAATAAGTCAATATTGACTTTACGAATTTGCGAGAACGGGTTGAGCGGGCAATATATGCCACTTACGATTGTTTTATTATTTTTCCCGTGATCAGTGAACACAAATTAACAGGTTAGGAAGAAAAAAGATTTTTTTTTTTGTATGCGCCTGTGGGTGTCAAATGGTATATAGCCATGCGGTTAAATATTCCAAAACTAAAAGATAGAAGAAAAAGAGGAGATATGATCACTACGTACAAAATAGTAACGGGAATTGATAAAATTGATAGGCAAAAATTCCCGAGACCTGAAACTTCAAGATCAAGAGGTCATAGATTTAAACTAAACAAAGGAGCCGAAGAAAATTAATTTTTTTAGAAGTGAATAAGAAAATTCACTTTCACAAACAAGTGGGGTAGATGGTTGGAACAAGTTAGGTGAGAAGGTGGTGGAAGCCAAAAGCGTCAGTAATTTCAAAGCGTTATATGACAGTGCCGGGAAGATGGGACATCATGAGCATAGCTCTCATCCTGTAACTACACTTAGGTAATTATATAGTTTATAGGTTGTGTGGGGTCTATGTTCTCCTATTCCACATTCCATAACATGGCATTTGTTCACATTAAATTCCATTTGCCAAGTGGTGCTCATACACTTATTTTGTCCAGGTCTTCTTGAAGGGTAGGACAATCATGAATTTATGATTTCTGCCAGTACAATAGTCAGTTCTGCACATGTGGAGCACAGTGACTTACAAAGGAAAATTATTATTATTATTAATTATATATCCTCCCCAAAGCAATGGAATTGTATAGGAAACACTTATTTAAGACATTCACTGGTTGAAAATATATATATAGAAACAGCAGCGTTAAATAATGAAAACAGTCTGGAACTCTATAAGACATACAAATGACCAATTTTGGGATATGAGTTTTGTGTGAAACATTATTGGAACCAAGCGAGTGCACACAGAGTGGAGCGCGGCAGCAAGTTGTCCACTCAGGCAGCGACTACTCCAGTGTCCAGTAGACGTCAGTGCAATGCTTGGGGTGGTCTTCTACAGTAATGATAAGTGCATTAACTGTACTAGTGATTTTTTTCTTTGTTAGTTTAGGGATAGGAATTTTAGGAATGTGTGTTTGTAGAACCCTGTGTGTCTTGTGTTATTTTAGGCTCATTCACCCACTTTAACCACTGCACTGCGCAAAGTGCCTTTAGGCACTCTGAGAATTGTGTTATTTTTTCTAATTAGGCTATATTTTAATGTTTTTTAATGTTTTCATTACTTTGCGTTTTGAAATGGAAATAGTTGAGTTTGGAAACTTTTTGACATTAACTTTACCTGGCACTTTACCTGGACATTTATAAAAACAACAAAAATATGTCCTTGAAAATTGCACTAAAAAGTTTTTGTCGAAACCAGGCGTGCAGAGCTTAAGGAGTACTGTAACACGTGGTTTAAACTCCATCAACCTTGATCCCCGTTAGTAAAGTGATTAAGTGTAGAGACCTTATATTGTAAAAATCCATGCTACTATTGGTCCATGCTGGACCAATAATCAATTCATCCATCATGTTTGGTGAAGAGTATCACTCAATTTCAACAATCCAGAAACGTAATCGTGTGTTCCCATAGTTAATAAGTGTAGAATAATCCGGAGTACAATAAAGCCCATGTGTGAAGATTTAACCCCAGTGCACTTATTGTCCAATTTAGACTAAGAATACTTGACCCTTCCCCAATTATCATATATGATACATACATTTCCTTCCATTATTCATAAGAAAGTAAGGACAGGTAGTGTTAGTCTGTACTCTCGGGTACGGCTTACAGGCAGCCCTGCTGCTGCAATATGTTAACAAAAAATATTATCCCATACTCCGGGATATATTTATAAAAAATATTGGCCCTTGTGTGAATATGTTAATCTGTAAGTAATATTAACTCTGCTCTAGAATAGCTAATGCAAAGAATGTATATAAATATTATGCAATTTGTATTAGTAAATAAAGTACTGTAATATTACTTTTTTGTTGTAAATACATCTAGTTTAACCAAATATTCTTTTCCACAGGATAACAAGCCAGAGGAATGTTCAGTGTGTTTTAACGATTATGATGACAATCAGCTACGGCCTCGCAATCTGCCGTGTGGCCACACATTCTGCTCCCAGTGTATTAACAATGCTATCAAGAATGGTCAGCTGTCCTGCCCCAGCTGCCGTGGCCAGCACGCTGCCACAGCCTCTACTCAGTTCCCAATTAGCTATGCTGTGGAGGCTTTTGTTAGGAAACTCAAAAATACCCAGCTAACAACTGAGGAAGTAGTGCCAGCAAAACATTATGAAGGTCCCGCCAGAGGCATCAGTAAGACATTACGTTCCCTGGTGCAGGAGCAGAAGAGCATCATCAGCAGCCTCATTACTAGCTGTGAAGAGGTACTGTCCCAGCTGGGGGAGTACCGGGGGCAGCTGGGGGACTGGAAGACTCACCACCTCCAGCTCCAGGACAGACTCTATGCTCTGGTAGAGCAGAACACGTCAGCAATGAAACTCTTGGAACTGGAGGATACCAGTGTGGTAGATATGACAACACAAGGAGAGGAAGGGAAGACTCAGCTGCAGGCCATGTTGGGGAGCCTCGACACAGTCAACACCCCACAGGAGGTTGGCACAACCATAGACACAGCTGATGGGTGCAAGATGAAGGTAGAAGATTGGCTCCGGAAGTGCCAGGAACTCTTCCCAGATGTCAACACTGTCCACACCTCAGTGAAGGTACACTACCGAAGGTCACATTGTTCTCACCCAACTGAGTGTAGTATTGCCTCTATATAAACACTTTTGACATGGAAACACATCAAGATGAGAGTTGACTTTATAGATAGGAAACATTTTTATTAATAAAGTCAACTGTCATCTTGGTGTTTCTCTACACTGTGGTCAGTGTAGAGAAACACCATTACTTATATTGTGAAATTATTTTATTAAGAGCCTGATGCTTCATTATAGTCCAGTTACTTTACTCAGAGCCTGATGCTTCATTATAGTCCTGTTACTTTACTCAGAGCTTGATGCTTCATTATAGTCCAGTTACTTTACTCAGAGCCTGATGCTTCATTATAGTCCAGTTACTTTACTCAGAGCCTGATGCTTCATTACAGTCCAGTTACTTTACTCAGAGCCTGATGCTTCATTATAGTCCAGTTACTTTACTCAGAGCCTGATGCTTCATTATAGTCCAGTTACTTTACTCAGAGCCTGATGCTTCATTATAGTCCAGTTACTTTACTCAGAGCCTGATGCTTCATTATAGTCCAGTTACTTTACTCAGAGCCTGATGCTTCATTATAGTCCAGTTACTTTACTCAGAGCCTGATGCTTCATTATAGTCCAGTTACTTTACTCAGAGCCTGATGCTTCATTTTGGTCCAGTTACTTTACTCAGAGCCTGATGCTTCATTATAGTCCAGTTACTTTACTCAGAGCCTGATGCTTCATTTTGGTCCAGGTTCCACATTAATGTTTGTGTTGGTAATGACAGGTGCAGGACACCATCAGGGAGGCCCTGGAGATGATGACCACAGAGACAGGTGCCACAGCTGACCCCGTACACCTGGTAGACTCAGCCTCCACCATTAATGTTTGTGTTGGTAATGACAGGTGCAGGAGACCATCAGGGAGGCCCTGGAGATGATGACCACAGAGACAGGTGCCACAGCTGACCCCGTACACCTGAGAGACTCAGCCTCCACCATTAATGTTTGTGTTGGTAATGACCGGTGCAGGAGACCATCAGGGAGGCCCTGGAGATGATGACCACAGAGACAGGTGCCACAGCTGATCCCATACACCTGAGAGACTCAGCCTCCAGCATCATGAATAAAGTTCAGGAAATCACTGGAGAGATCCCCCAGAAGCAATTAACAGTAAGTTTTTTATTTTCTCTCATAGGTCATATCACAAGATATTGAGTTGCGTTTTGAGGAGAGGAAGTTTGTTCCTAGGTTTATCGAGGTTCCCCAAGTTCTACTTCTGACTTTCCTTAACATACAATCTAAAATAGTTGTCTAACTCCTGGATATATATTTTCTGGTAAGTGAACAGACATCAGGTGAAAGGAAACATGGGAACCATTTCTGTCCTGCGTGATGATTAAGCCTGTGATCCTCTATTGAACCCGGGATCCTGCCCCCCCCCCTCTCACAGAGGCACAGAGAGTGGGTGACACTACACCAACCTACCAGGGAAGCATCCAGGAGGACATTGAAAATAAACAGACCACTGCTGGCTTCGAAGAGACTGATGCCTTCAAACTGCCAACAAACTTCTAAACAATGCCAGCACCAACCTCCTTGCCAGTAGAGGGGGGTTGGATTTACATATCCAGCACCAACCCCCTGCCAGTAGAGGATAGCTGGAGCTACAAGTCCAGGACCTATCCAATGCCATTAGAGGGGAGCTGGAGCTACAGGTCCAGGACCAACCCCCTAGCCAGTAGAGGAAGGCTGGAGCTACAAGTTCAGCACCAACCCCCTGCCAGTAGAGGGGGGCTGGAGCTACAAGTTCAGCACCAACCCCCTGCCAGTAGAGGGGGGCTGGAGCTACAAGTCCAGGACCAACCCCCCTGCCAGTAGAGAGGGGGCTGGATTAAACACGTCCAGCCCCCACTCCCTGCCAGTAGAGGGGGGCTGGAACAACAGGTCCAGCAGCAACTCCTTCCCAGTAGAGGGGGCTGGAACAGTAGGTCCATCGCCAACCTCCTGCTAGTAGAGGGGGGCTGGAGCTACAGGTTCAGCACCAAACCCCTGCCAGTAGAGGTGGGCTGGAGCTACAGGTCCAGCATCAACCCCCTGCCAGTAGAGTGGGTTGGAGCTACATATCCAGCACCAATCCCCGGCCAGTAGAGGGGGGCTGGAGCTACAGGTCCAGCACCAACCCCCTGCCAGTAGAGGGGGGCTGGAGGTACAAGTCCAGCACCAACCCCCTGCCAGTAAAGGGGGATGGAGCTACAAGTCCAGAACCAACCCCTGCTAGTAAAGGGGGCTGGAGCTACAGGTCCAGCACCAACCCCCTGCCAGTAGTGGGAGGCTGAAGTTACAGGTCCAGCACCAACCCCCTGCCAGTAGTGGGGGGCTGAAGCTACAGGTCCAGCACTAACCCCCTGCCAGTAAAGTAGGGCTGGAGCTACAAGTCCAGGACCAACCCCCTGTCAGTAAAGGGGGGAGGGGTTGGAGCTACAGGTCCAACACCAACCCCCTGCCAGTAGACAGGGGGCTAAATTGAATATGTCCCGCACCTAGCCCCTGCCAGTAGAGGGGGCTGGAGCTACAGGTCCAGCACCAAACCCCTGCCAGTCGAGGTGGGCTGGAGCTTCAGTTCCAGCACCAACCCCCTGCCAGTAGAGGGGGGCTGGAGCTACAGGTCCAGCACCAACCCCCTGCCAGTAGAGGGGGGCTGGATCTTCAGGTCCAGCACCAACCTCCCTGCTAGTAGAGGGGGGCTGGAGCGACAGGTCCAGCACTAACCCCCTGCCAGTAGAGGGGCGGGAGCTACAAGTCGAGCGCCAACCCCCTGTCAGTACAGGGGCTGGAGCTACAAGTCCAGCACCAACCCCCTGCCAGTAGAGTGGGGCTGGAGCTACAAGTCCAGCATCAACCCCCCCTGCCAGTAAATTGGGGCTGGTGCTACATGTCCAGCACCAACCCCCCTGAAAATAGAAGGGGGCTTGACCTACAGATCCAACTCCAAACCCCTGCCAGTAGAGAAAGGCTGGAGCTACAGGTCCAGCACTAACCTCCCTGGCAGTAGAGGGGGGAAGGGTGGGGTTGGAGCTACAAGTCCAGCACCAACCCCCTTGCCAGTGGAGAGAAGCTTGAGCTACAGGTCCAGCACCAACCCCTTGCCAGTAGAGGGGGAGGGGGAGGCTGGAGATACAGGTCCAGCACCAACCCCCTGCCAGTAGAGGAGGTTGGAGAGACAGGGTCAGCACCAACCCCCCCCCCCCTGCCAGAAAAGGAGGGTTGGAGCTTCAGGTCCAGCCCCCTCTCCCTGCCAGTAGAGGGGGGCTGGAGCTACAGGTCCAGCACCATCCCCCTGCCAGTAGAGGGGGCTGGAGCTACTGGTCCAGCACCAATCCCCTGCCAGTAGAGCGGGGGGCTGGAGCTACAGGTCCAGCACCAACCCCCGTCCAGTAGAAGGCGGTTGGACCTACAGGTCCAGCACCAATCCCCTGCCAGTAGAGAGGGGGCTGGAGCTACAGGTCCAGCACCAACCCCCGTCCAGTAGAAGGCGGTTGGACCTACAGGTCCAGCACCAACCCCTGGCCAGTAGAGGAATGCTGAAGCTACAGGTCCAGCACCAACCCCCTGCCAGTAGAGTGGGACTGGAGCTACAAGTCCAGCATCAACCCCCCTGCCAGTAAATGGGGGCTGGTGCAGCAGGTCCAGCACCAACCCCCTTGCAAATAGAAGGGGGATTGGCCTACAGATCCAACTCCAAACCCCTGCCAGTAGAGAAAGGCTGGAGCTACAGGTCCAGCACTAACCTCCCTGGCAGAAGAGGGGGGGGGGCTGGAGCTAGAGGTCTAGCACCAACCCCCCCCCCCCCCCCCGCCAGTAGAGTGGGGCTGGAGCTACAAGTCCAACACCAACCCCCCTGCCAGTAGAGGGGGGCTGGAGCTACAAGTCCAGCACCAACCCCCTGCCAGTAGAGGGGCTGGAGCTACAAGTCCAGCGCCAATCCCCTGCCAGTAGAGGGGCTGGAGCTACAAGTCCAGCACCAACCCCCTGCCAGTAGAGTGGGGCTGGAGCTACAGGTCCAGCACCAACCCCTTGCCAGTAGAGTGGGGCTGGAGCTACAAGTCCAGCATCAACCCCCCTGCCAGTAAATGGGGGCTGGAACTACAAGGTTTTTTTTTGTTTTTTTTTGAGATATATACAAGAGTTGTTACATTCTTGTACAGCCACTAGTACGGGTAGCGTTTCAAGCAGGTCCCTGGAATACGATCCACTGCCGAGAAGAATCGTTTTTTCATCCAAGTACACATTTTACTGATGCGTTAAACAGAGGCTACAGTTAAGGAATTGCGCCCAGTAAATCCTCCCCGGCCAGGATACGAACCCATGACATAGCGCTCGCGGAACGCCAGGCGAGTGTCTTACCACTACACCACGGAGACTGTTAACACCAAGTTCAACACCAACCCCATGTCAATAGAGGGGGGCTGGAGCTACAGGTCCAGCACCAACACCCTGCCAGTAGAGTGGGGCTGGAGCTACAAGTCCAGCATCAACCCCTCTGCCAGTAAATGGGGGCTGGAGCTACAGGTCCAGCACCTACCCCATGCCAGTAGAGGGGGGCTGGAGCTACAGGTCCAGCACCAACGCCCTGCCAGTAGAGGGGGGGGGGGGGCTGGAGCTACAGGTCCAACACAAACCCCCCTGCCAGTAGAGAGGGGCTGGAGCTACAGGTCCAGCATCAACCACCTGCCAGTAGAGTGGGGCTGGAGCTACAGGTTCAGCACCAACCCCCCTGCCAGTAGAGTGGGGCTGGAGCTACAGATCCAGCACCAACCCCCAGCCAGTAGAGGGGGGGCTGGGCCTACAGATCCAACACCAACCCCCTGCCAGTAGAAGGGGGATGGAGCTACAGGTCCAGCACCAACCCCCTGCCAGTAGAGGGGAGCTGGAGCTAGAGGTCTAGCACCAACCCCCTGACAGTAGAGAGGGCTGGTGCTGCAGGTCCAGCACGAACCTCCCCTGCCAGTAGAGTGGGGCTGGAGATGCAGATCCAGCACCAACCACCCTTCCAGTAGAGGGGGGCTGGAGCTGCAAGTTTAGCACCTACCCCCATGCCAGTACAGGGGGGGGGCTGGAGCTACAAGTCCAGCACCAACCCCCTGCCAGTAGAGGAGCTGGAGCTACAAGTCCTGCGCCAATCCCCTGTCAGTAGAGGGGCTGGAGCTACAAGTCCAGCACCAACCCCCTGCCAGTAGAGTGGGGCTGGAGCTACAGGTCCAGCACCAACCTCCTGCCAGTAGAGTGGGGCTGGAGCTACAAGCCCAGCATCAACCCCCCTGCCAGTAAATGGGGGCTGGAACTACAAGATTTTTTTTTTTTTTGAGATATATACAAGAGTTGTTACATTCCTGTACAGCCACTAGTATGCGTAGCGTTTCGGGCAGGTCCCTGGAATACGATCCACTGCCGCGAAGAATCGTTTTTTCATCCAAGTACACATTTTACTGTTGCGTTAAACAGAGGCTACAGTTAAGGAATTGCGCCCAGTAAATCCTCCCCGGCCAGGATATGAACCCATAACGTGGCGCTCGCGGAACGCCAGGCGAGTGTATTACCACTACACCACGGAGACTGTTAACACCAAGTTCAGCACCTACCCCATGCCAGTAGAGGGGGGCTGGAGCTACAGGTCCAACACAAACCCCCCTGCCAGTAGAGAGGGGCTGGAGCTACAGGTCCAGCATCAACCACCTGCCAGTAGAGTGGGGCTGGAGCTACAGGTTCAGCACCAACCCCCTGCCAGTAGTGGGGGGGCTGAAACTTCAGGTCCAGCACCTACCCCATGTCAGTAGAGGGGGGGGGCTGGAGCTAAAGGTCCAGCAGCAACCCCTGCCAGGAGAAGGGGGCTGGAGCTACAGGTCCAGCACCAAACCCCTGCTAGTAGGCGGGGGGGGGGGGGAGGGGGTGGCTGGAGCTACAGGTCCAGCACCAACTCCCTGCCAGTAGAAGGGGGCTGGAGCAACAGGTCCAGCACCAACCCCCCTGCCAATAGAGGGGGAGGCTGGAGCTACAGGTCCAGCACCAACCCCCTGCCAGTAGACCGGTGTTGGAGCAACAGGTCCATCCCCAACCCCCTGCCAGTAGAACATCCCCAACCCCCTGCCAGTAGAACATCCCCAACCCCCTGCCAGTAGAACATCCCCAACCCCCTGCCAGTAGAAGGGGGGCTGGAACTACAGGTCCAGCACCTACCCCCTGCCAGTAGAGGAGGGGCTGGAGCTACAGGTCCAGCACCAACCCCTGCCAGTAGAGGTGGGGCTGGAGCTACTGGTCCAGCACCAACCCCCTGCCATTAGAGGGGGGTTGGAGCTACAGGTCCAGCACCACCCAGCAAACAATTTTAGGTTGCCACAACATATCTGGAAAGTATTTGAAAGTATTGGAAACGTTTGTTTTATCGTATCAGATACGATATTGTGTGTGGACTTAAATAGGTTTCCAAAACTTATAACCAAGACATATGTATCTAACACTAATTTGAGATGTTGTGGCAACTTTACACTCCTAACATGAGTCATTCATAATCCATTCATATACCAATATGAATCTCTTATGAAAGGTTTGAGCCAATAATCTGAACCCTTTTCACATCTTTGTGTTTAAAGTTAAATTTCTTGAAATTAAATTATATTTTATATTATATTATTTTTATTATATTTTATATTATATTATTATTTTCAATTTAAATATTAAAACCAATTTAAGGGTAAAAAAATCTAATAATTTATATTTCTTTTATTATTTACTTACAATTATAATTATTTACTAACGGAGAGAGGGGAGGCTGTACGGCGGAGAGTGGCGGCTGTGGCGGACAGTGGCGGCGGTGGCGGCGGGTGGACAGTGGCGGCGGGCGGACAGTGGCGGCAGGCGGACAGTGGCGGCAATGGCGGATAGTGGCGGCGGGCGGACAGTGGCGGCGGGCGGACAGTGGCGGCGGGCGGACAGTGGCGGCGGCGGGCAGACAGTGGCGGCGGGCGGACAGTGGCAGCGGTGGCGGACAGTGGCGGCGGGCGGACAGTGGCGGCGGTGGCGGATAGTGGCGGCGGGCGGACAGTGGCGGCGGTGGCGGATAGTGGCGGCTGTGGCGGATAGTGGCGGCGGGCGGACCGTGGCGGCGGTGGCGGATAGTGGCGGCGGGCGGACAGTGGCGTCGGGCGGACAGTGGCGGCGGTGGCGGATAGTGGCGGCGGGCGGACAGTGGCATCGGGCGGACAGTGGCGGCGGTGGCGGATAGTGGCGGCGGGCGGACAGTGGCGGCGGGCGGACAGTGGCGGCGGGCGGACAGTGGCGGCGGTGGCGGATAGTGGCGGCGGGCGGACAGGGCGGCGGCGGGCGGACAGTGGCGGCGGGCGGACAGTGGCGGCGGGAGGACAGTGGCGGCGGTGGCGGATAGTGGCGGCGGGCGGACAGTGGCAGCGGGCGGACAGTGGCGGCGGGCGGACAGTGGCGGCTGTGGCGGATAGTGGCGGCGGGCGGACCGTGGCGGCTTTGGCGGCGGTGGTGGACAGTGGCGGCGGTCGGACAGTGGCGGCGGCGGGCGGACAGTGGTGGCGGCGGGCGGACAGTGGCGGCGGCGGGCGGACAGTGGCGGCGGCGGGCGGACAGTGGCGGCGGCGGGCGAACAGTGGCGGCGGCGGGCGGACAGTGGTGGCGGCGGGCGGACAGTGGAGGCGGCGGGCGGACAGTGGAGGCGGCGGGCGGACAGTGGTGGCGGCGGGCGGACAGTGGTGGCGGCGGGCGGACAGTGGTGGCGGCGGGCGGACAGTGGTGGCGGTGGCAGACAGTGGTGGCGGTGGCGGACAGTGGCGGCGGTGGCGGACAGTGGCGGCGGTGGCGGACAGTGGCGGCGGTGGCGGACACTGGCGGCTGTGTCTGGCGGTGGTGGCGGGCGGTGGCGGGTGGCAGCGTCTGTGATGAGTGGTGGCGGCTGGCGGTGGTGGGTGGCGGCGGCGGCTGGTGGTGGTGGGTGGTGGGTGGTGGCGGCTGTGGTGGGTGGTGGCGGGCGGTGGCGGGCTGCGGCGGCTGTGGTGCGTGGTGACGATCGGCGGTGGGGGGGGCTGGTGGCGGCTGGCGGTGGCGGCTGGCAGTGGCGGCTTGCGGTGGCGACTGTGGCAACGGGCGGTGACGGCTGATTGCGGGCGGTGGTGGCGGCTGGTGGCAGGTGGTGGCGGCTGGTGGTGGTGGCAGCTGGTGGTGGTGGCAGCTGGTGGCGGTGATGGCGGCTGGTGGTGGTGGCGGCTGGTGGTGGTGGCAGCTGGTGGCGGCTGGTGGCGGTGATGGCGGCTGGTGGTGGTGGTGGTGGTGATGGCGGCTGGTGGCGGGCGGTGGAAGGCGGTGGCGGCTTGTGGCGGCTGGTGGTGGCGGCTGGTGGTGGCGGCTGGTGGTGGCGGCGGTGGTGGGTGGTGGTGGTGGGTGGTGGTGGCGGCTGTGGTGGGTGGTGGCGGTGGTGGCGGCTGTGGTGGGTGGTGGCGGCGGTGATGGGTGGTGGCGGCGGCGGTGGTGGTGGGTGGTGGTGGCGGCGGCGGTGATGGGTGGTGGTGGTGGTGGGTGGTGGTGGCGGCGGCGGCTGGTGGTGGTGGGTGGTGGTGGTGGGTGGTGGTGGTGGGTGGTGGCGGCGGGTGGCGGTCGTGGGTGGCGGTGGCTGGTGGCGGCTGGTGGTGGGTGGTGGCGGCGGGTGGTGAGTGGCGGTGGTGGGTGGTGGTGGCTGGTGGCGGCTGGTGGCGGGTGGTGGCGGCTGGTGGTGGGTGGTGGCGGGTGGCGGCTGGTGGTGGGTGGTGGCGGGTGTCGGCTGGTGGTGGCTGGCGGCTGGTGGTGGGTGGCGGCTGGTGGTGGGTGGCGGCTGGTGGTGGGTGGCGGGTGGCGGCTGGTGGTGGGTGGTGGCGGCTGGTGGTGGGTGGTGGCAGGTGGCGGCTGGTGGTGGGTGGCGGCTGGTGGTGAGTGGTGGGTGGCGGCTCGTGGTGGGTGACGGGTGGCGGCGGGTGGCGGCCAGCTGGGACACACCCTTCACCAGTGAAGGTCTGAGAACAACTAACCATATGTCTCTCTCACCCACCAGCCCAGTGTTGCCAGCTCGCGCTCTCAAAATGTTTCCTTCAAAGATTGTATATTATCTTTGAACAGCAAGTTTGATTATCAAGGAAATAATGCATATATTATTGTCACATTAATATTGTGCAATATCTTATTACATTCCTGCTAAATAATTATAATTTGAAACAGGACAAAAAATCCAACATATATATAAAAACCAACATTAGAGATCACGAGGCCTAGGCCTCGCCTGTGACCACACATCCTGCCTCCCTGGCCTGCTACCCTCTCACACCTCCCAGCAAACAATTTTAGGTTGCCACAACATATCTGGAAAGTATTTGAAAGTATTGGAAACGTTTGTTTTATCGTATCAGATACGATATTGTGTGTGGACTTAAATAGGTTTCCAAAACTTATAACCAAGACATATGTATCTAACACTAATTTGAGATGTTGTGGCAACTTTACACTCCTAACATGAGTCATTCATAATCCATTCATATACCAATATGAATCTCTTATGAAAGGTTTGAGCCAATAATCTGAACCCTTTTCACATCTTTGTGTTTAAAGTTAAATTTCTTGAAATTAAATTTTATTTTATATTATATTATTTTTATTATTTTTTATATTATATTATTATTTTCAATTTAAATATTAAAACCAATTTAAGGGTAAAAAAAATCTAATAATTTATATTTCTTTTATTATTTACTAACAATTATAATTATTTACTAACGGAGAGAGGGGAGGCTGTACGGCGGAGAGTGGCGGCTGTGGCGGACAGTGGCGGCGGTGGCGGATAGTGGCGGCGGGCGGACAGTGGCGCCGGGCGGACAGTGGCGGCGGCGGGCGGACAGTGGCGGCGGTGGCGGATAGTGGCGGCGGGCGGACAGTGGCGGCGGTGGCGGATAGTGGCGGCGGGCGGACAGTGGCGGCGGTGGCGGATAGTGGCGGCGGGCGGACAGTGGCGGCGGGCGGACAGTGGCGGCGGTGGCGGATAGTGGCGGCGGGCGGACAGTGGCGGCGGTGGCGGATAGTGGCGGCGGGCGGACAGTGGCGGCGGGCGGACAGTGGCGGCGGTGGCGGATAGTGGCGGCGGGCGGACAGTGGCGGCGGTGGCGGACAGTGGCGGATAGTGGCGGCGGGCGGACAGTGGCGGCGGTGGCGGATAGTGGCGGCGGGCGGACAGTGGCGGCGGGCGGATAGTGGCGGCGGGCGGACAGTGGCGGCGGTGGCGGATAGTGGCGGCGGGCGGACAGTGGCGGCGGGCGGACAGTGGCGGCGGTGGCGGATAGTGGCGGCGGGCGGACCGTGGCGGCTTTGGCGGCGGTGGTGGACAGTGGCGGTGGGCGGACAGTTGCGGCGGTGGGCGGACAGTGGCGGCGGCGGGCGGACAGTGGCGGCGGCGGGCGGACAGTGGCGGCGGCGGGCTGACAGTGGCGGCGGCGGGCAGACAGTGGTGGCGGCGGGCGGACAGTGGTGGCGGCGGGCGGACAGTGGTGGCGGCGGGCGGACAGTGGTGGCGGTGGCAGACAGTGGTGGCGGTGGCAGACAGTGGTGGCGGTGGCGGATAGTGGCAGCGGGCGGACAGTGGCGGCGGGCGGACAGTGGCGGCGGTGGCGGATAGTGGCGGCGGGCGGACAGTGGCGGCGGGCGGACAGTGGCGGCGGTGGCGGATAGTGGCGGCGGGCGGACAGTGGCGGCGGTGGCGGATAGTGGTGGCGGGCGGACAGTGGCGTCGGGCGGACAGTGGCGGCGGTGGCGGATAGTGGCGGCGGGCGGACAGTGGCGGCGGGAGGACAGTGGCGGCGGGCGGACAGTGGCGGCGGGCGGACAGTGGCGGATAGTGGCGGCTTTGGCGGCGGTGGTGGACAGTGGCGGCGGCGGGCGGACAGTGGCGGCGGTGGTGGTGTTGGCGGGTGGCGGGTGGCGGCTGGTGGTGGGTGGCGGCTGGTGGTGGGTGGCGGCTGGTGGTGGGTGGTGGCGGGTGGCGGCTGGTGGTGGGTGGTGGCGGGTGGCGGCTGGTGGTGGGTGGTGGGTGGTGGCGGGTGGCGGCTGGTGGTGGGTGGCGGCTGGTGGTGGGTGGTGGCGGGTGGCGGCTGGTGGCGGGTGGCGGCTGGTGGTGGGTGGCGGGTGGCGGCTGGTGGTGGGTGGCGGGTGGCGGCTGGTGGTGGGTGGCGGCTGGTGGTGGGTGGTGGCGGGTGGCGGCTGGTGGTGGGTGGTGGTGGGTGGCGGCTGGTGGTGGGTGGTGGGTGGCGTCTGGTGGCGGCTGGTGGTGGGTGGCGGCTGGTGGTGGCGGGTGGCGGCCGGATGGTGGGTGGTGGCGGCTGGTGGTGGGTGGCGGCTGGTGGTGGCGGGTGGCGGCTGGTGGTGGGTGGCGGCTGGTGGTGGGTGGTGGTGGGTGGCGGCTGGTGGCGGCTGGTGGTGGGCGGCTGGTGGCGGGTGGCGGCTGGTGGCGGCTGGTGGTGGGTGGCGGCTGGTGGTGGGTGGTGGCGGGTGGCGGCTGGTGGTGGCGGGTGGCGGCCGGATGGTGGGTGGTGGCGGGTGGCGGCTGGTGGTGGGTGGCGGCTGGTGGTGGGTGGTGGCGAGTGGCGGGTGGCGGCTGGTGGTGGGTGGTGGGTGGCGGCTGGTGGCGGGTGGCGGCTTGTGGTGGGTGGCGGGTGGCGGCTGGTGGTGGGTGGCAGCTGGTGGTGGGTGGTGGCGGGTGGCGGCCGGATGGTGGGTGGTGGGTGGTGGCGGGTGGCGGCTGGTGGCGGGTGGCGGCGGGTGGTGGGTGGCGGCGGGTGGTGGGTGGTGGCGGGTGGTGGGTGGTGGCGGGTGACGGCTGGTGGCGGGTGGCGGCTGGTGGCGGGTGGCGGCTGGTGGTGGGTGGCGGCTGGTGGTGGGTGGCGGGTGGCGGCTGGTGGCGGCTGGTGGTGGGTGGCGGCTGGTGGTGGGTGGTGGCGGGTGGCGGCTGGTGGTGGGTGGTGGCAGGTGGCGGCTGGTGGTGGGTGGCGGCTGGTGGTGGGTGGTGGCGGGTGGCGGCTGGTGGTGGGTGGTGGCGGGTGGTGGGTGGTGGTGGGTGGCGGCTGGTGGTGGGTGGCGGGTGGCGGCTGGTGGTGGGTGGCGGGTGGTGGCGGGTGGCGGCGGGTGGCGGCCAGCTGGGACACACCCTTCACCACTGAAGGTCTGAGCAGAACTAACCATGTGTCTCTCTCACCACCAGAACAGTGTTGCCAGCTCGCGCTCTCAAAATGTTTCCTTCAAAGATTGTATATTATCTTTGAACAACAAGTTTGGTTATCAAGGAAATAATGCATATATTATTGTCACATTAATACTGTGCAATATCTTATTACATTCCTGCTAAATAATTATAATTTGAAACAGGACAAAAAATCCAACATATATATAAAAACCAACATTAGAGATCACGAGGCCTAGGCCTCGCCTGTGACCACACATCCTGCCTCCCTGGCCTGCTATACCCTCTCACACCTCACACTCTTAACTCTCTCATAATCACACTCACTCTCTTACTCTGTCACTCTTACTCTGTCACTCTTACTCTCTGTCACTCTTACTCTGTCACTCTTACTCACTGTCACTCTGTCACTCTTACTCTCTGTCACTCTTACTCTCTGTCACTCTTACTCTCTGTCACTCTTACTCTGTCACTCTTACTCTCTGTCACTCTTACTCTGTCACTCTTACTCTCTGTCACTCTTACTCTCTGTCACTCTTACTCTGTCACTCTTACTCTCTGTCACTCTTACTCTCTGTCACTCTTACTCTCTGTCACTCTTACTCTGCCATTCTTACTCACTCTCAGTCACCCTTACCCATTCATACTCACTCTCTCACTCTTACTCTCATACTCTTACTCTCAATTACTCTTACTCTCAATCACTCTTACTCCCAATCACTCCTACTCCCAATCACTCCTACTCTCAATCACTCCTACTCTCATTCTTACTCTTACTCTTACTCCCAATCACTCTTACTCTCAATCACTCTTATTCTCATTCTTACTCTTACTCTCACTCTTACTCTTACTCCCAATCACTCTTACTCCCAATCACTCTTACTCTCAATCACTCTTACTCTCAATCACTCTTACTCTCAATCACTCTTACTCTCAATCACTCTTACTCTCATTCTTACTCTTACTCACTCCTACTCTCAATCACTCTTATTCTCATTCTTACTCCTACTCCCAATCACTCTTACTCCCAATCACTCTTACTCTCAATCACTCTTACTCCCAATCACTCTTACTCTCAATCACTCTTATTCTCATTCTTACTCCTACTCCCAATCACTCTTACTCCCAATCACTCTTACTCTCAATCACTCTTACTCCCAATCACTCTTACTCTCAATCACTCTTACTCCCAATCACTCTTACTCTCAATCACTCTTACTCTCATTCTTACTCTTACTCACTCCTACTCTCAATCACTCTTATTCTCATTCTTACTCCTACTCCCAATCACTCTTACTCCCAATCACTCTTACTCTCAATCACTCTTACTCCCAATCACTCTTACTCTCAATCACTCTTACTCTCAATCACTTTTACTCTCAATCACTCTTACTCTCAATCACTCTTACTCTCACTAACTCAATCACTCTTACTCTCACTCTAACTCTCAATCACTCTTACGCACTATTACTCACTCTTTCTCTGTCATCCTTACTCACTCTCATACTCACTCTTACTCTGTCACTCTTACTCTCTGTCACTCTTACTCTCTGTCACTCTTACTCTCTGTCACTCTTACTCTCTGTCACTCTTACTCTCTGTCACTCTTACTCTCTGTCACTCTTACTCTCTGTCACTCTTACTCTCTATCACTCTTACTCTGTCATTCTTACTCTGTCACTCTTACTCACTCTCAGTCACCCTTACCCATTCATACTCACTCTCTCACTCTTACTCTCATACTCTTACTCTCAATTACTCTTACTCTCAATCACTCTTACTCCCAATCACTCCTACTCCCAATCACTCCTACTCTCAATCACTCCTACTCTCATTCTTACTCTTACTCTCACTCTTACTCTTACTCCCAATCACTCTTACTTCCAATCACTCTTACTCTCAATCACTCTTACTCTCAATCACTCTTACTCAATCACTCTTACTCTCATTCTTACTCTTACTCACTCTTACTCTCAATCACTCTTATTCTCATTCTTACTCCTACTCTCACTCTAACTCCTACTCCCAATCACTCTTACTCCCAATCACTCTTACTCTCAATCACTCTTACTCCCAATCACTCTTACTCTCAATCACTCTTACTCTCAATCACTCTTACTCTCAATCACTCTTACTCTCAATCACTCTTACTCTCAATCACTCTTACTCACTAACTCTCAATCACTCTTACTCTCATACTCACCCTTACTCTCAATCACTTTACTCTCACTCTTACTCATTCTGTCACCCTTACTCTCACTCTTACTCACTCTGTCACTCTTACTCACTCTCAGTCACTCTTACTTATACTCACTCTTACTCACACTTACACACTCTCTGGCACTCTCACTCACCTTCAGTCACTCTTTCTCACTCTTACCCACTCTCGCTCACTCTTACTCACTCTAGTTAATAAGAACACACCAATATAAGACAACAAAACGTTTTCAGATTCTTTCTCACCACTTTCCAGCAACTTTTATAATTTATATAAATTATCTTAGGGAATAATACATAAATTATATATTTAAACATGATATTAGTGTTTAGTGGAATGCATAAGGAGTCAAATTGTGTTAAAAAGAGCGATTTTTAGAAAATTTGGAAAACTACTTTTTTCTGTTCATATTATAACTAAATGGATTTTAAAGGTTTCACTCAGCCAATATATATCATTCACAATTTATTAATGAATTTTACAAAAAAACACCATAAATTTTATATTTAAACATGTAAAAACTATTTGTTTTACATTTGGAAGAAAATAATTGTAGAAAAACAATTTATAATTAAACCTTTGTGTTTGGATTTTTTGAGTAAAAGTTTCTCAAAGGCTCTCCTGCACCATTCTCAATGCAAATCATTCCCACACCTATGGGAAGAGATAGGCGAACGTTGTGTGGATGATTTGTGTTTGCTGGGCTCACACTCTTAACTCTCTCATAATCACTCTCACTCTCTTACTCTGTCACTCTTACTCTCTGTCACTCTTACTCTCTGTCACTCTTACTCTCTGTCACTCTTACTCTCTGTCACTCTTACTCTGTCACTCTTACTCTGTCACTCTTACTCTCTGTCACTCTTACTCTCTGTCACTCTTACTCTCTGTCACTCTTACTCTCTGTCACTCTTACTCTCTGTCACTCTTACTCTCTGTCACTCTTACTCTGTCACTCTTACTCTCTGTCACTCTTACTCTCTGTCACTCTTACTCTGTCACTCTTACTCTGTCACTCTTACTCTCTGTCACTCTTACTCTCTGTCACTCTTACTCTCTGTCACTCTTACTCTCTGTCACTCTTACTCTCTGTCACTCTTACTCTCTGTCACTCTTACTCTCTGTCACTCTTACTCTCTGTCACTCTTACTCTCTGTCACTCTTACTCTCTGTCACTCTTACTCTCTGTCACTCTTACTCTGTCACTCTTACTCTCTGTCACTCTTACTCTCTGTCACTCTTACTCTCTATCACTCTTACTCTCTATCACTCTTACTCTGTCACTCTTACTCACTCTCAGTCACCCTTACCCATTCATACTCACTCTCTCACTCTTACTCTCATACTCTTACTCTCAATTACTCTTGCTCTCAATCACTCATACTCCCAATCACTCCTACTCCCAATCACTCCTACTCTCAATCACTCCTACTCTCATTCTTACTCTTACTCTTACTCCCAATCACTCTTACTCTCAATCACTCTTATTCTCATTCTTACTCTTACTCTCACTCTTACTCTTACTCCCAATCACTCTTACTCCCAATCACTCTTACTCTCAATCACTCTTACTCTCAATCACTCTTACTCTCATTCTTACTCTTACTCACTCTTACTCTCAATCACTCTTATTCTCATTCTTACTCCTACTCTCACTCTAACTCCTACTCCCAATCACTCTTACTCCCAATCACTCTTACTCTCAATCACTCTTACTCCCAATCACTCTTACTCTCAATCACTCTTACTCTCAATCACTCTTACTCTCAATCACTCTTACTCTCACTAACTCTCAATCACTCTTACTCTCACTCTAACTCTCAATCACTCTTACTCTCATACTCACCCTTACTCTCAATCACTTTACTCTCACTCATTCTGTCACCCTTACTCTCACTCTTACTCACTCTGTCACTCTTACTCACTCTCAGTCACTCTTACTTATACTCACTCTTACTCACACACTCTCTGGCACTCTCACTCACCTTCAGTCACTCTTACTCACTCTTACCCACTCTCGCTCACTCTTACTCACTCTAGTTAATAAGAACACGCCAATATAAGACAACAAAACGTTTTCAGATTCTTTCTCACCACTTTCCAGCAACTTTTATAATTTATATAAATTATCTTAGGGAATAATACATAAATTATATATTTAAACATGATATTAGTGTTTAGTGGAATGCATAAGGAGTCAAATTGTGTTAAAAAGAGCGATTTTTTAGAAAATTTGGAAAACTACTTTTTTCTGTTCATATTATAACTAAATGGATTTTAAAGGTTTCACTCAGCCAATATATATCATTCACAATTTATTAATGAATTTTACAAAAAAACACCATAAATTTTATATTTAAACATGCAAAAACTATTTGTTTTACATTTGGAAGAAAATAATTGTAGAAAAACAATTTATAATTAAACCTTTGTGTTTGGATTTTTTGAGTAAAAGTTTCTCAAAGGCTCTCCTGCACCATTCTCAATGCAAATCATTCCCACACCTTTGGGAAGAGATAGGTGAACGTTGTGTAGATGATTTGTGTTTGCTGGGCAACGCCCTGCCAGTAGAGGGGGGGGGGGGCTGAAGCTACAGGTCCAGCACCAACTCCCTGCCAGTAGAGGGGGGGGGATGAAGCTACAGGTCCAGCACCAACCCCCTGCCAGTAGAGGGGGCTTGTGCTGCAGGTCCTGTACCCCCCCTGCCAGTATAGGGGGGGCTGGAGCTACAGGTCCAGCACCAACCCCTTGCCAGTAGAGGGGGGGGTGGGGGGCTGGAGATACAGGTCCAGCACCAACCCCCCCTGCCAGTAGAGGGGGGGCTGGTGTTGCAGGTTCAGCACCAACCACCCTGCCAGTAGAGGGGGGGGCTGGAGCTACAGGTCCAGCACCAACCCCCTGCCAGTAGAGGGGGGATTGAGCTACAGGTCCAGCACCAACCCCCTGCCAGTAGAGGGGGCTGGTGCTGCAGGTCCTGTACCCCCCCCCCCCCGCTTGCCAGTATAGGGGGGGCTGGAGCTACAGGTCCAGCACCAACCCCTGCCAGTAGATGGGGGCTGGAGCTACAAGTCCAGGACCAACCCCTTGCCAGTAGAGGGGGGCTGGAGCTACAGGTCCAGCACCAACCCCCTGGCAGGAGAGAAGGGCTGGAGCTACAGGTCCAGCACCAACCCCCTGCCAGTAGAGGGGGCTGGTGCTGCAGGTCCTGCACCCCCCTGCCAGTAGAGGGGGTCTGGAGCTACAGGTCCAGCACCAACCCCTTGCCAGTGAAGGGGTGGCTGGAGCTTCAGGTCTAGCACCAACTCCTTGCCAGAAGATGGGGTCTGGAGCTACAAGTCCAGGACCAACCCCCTGCCAGTAGAGGGGGGCTGGAGCTTCAGGTCCAGCACCAACTTCCTGCCAGTAGAGTGCGGCTGGAGCTACAAGTCCAGCATCAACCCCCCTGCCAGTAAATGGGGGCTGGAAATACAAATTCAGCACCTACCCCATGCCAGTATAGGGGGGGCTGGAGCTACTGGTCCAGCACCAACGCCCTGCCAGTAGATGGGGGAGGGCTGGAGCTACAGGTCCAACACAAACCCCCCTGCCAGTAGAGAGGGGCTGGAGCTACAGGACCAGCATCAACCACCTGCCAGTAGAGTTGGGCTGGAGCTACAGGTTCAGCACCAACCCCCTGCCAGTAGAGGGGAGCTGGAGCTAGAGGTTTAGCACCAACCCCTACCAGTAAAAGGGGGGCTGGAGCTACAGGTCCAGCACCAACCCCTGGCCAGTAGAGGAATGCTGAAGCTACAGGTCCAGCACCAACCCCCTGCCAGTAGAGTGGGACTGGAGCTACAAGTCCAGCATCAACCCCCCTGCCAGTAAATGGGGGCTGGTGCTGCAGGTCCAGCACCAACCCTCTTGCAAATAGAAGGGGGATTGGCCTACAGATCCAACTCCAAACCCCTGCCAGTAGAGAAAGGCTGGAGCTACAGGTCCAGCACTAACCTCCCTGGCAGAAGAGGGGGGGGGGGGGGCTGGAGCTAGAGGTCTTGCACCAACCCCCCCCCCCCCCGCCAGTGGAGTGGGGCTGGAGCTACAAGTCCAACACCAACCCTTCTGCCAGTAGAGGGGGGCTGGAGCTACAAGTCCAGCACCAACCCCCTGCCAGTAGAGGGGCTGGAGCTACAAGTCCAGCGCCAATCCCCTGCCAGTAGAGGGGCTGGAGCTACAAGTCCAGCACCAACCCCCTGCCAGTAGAGTGGGGCTGGAGCTACAGGTCCAGCACCAACCCCTTGCCAGTAGAGTGGGGCTGGAGCTACAAGTCCAGCATCAACCCCCCTGCCACTAAATGGGGGCTGGAACTACAAGTTTTTTTTTTTTTTTTTTTTTGAGATGTATACAAGAGTTGTTACATTCTTGTACAGCCACTAGTACGGGTAGCGTTTCGGGCAGGTCCCTGGAATACGATCCACTGCCGCGAAGAATCGTTTTTTCATCCAAGTACACATTTTACTGATGCGTTAAACAGAGGCTACAGTTAAGGAATTGCGCCCAGTAAATCCTCCCCAGCCAGGATACGAACCCATGACATAGCGCTCGCGGAACGCCAGGCGAGTGTCTTACCACTACACCACGGAGACTGTTAACACCAAGTTCAACACCAACCCCATGTCAATAGAGGGGGGCTGGAGCTACAGGTCCAGCACCAACACCCTGCCAGTAGAGTGGGGCTGGAGCTATAAGTCCAGCATCAACCCCTCTGCCAGTAAATGGGGGCTGGAGCTACAGGTCCAGCACCTACCCCATGCCAGTAGAGGGGGGCTGGAGCTACAGGTCCAGCACCAACGCCCTGCCAGTAGAGGGGGGGGCTGGAGCTACAGGTCCAACACAAACCCCCCTGCCAGTAGAGAGGGGCTGGAGCTACAGGTCCAGCATCAACCACCTGCCAGTGGAGTGGGGCTGGAGCTACAGGTTCAGCACCAACCCCCCTGCCAGTAGAGTGGGGCTGGAGCTACAGATCCAGCACCAACCCCCAGCCAGTAGAGGGGGGGCTGGGCCTACAGATCCAACACCAACCCCCTGCCAGTAGAAGGGGGATGGAGCTACAGGTCCAGCACCAACCCCCTGCCAGTAGAGGGGAGCTGGAGCTAGAGGTCTAGCACCAACCCCCTGACAGTAGAGAGGGCTGGTGCTGCAGGTCCAGCACGAACCTCCCCTGCCAGTAGAGTGGGGCTGGAGATGCAGATCCAGCACCAACCACCCTTCCAGTAGAGGGGGGCTGGAGCTGCAAGTTTAGCACCTACCCCCATGCCAGTACAGGGGGGCGGGGCTGGAGCTACAAGTCCAGCACCAACCCCCTGCCAGTAGAGGAGCTGGAGCTACAAGTCCAGCGCCAATCCCCTGTCAGTAGAGGGGCTGGAGCTACAAGTCCAGCACCAACCCCCTGCCAGTAGAGTGGGGCTGGAGCTACAGGTCCAGCACCAACCTCCTGCCAGTAGAGTGGGGCTGGAGCTACAAGCCCAGCATCAACCCCCCTGCCAGTAAATGGGGGCTGGAACTACAAGATTTTTTTTTTTTTTTTGAGATATATACAAGAGTTGTTACATTCCTGTACAGCCACTAGTACGCGTAGCGTTTCGGGCAGGTCCCTGGAATACGATCCACTGCCGCGAAGAATCGTTTTTTCATCCAAGTACACATTTTACTGTTGCGTTAAACAGAGGCTACAGTTAAGGAATTGCGCCCAGTAAATTCTCCCCGGCCAGGATACGAACCCATAACGTGGCGCTCGCGGAACGCCAGGCGAGTGTATTACCACTACACCACGGAGACTGTTAACACCAAGTTCAGCACCTACCCCATGCCAGTAGAGGGGGGCTGGAGCTACAGGTCCAGCACCAACGCCCTGCCAGTAGAGGGGGGGGGGGGCTGGAGCTACAGGTCCAACACAAACCCCCCTGCCAGTAGAGAGGGGCTGGAGCTACAGGTCCAGCATCAACCACCTGCCAGTAGAGTGGGGCTGGAGCTACAGGTTCAGCACCAACCCCCCTGCCAGTAGAGTGGGGATGGAGCTACAGATCCAGCACCAAACCCCTGCTAGTAGGCGGGGGGGAAGGGGGTGGCTGGAGCTATAGGTCCAGCACCAACTCCCTGCCAGTAGAAGGGGGCTGGAGCAACAGGTCCAGCACCAACCCCCAGCCAGTAGACCGGTGTTGGAGCAACAGGTCCATCCCCATCCCCCTGCCAGTAGAAGGGGGGCTGGAGCTATAGGTTCAGCGCCAATCCCTTGCCAGTAGTGGGGGGCTGAAACTAAAGGTCCACCACCTACCCCCTGCCAGTAGAGGTGGGACTGGAGCCACAGGTCCAGCACCAACCCCTGCCAGTAAAGGGGGGCTGGAGCTACAGGTCCTGCACCAACCCTGCCAGTAGAGGGGGGCTGGAGCTACAGGTCGAGCACCAACCCCTTGCCAGTAGAGGTGGGGGGGGGGGGATGGAGCTACAGGTCCAGCACCAACCCCCTTCCAGGAGAGGGGGGGGGCTCGAGCTACAGGTCCAGCACCAACCCCCTGCCAGTAGAGGGGGGCTAGAGCTACAGGTCTAGCACCAACCCCCTGCCAGTAGAGGGGGCTGGTGCTGCAGGTCCTGCACCCCCCCCCCTGCGACTAGAGGGGGTCTGGAGCTAGAGGTCTAGCACCAACCCCTGCCAGTAAAAGGGGGGGCTGAAGCTACAGATCCCTCACAAACCCCCCTGTCAGTAGAGGGATTGGTGGAGCTACAGGTCCAGCAACAACCCCTGGCAGTAGTGGGGGGCTGAAACTACAGGTCCAGCACCTACCCCCTGTCAGTAGAGGGAGGGCTGGAGCTACAGGTCCAGCAGCAACCCCTGCCAGTAGAAGGGGGCTGGAGCTACAGGTCCAGCACCAAACCCCTGCTGGTAGGCGGGGAAGGGGGGGGTTGGCTTTAGCTACAGGTCCAGCACCAACCCCCCTGCCAGTAGAGGGGGGGGGCTAGAGCTACAGGTCCAGCACCAACACCCTGCCAATAGAGAAGGGCTTGAGCTACAGGTCCAGCATCAACCTCTTCCAATAGAGAAGGGCTGGAGCTACAGGTCCAGCACCTACCCAATGCCAGTAGAGGGGGCTGGTTTTGCAGGTCCTGCACCCCTCCCCCCCCTTCCAGTAGACTTCCAGTAGAGTGGGGCTGGAGCTACAGGTCCAGCACCAACCTCTGCCAATGGAGAAAGGCTGGAGCTACAGGTCCAGCACCTACCCAATGCCAGTAGAGAATGGGCTGAAGCTACAAGTCCAGCACCAACCCCCTGCCAGTAAATGGGGGCTGGAGCTGCAGGTCCAGCACCAACCCCCCTGCCAGTAGAGGGGGGGGCTGGAGTTACAATTCCAGCACCAACACCCTGCCACTAGAGTGGGGTTGGAGCTTCAGGTCCAGCACCAACCCCCCTACCATTAGAGGGGGGCTAGAGCTTCAGGTTCAGCACCAACCCCTGCCAGTAGAGGGGGGCCTGGAGCTACAGGTAGAGGACCAACCCCTGCCAGTAGAGGGAGGCTGGAGCTACAGGTCCAGCACCAATCCCTTGCCAGTGGAGGGGGGCTGGAGCTACAGGTCCAGCACCAACCCTCTGCCAGTAGAGGGGGGCTGGAGCTACAGGTCCAGCACCAACCCCCCCCCCTGCCAGTAGAGCAGGTTTGGAGGAACAGGTCCATCCTCAACCCCCCTGCCAGTAGAAGGGGGGCTGGAGCTACAGGTTCAGCACCAACCCTTTGCCATTAGAGGGGGGCTGAAACTACAGGTCCAGCACTTACCCCCTGCCAGTAGAATGGGGCTAGAGCTACAGGTCCAGCACCAAACCCCTGCTTGTAGGCGGAGGGGGGGGGGGGGCTGGTGCTGCAGGTCCAGCACCAACCCCCCTGCAAATAGAAGGGGGCTTGGCCTACAGATCCAACTCCAAACCCCTGCCAGTAGAGAAAGGCTGGAGCTACAGGTCCAGCACTAACCTCCCTGGCTGTAGAGGGGGAAAGGGGGGGGGGCTGGAACTACAGGTCCAGAACCAACCCCCTGCCAGTAGAGGGGGGGCAAGAGCTACAGGTCCAGCACCTACCCCCTGCCAGTAGAGTGGGGCTTGAGCTACAAGTCCAGCATCAACCCCCCTGCCAGTAAATGGGGGCTGAAGCTGCAAGTTCAGCATCAACCCCCATGCCAGTAGAGGGGGGCTGGTGCTGCAAGTCCAGTAGAAAGGGGGCTGGAATTGCAATTCCAGCACCAACACCCTGCCACTAGAGTGGGGCTGGAGCTTCAGGTCCAGCACCAACCCCCCTGCCAGTAGAGGGGGGCTAGAGCTTCAGGTTCAGCACCAACCCCTGCCAGTAGAGGGGGGCTGGAGCTACAGGTCCAGCACCATCCCTCTGCCAGTAGAGGGGGGCTGGAGCTACAGGTCCAGCACCAACCCCCTGCTTGTAGGCGGGGGGGGGGGCTGGAGCAACAGGTCCAGCACCAACCCCTTGCCAGAAGAGGGGGGCTGGAGCTACAGGTCCAGCACCAACCCCCTACCAGTAGACGGGGGCTGGAGCTACAGGTCCAGCACCAACCTCCTGCCAGTAAATGGGGGCTGGAGCTACAGGTCCAGAACCAACCCCATGCCATTAGAGTGGGGATGGAGCTACAGATCCAGCACCAGCCCCCAGCCAGTAGAGGGGGGCTGGGCCTTCAGATTCAACACCAACCCCATGCCAGTAGAAGGGGGCTGGAGCTACAGGTCCAGCACCAACCCCCTGGCAGTAGAGGGGGCTGGTGCTGCAGGTCCAGCACGAACCTCCCCTGCCAGTAGAGTGGGGCTGGAGATACAGATCCAGCACCAACCCCCCTGCCAGTAGAGGGGGGCTGGAACTTCAGGTCCAGCACCAACCCCTGCCAGTAGAGGGGGGCTGGAGCTACAGGTCCAGCACCAACCCCTGCCAGTAGAGGGGGGCTGGAGCTACAGGTCCAGCACCAACCTCCTTGCCAGTAGAGGGGGGGGGGCTGGAACTTCAGGTCCAGCACCAACCCCTACCAGTAGAGAGGGAATGGAGCTACAGGTTCAGCACCAACCCCCCTGCCATGTAGAAGGGGGCTGGAGCTACAGGTCCAGCACTAAACCCCTGCTAGAAGGCGGGGGGGGGGGGTGGCTGGAGCTACAGGTCCAGCATCAACTCCCTGTCAGTAGAAGGGGGCTGGAGCAACAGGTCCAGCACCAACCCCCCTGCCAATAGAGGGGGAGGCTGGAGCTACAGGTCCAGCACCAACCCCCTGCCAGTAGACCGGTGTTGGAGCAACAGGTCCATCCCCAACCCCCTGCCAGTAGAACATCCCCAACCCCCTGCCAGTAGAAGGGGGGCTGGAACTACAGGTCCAGCACCTCCCCCCTGCCAGTAGAGGAGGGGCTGGAGCTACAGGTCCAGCACCAACCCCTGCCAGTAGAGGTGGGGCTGGAGCTACTGGTCCAGCACAAACCCCCTGCCATTAGAGGGGGGTTGGAGCTACAGGTCCAGCACCAACGCCCTGCCAGTAGAGGGTGGAGGGCTGAAGCTACAGGTCCAGCACCAACTCCCTGCCAGTAGAGGGGGGGGGGGAATGAAGCTACAGGTCCAGCACCAACCCCCTGCCAGTAGAGGGGGCTTGTGCTGCAGGTCCTGTACCCCCCCTGCCAGTATAGGGGGGGGCTGGAGCTACAGGTCCAGCACCAACCCCTTGCCAGTAGAGGGGGGGTGGGGGGCTGGAGATACAGGTCCAGCACCAACCCCCCCTGCCAGTAGAGGGGGGGCTGGTGTTGCAGGTTCAGCACCAACCACCCTGCCAGTAGAGGGGGGGGGGCTGGAGCTACAGGTCCAGCACCAACCCCCTGCCAGTAGAGGGGGGATGGAGCTACAGGTCCAGCACCAACCCCCTGCCAGTAGAGGGGGCTGGTGCTGCAGGTCCTGTACCCCCCCCCCTGCCAGTATAGGGGGGGCTGGAGCTACAGGTCCACCACCAACCCCCTGCCAGTAGAGGGGGCTGGGGCTGCAGGTCCTGTACCCCCCCCCCCCGCTTGCTAGTATAGGGGGGGCTGGAGCTACAGGTCCAGCACCAACCCCTTGCCAGTGAAGGGGGGGGGGGCTGGAGCTTCAGGTCCAGCACCAACCCCTGCCAGTAGATGGGGGCTGGAGCTACAAGTCCAGGACCAACCCCTTGCCAGTAGAGGGGGGGCTGGAGCTACAGGTCCAGCACCAACCCCCTGGCAGGAGAGAAGGGCTGGAGCTACAGGTCCAGCACCAACCCCCTGCCAGTAGAGGGGGCTGGTGCTGCAAGTCCTGCACCCCCCCTGCCAGTAGAGGGGGTCTGGAGCTACAGGTCCAGCACCAACCCCTTGCCAGTGAAGGGGGGGCTGGAGCTACAGGTCCAGCACCAACCCCTTGCCAGAAGAGGGGGCTGTAGCTACAGGTCCAGCACCAACCCTTGCGAGTGAAGGGGGGGGGGCTGGAGCTTCAGGTCTAGCACCAACTCCTTGCCAGAAGACGGGGTCTGGAGCTACAAGTCCAGGACCAACCCCCTGCCAGTAGAGGGGGGCTGGAGCTTCAGGTCCAGCACCAACTTCCTGCCAGTAGAGTGCGGCTGGAGCTACAAGTCCAGCATCAACCCCCCTGCCAGTAAATGGGGGCTGGAAATACAAATTCAGCACCTACCCCATGCCAGTATAGGGGGGGCTGGAGCTACTGGTCCAGCACCAACGCCCTGCCAGTAGATGGGGGAGGGCTGGAGCTACAGGTCCAACACAAACCCCCCTGCCAGTAGAGAGGGGCTGGAGCTACAGGACCAGCATCAACCACCTGCCAGTAGAGTGGGGCTGGAGCTACAGGTTCAGCACCAACGCCCTGCCAGTAAAAGGGGGGCTGGAGCTACAGGTCCAGCACCAACCCACCTGTCAGTAGAGGGAGGGTTGGAGCTACAGGCCCAGCAACAAGCCCTGCCAGTAGTGGGGGGCTGAGACTACAGGTCCAGCACCTACCCCCTGTCAGTAGAGGGAGGGCTGGAGCTACAGGTCCAGCAGCAACCCCTGCCAGTAGAAGGGGGCTGGAGCTACAGGTCCAGCACCAAACCCCTGCTAGTAGGCGAAGGTGGGGGGGGGGGTTGGCTGGAGCTACAGGTCCAGCACCAACTCCCTGCCAGTAGAGGGGGGCTGGTGCTGCTATTCCAGCACCAACCCCCCTGCCAGTAGAGGGGGGTGACTGGAGCTACAGGTCCAGAACCAACCCCCTGCCAGTAGAGGGGGGCTGGAGCTACAGGTCCAGCACCAACCCCTGGCAGTAGAGAAGGGCTGGAGCTTCAGGTCCAGCACCAACTTCCTGCCAGTAGAGGGGGGTTGGAGCTACAGGTCCAGGACCAACCCCTTCCAGTAGAGGGGGGGGGCTGGAGCTACAGTTCCAGCACCAAACCCCCTACCAGTAGAGGGGGGCTGGAGCAACAGGTCCAGCACCAACCTCTGCCAGTAGAGGGAAGCTGGAGCAACAGGTCCAGCACCAACCCCTTGCTAGAAGAGGGGGGCTGGAGCTACAGGTCCAGCACCAACCCCTGCCAGTAGAGGGGGGGCTGGAGCTACAGGTCCAGCTCCAACCCCTGCCAGTATAGGGGGGGCTGGAGCTACAGGTCCAGCACCAACCCCTGGCAGTAGAGAAGGGCTGGAGCTTCAGGTCCAGCACCTACCCAATGCCAGTAGAGGGGGGCTGGAGCTACAGGTCCAGCACCAACCCCATGCCAGTAGAGTGGGGATGGAGCTACAGATCCAGCACCAGCTCCCAGCCAGTAGAGGGGGGCTGGGCATTCAGATTCAACACCAACCCCCTGCCAGTAGAAGGGGGATGGAGCTACAGGTCCAGCACCAACCCCCTGACAGTAGAGGGGGCTGGTGCTGCAGGTCCAGCACGAACCTCCCCTGCCAGTAGAGTGGGGCTGGAGATACAGATCCAGCACCAACCCCCCTGCCAGTAGAGGGGGGCTGGAACTTCAGGTCCAGCACCAACCCCTGCCAGTAGAGGGGGGGCTGGAGCTACAGGTCCAGCACCAACCCCTGCCAGTAGAGGGGGGGCTGGAGCTACAGGTCCAGCACCAACCTCCTTGCCAGTAGAGGGGGGGGGGCTGGAACTTCAGGTCCAGCACCAACCCCTACCAGTAGAGGGGGAATGGAGCTACAGGTTCAGCACCAACCCCCCTGCCACGTAGAAGGGGGCTGGAGCTACAGGTCCAGCACCAAACCCCTGCTAGTAGGCGGGTGGGGGGGTGACTGGAGCTACAGGTCCAGCACCAACTCCCTGCCAGTAGAAGGGGGCTGGAGCAACAGGTCCAGCACCAACCCCCCTGCCAATAGAGGGGGAGGCTGGAGCTACAGGTCCAGCACCAACCCCCTGCCAGTAGACCGGTGTTGGAGCAACAGGTCCATCCCCAACCCCCTGCCAGTAGAAGGGGGGCTGGAACTACAGGTCCAGCACCTACCCCCTGTCAGTAGAGTGGGGCTGGTGCTACAGGTCCAGCACCAACCCCTGCCAGTAGAGGTGGGCCTGGAGCTACTGGTCCAGCACCAACCCCCTGCCATTAGAGGGGGGCTGGAGCTACAGGTCCAGCACCAACGCCCTGCCAGTAGAGGGGGGAGGGCTGAAGCTACAGGTCCAGCACCAACTCCCTGCCAGTAGAGGGGGGGGATGAAGCTACAGGTCCAGCACCAACCCCCTGCCAGTAGAGGGGGCTGGTGCTGCAGGTCCAGTACCCCCCCCCCCCTGCCAGTATAGGGGGGGCTGGAGCTACAGGTCCAGCACCAACCCCTTGCCAGTAGAGGGGGGGTGGGGGGCTGGAGATACAGGTCCAGCACCAACCCCCCCCTGCCAGTAGAGGGGGGCTGGTGTTGCAGGTTCAGCACCAACCACCCTGCCAGTAGAGGGGGGGGGGCTGGAGCTACAGGTCCAGCACCAACCCCCTGCCAGTAGAGGCGGGATGGAGCTACAGGTCCAGCACCAACCCCCTGCCAGTAGAGGGGGCTGGTGCTGCAGGTCCTGTACCCCCCCCCCCCTTGCCAGTATAGGGGGGGCTGGAGCTACAGGTCCAGCACCAACCCCCTGCCAGTAGAGGGGGCTGGTGCTGCAGGTCCTGTATCCCCCCCTTGCCAGTATAGGGGGGGCTGGAGCTACAGGTCCAGCACCAACCCCTTGCCAGTGAAGGGGGGGGCTGGAGCTTCAGGTCCAGCACCAACCCCTGCCAGTAGATGGGGGCTAGAGCTACAAGTCCAGGACCAACCCCTTGCCAGTAGAGGGGGGGCTGGAGCTACAGGTCCAGCACCAACCCCCTGGCAGGAGAGAAGGGCTGGAGCTACAGGTCCAGCACCAACCCCCTGCCAGTAGAGGGGGCTGGTGCTGCAGGTCCTGCACCCCCCCTGCCAGTAGGGGGGGTCTGGAGCTACAGGTCCAGCACCAACCCCTTGCCAGTGAAGGGGGGGCTGGAGCTTCAGGTCTAGCACCAACTCCTTGCCAGAAGACGGGGGCTGGAGCTACAAGTCCAGGACCAACCCCCTGCCAGTAGAGTGGGGCTGAAACTACAGGTCCAGCACCTACCCTCTGCCAGTAGAGTGCGGCTGGAGCTACAAGTCCAGCATCAACCCCCCTGCCAGTAAATGGGGGCTGGAAATACAAATTCAGCACCTACCCCATGCCAGTATAGGGGGGGCTGGAGCTACTGGTCCAGCACCAACGCCCTGCCAGTAGATGGGGGAGGGCTGGAGCTACAGGTCCAACACAAACCCCCCTGCCAGTAGAGAGGGGCTGGAGCTACAGGACCAGCATCAACCTCCTGCCAGTAGAGTGGGGCTGGAGCTACAGGTTCAGCACCAACCCCCTGCCAGTAGAGGGGAGCTGGAGCTAGAGGTTTAGCACCAACCCCTGCCAGTAAAAGGGGGGCTGGAGCTACAGGTTCAGCACCAACCCCCCTGTCAGTAGAGGGAGGGTTGGAGCTACAGGCCCAGCAACAACCCCTGCCAGTAGTGGGGGGCTGAGACTACAGGTCCAGCAGCAACCCCTGCCAGTAGAAGGGGGCTGGAGCTACAGGTCCAGCACCAAACCCCTGCTAGTAAGCGGGGGGGGGGGGGGGTTGGCTGGAGCTACAGGTCCAGCACCAACTCCCTGCCAGTAGAGGGGGGCTGGTGCTGCTATTCCAGCACCAACCCCCCTGCCAGTAGAGGGGGGTGGCTGGAGCTATAGGTCCAGAACCAACCCCCTGCCAGTAGAGGGGGGCTGGAGCTACAGGTCCAGCACCAACCCCTGGCAGTAGAGAAGGGCTGGAGCTTCAGGTCCAGCACCAACTCCTGCCAGTAGAGGGGGGCTGGAGCTACAGGTCCAGCACCTACCCAATGCCAGTAGAGGGGGGCTGAAGCTAAAGTCCAACAGAAACCCCCCCCCCCTGCCAATAGATGGGGGCTGGAACTTCAGGTCCAGCACCAACTTCCTGCCAGCAGAGATGGGCTGGAGCTTCAGGTCCAGCACCAACCCCTGCCAGTAGAGGGGGGCTGGAGCTACAGGTCCAGGACCAACCCCTGCTAGTAGAGGGAGGCTGGAGATTCAGGTCCAGCTCCAACCCCTTGCCAGTGGAGGGGGGCTGGAGCTACAGGTCCAGTACTAACTCCCTGCCAGTAGAGGGGGGCTGGAGCTACAGGTCCAGCACCAACCCTCTGCCATTAGAGGGGGGCTGAAACTACAGGTCCAGCACCTACCCCCTGCCAGTAGAGGGGGGGCTGGAGCTACAGATCCAGCACCAACCCCCTGCCAGTAGAGGGGGGCTAGAGCTTCAGGTCCAGCACCAACCCCTGCCAGTAGAGGGAGGCTGGAGCTACAGGTCCAGCACCAACCTCTGCCAGTAGAGGGAAGCTGGAGCTACAGGTCCAGCACCAACCCCTTGCCAGAAGAGGGGGGCTGGAGCTACAGGTCCAGCACCAACCCCTGCCAGTAGAGGGAAGCTGGAGCTACAGGTCCAGCTCCAACCCCTGCCAGTGTAGGGGGGGCTGGAGCTACAGGTCCAGCACCAACCCCTGGCAGTAGAGAAGGGCTGGAGCTTCAGGTCCAGCACCAACTCCTGCCAGTAGAGGGGGGGCTGGAGCTACAGGTTCAGCACCTACCCAATGCCAGTAGAGGGGGGCTGGAGTTACAGGTCCAGCACCAACTTTCTGCCAGTAGAGGTGGGCTGGAGCTTCAGGTCCAGCACCGGCCCCCTGCTAGTAGAAGGGGGGCTGGAGCTACAAGTTCAGGACCAGCCCCCTGCCAGTAGAGGGGGGCTGGAGCTACAAGTTCTGGACCAACCCCCTGCCAGTAGAGTGGGGCTGGAGCTACAAGTCCAACAGAACCCCCTGCCACTAGATTGGGGCTGGAGCTGCAAGTTCAGCACCAACCCCCTGCCAGTACAAGGGGGGGGGGGCTATAGCTACACGTCTAGCACGAACTCCCTGCCAGTAGAGGGAGGCTGGAGCTACAGGTCCAGCACCAACCCCCTGCCAGTAGAGGGGGGGCTGGAGCTACAGGTCCAGAACCAACCCCCTGCCAGTATGGTGGGGCTGGAGCTACAGGTCCAGCACTAACCCCCATGCCAGTAAAGGGGGCTGGAGCTACAGGTCCAGCACCAACCCCCTGCCAGTAGAGGGATGCTTGAGCTACAGGTCCAGCAAAATGGGGCTGGCACTGACCACAGGTGATAATGGGGCTGACACTGACCACAGGTGATAATGGGGCTGACACTGACCTCAGGTGATAATGGGGCTGACACTGACCACAGGTTATAATGGGGCTGACACTGCCCACTGGCGATAATGGGGCCGACACTGCCCACAGGTGAAAATGGGGCTGACATTGACCACAGGTGATAATGCGGCTGACACTGTCCACAGGTGATAATGGGGCTGACACTGACCACAGGTGATAATGGGGCTGACACTGACCACAGGTGATAATGGGACTGACACTGACCACAGGTCATAATGGGGCTGACACCGACCACAGGTGATAATGGGGCTGACACTGACCACAGGTGATAATGGGGCTGACACTGACCACAGGTGATAATGGGGCTGACACTGAATACTGGTGATAATGGGGCTGACACTGACCATAGGTGATAATGGGGCTGACACTGACCACAGGTGATAATGGGGCTGACACTGACCACAGGTGATAATGGGGCTGACACTGACCACTGGTGATAATGGGGCTGACACTGTCCACAGGTGATAATGGGGCTGACACTGACCGCAGGTGATAATGGGGCTGACACTGACCACTGGTGATAATGGGGCTGACACTGACCACAGGTGATAATGGGGCTGACACTGACCACAGGTGATAATGGGGCTGACACTGACCACAGGTGATAATGGAGCTGACACTGACCACAGGTGATAATGGGGCTGACAATGTCCATAGGTAATAATGGGGCTGACACTCACAACAGGTGATAATGGGGTTGACACTCACAACAGGTGATAATGGGGTTGACACTGACCACAGGTGATAATGGGGCTGACACTGTCCTCAGGTGATAATGGGGCTGACACTGACCACAGGTGATAATGGGGCTGACACTGTCCACATGTGATAATGGGGCTGACACTGACTACAGGTGATAATGGGGCTGACACTGACCACAGGTGATAATGGGACTGACACTGACCACAGGTGATAATGGGGCTGACACTGACCACAGGTGATAATGGGGCTGACACTGACCACAGGTGATAATGGGGCTGACACTGTCCATAGGTTGAGGACCTCCGCAGGATGAGGGAGCCCGTCAAGAGGCTGGTGGAGGCTGGCCGGGTGTTGGCCGTCCAGGAAGACCAAGATGGCCGCTGCTCCGCCAGGATAACTCTACAAGACGGACAGCTGTTCCTCCACTCACTCCTGCGTCAGCCCACGCCCGCCGACGCTCACACCCTCCAGGTTACTTTATTACACCCACTAGTCTTACTGACATTACTGATTTACTGAGTTATCTAATATGACTGTACAACTAATATGATAACATTTTGTTGTACAGTTATCAGTATGATTTATTTCATTTTCTGCAGGAGAGTGAGGTTGTGGGTATGCTGGAGCCCTCCTGCACCCTGGCGTTCCTTGACCTCGGGTGGGCGGGGTCAACAAGAGGGCGGGTCACCATCCGGCTGACCCCTGACACTCCGCTGGCCAGACAGTTTGTGTTGTTGTGTACGGGCCAGCGGGGCCACACCTACCGCAACACTAAACTGTTTGGGGTGGTGGACAAGGGTCAGCCGGGGGAACGTGTGAGGGGCGGAGACTACGAGAGTAATGATGGTGAGGGAGGAGCCTCACTGCTGCCTCACCTCCAGGAGCAGTACCGGGAGTCAGACCGGGCAGGAGCTGTGTGCTCCAGGTATGGGCCGGGGGGTCCCAAGAGTGCCCAGTTCGCCATCATCACCAGGGACCACCAGGATGGTCACCAGTGGGCACGTTGCATCGGTGATGTGGTGAGCGGCCTGGATGTGGTGAGGGCAGCAGTCAACCACAGTGACATTACGGAGGTGACTGTGGTGGACTGTGGTGTTGTGCTGCCACTCTAGTTCACTGTACCACCACCATCACTACTGTGGTGTTGTGCTGCCACTCTAGTTCACTATACCATCACTACTGTGGTGTTGTGCTGCCACTCTAGTTCACTGTACCTCCACCATCACTACTGTGGTGTTGTGCTGCCACTCTAGTTCACTGTACCACCACCATCACTATTGTGGTGTTGTGCTGCCACTCTAGTTCACTGTACCACCACCATCACTATTGTGGTGTTGGGCTGCCACTCTGGTTAACTGTACCATCACCATCGCTACTGTGGTGTTGTGCTGCCACTCTAGTTCACTGTACCATCACCATCACTACTGTGGTGTTGTGCTGCCACTCTAGTTCACTGTACCATCACCATCACTACTGTGGTGTTGTGCTGCCACTCTAGTTCACTGTACCTCCACCATCACTACTGTGGTGTTGTGCTGCCACTCTAGTTCACTGTACCATCACCATCACTACTGTGGTGTTGTGCTGCCACTCTAGTTCACTGTACCATCACCATCACTACTGTGGTGTTGTGCTGCCACTCTAGTTCACTGTACCACCACCATCACTACTGTGGTGTTGTGCTGCCACTCTAGTTCACTATACCATCACTATTGTGGTGTTGTGCTGCCACTCTAGTTCACTGTACCTCCACCATCACTACTGTGGTGTTGTGCTGCCACTCTAGTTCACTGTACCACCACCATCACTATTGTGGTGTTGTGCTGCCACTCTAGTTCACTGTACCACCACCATCACTACTGTGGTGTTGTGCTGCCACTCTAGTTCACTGTACCATCACCATCACTACTGTGGTGTTGTGCTGCCACTCTAGTTCACTGTACCATCACCATCACTACTGTGGTGTTGTGCTGCCACTCTAGTTCACTGTACCTCCACCATCACTACTGTGGTGTTGTGCTGCCACTCTAGTTCACTGTACCATCACCATCACTACTGTGGTGTTGTGCTGCCACTCTAGTTCACTGTACCATCACCATCACTACTGTGGTGTTGTGCTGCCACTCTAGTTCACTGTACCACCACCATCACTACTGTGGTGTTGTGCTGCCACTCTAGTTCACTATACCATCACTATTGTGGTGTTGTGCTGCCACTCTAGTTCACTGTACCTCCACCATCACTACTGTGGTGTTGTGCTGCCACTCTAGTTCACTGTACCACCACCATCACTATTGTGGTGTTGTGCTGCCACTCTAGTTCACTGTACCACCACCATCACTATTGTGGTGTTGGGCTGCCACTCTGGTTAACTGTACCATCACCATCACTACTGTGGTGTTGTGCTGCCACTCTAGTTCACTGTACCATCACCATCACTACTGTGGTGTTGTGCTGCCACTCTAGTTCACTGTACCATCACCATCACTACTGTGGTGTTGTGCTGCCACTCTAGTTCACTGTACCTCCACCATCACTACTGTGGTGTTGTGCTGCCACTCTAGTTCACTGTACCATCACCATCACTACTGTGGTGTTGTGCTGCCACTCTAGTTCACTGTACCATCACCATCACTACTGTGGTGTTGTGCTGCCACTCTAGTTCACTGTACCATCACCATCACTACTGTGGTGTTGTGTTGCCACTCTTCCCTCACTATCACTGATATATCACTATCACCTCACTATCTCTGCTATATCACCATCACCTCACTATCACTGCTATATGTCACCATCATGCTATATGTCACCATCATAGCATCACCATCATGCTATATGTCACTAGCATTGCCATATCACCATCACCTCACTGTCACTGTTATATCAATATCACCTCACTATCACTGTTATATCAATATCACCTCACTATCACTATATCACCGTCATGTCACTATCACTGCTATATCACCTCACTATCACTGCTATATCACCATCACCATCACTGTAATATCACACTACCACTGCTAAATCATTATCATCTCACTATCACTGCTATTTCACCACCACCTTACTATCACTGCTATATCACCATCACCTCACTATCACTATGTCACCATCATGTCACTATCACTGCTATATCACCATCACTTCACTGTCATTGCTATATCACCAACACCTCACTATCACTGATATATCACCATTACCTCAATATATCTATTATATCACCATCACCTCATTATCACTATATCACCACCATGTCACTATCACTGCTATATCACCTCACTATCACTGCTATATCACCATCACTTCACTGTCATTGCTATATCACCATCACCTCACTATCACTGCTATATAACCATTGCCTCACTATCACTCGGGTTCCACACATAGGGTCAGACACTGACCAATTTGAGTAACAAAACTTAGCTGTGGATAAGTTGCCGTGTATATATTTTACACCAAATATGACAATGTAATATATATTACTTCATTATCCATAGTGTTACTGGTCCATGATGTGTTGTGACATTACCATACTGGACCATGGTGTGTTGTGATACTACCATACTGGACCATGGTGTGTTGTGATACTACCATACTGGACCATGGTGTGTTGTGATACTACCATACTGGACCATGGTGTGTTGTGATATTACCATACTGGTCCATGGTGTGTTGTGATACTACCATACTGGACCATGGTGTGTTGTGATACTACCATACTGGACCATGGTGTGTTGTGATATTACCATACTGGACCATGGTGTGTTGTGATACTACCATACTGGACCATGGTGTGTTGTGATACTACCATACTGGACCATGGTGTGTTGTGATACTACCATACTGGACCATGGTGTGTTGTGATACTACCATACTGGACCATGGTGTGTTGTGATATTACCATACTGGTCCATGGTGTGTTGTGACATTACCATACTGGACCATGGTGTGTTGTGATACTACCATACTGGACCATGGTGTGTTGTGATATTACCATACTGGACCATGGTGTGTTGTGATACTACCATACTGGTCCATGGTGTGTTGTGATATTACCATACTGGACCATGGTGTGTTGTGATATTACCATACTGGTCCATGGTGTGTTGTGATATTACCATACTGGACCATGGTGTGTTGTGATACTACCATACTGGACCATGGTGTGTTATGATATTACCATACTGGTCCATGGTGTGTTGTGATATTACCATACTGGACCATGGTGTGTTGTGATATTACCATACTGGTCCATGGTGTGTTGTGATATTACCATACTGGACCATGGTGTGTTATGATATTACCATACTGGTCCATGGTGTGTTGTGATATTACCATACTGGACCATGGT
The DNA here is from genome assembly GCF_040958095.1 of Procambarus clarkii. Classification (NCBI taxonomy): domain Eukaryota; kingdom Metazoa; phylum Arthropoda; class Malacostraca; order Decapoda; family Cambaridae; genus Procambarus; species Procambarus clarkii. The sequence continues at coordinate 33,793,487 of NC_091164.1, forward strand.
GTGTTGTGATATTACCATACTGGTCCATGGTGTGTTGTGATATTACCATACTGGTTCATGGTGTGTAGTAATATTACCATACTGGACCATGGTGTGTTGTGATATTACCATACTGCTCCATGGTGTGTTGTGATATTACCATACTGCTCCATGGTGTGTTGTGATATTACCATACTGGACCATGGTGTGTTGTGATATTAACATACTGGACCATGGTGTGTTGTGATATTACCATACTGGTCCATGGTGTGTTGTGATATTACCATACTGAACCATGGTGTGTTGTGATATCATACTGGACCATGGTGTGTTGTGATATTACCATACTGGACCATGGTGTGTTGTGATATTACCATACTGGACCATGGTGTGTTGTGATATTACCATACTGGACCATGGTGTGTTGTGATATTACCATACTGGACCATGGTGTGTTGTGATATTACCATACTGGACCATGGTGTGTTGTGATATTACCATACTAGTCCATGGTGTGTTGTGGTATTACCATACTGGACCATGGTGTGTTGTGATATTACCATACTGGACCATGGTGTGTTGTGATATTACCATACTAGTCCAGGGTGTGTTTTGATATTACCATATGGGTGTGAGGTGGTGTTATGACCACACATACACCAGAATGATCATACTGTAGCTGGTGTATGATGTGCTCAAACTGTATAGTGATGTCTTGGCTGATTAGCCTAGTATCACGAATATTAATTTATGTAGTTATTCTTTTTACAACACCTTAGTATTAAATGTGTATTGCCAATGTATTCTCCATATATCTATGTATATTATATATCTGTACCATAAGCCCTTGCCATGTATTTGTGGATATATATTAGAAGTCTAGTGAATAGCAGTAGCCTAATGTCATGTAGCTTGAAAAACATCCATATATGCTTATATTATGGAATGCGACATAATGCTGTATAGGAAATATTATGTGAACTATGATGGAGAATGTATAAATTTAGGTCTCGGATGTATTACTGTCATGTATACTGTATAATTTCCCTTTCATTATTGTTCATTACATTGTCCTCTAACATTTAATTAGATTTTGGCACTGTGAGATGTATACCACATATACATGGTTTTGATATACATGTTGTATATATATTGTGACGGGAAAGTGTTGGAGTGTTGATGTTCGGCAGTCCTCCAATGGCAGGTGTCAAAGCCTGGTCACACTTTAAACAAAATTATTGACTGCTTGCCTGTTGTCTGTGATAAGTTAGAGGGAGGAACACGTAAAACACAAAATATGAACAATGAAATTTTAATATATTTACTTTAAACATAAATGAAAATAAAGACAAATCTCGGGAAGTTAAATTACAGTTAAATAATAAAGAAAATTCAAAGACAATGTGAAATACAAAATACAATGTTAAAATGGTGCTGAGAATATCGGCTATGGCTGAAACCTCCCTTCGTATACAAGCTAATGAGCGAGTATGCCAGAGAGAGAGATCAACCGTAAGAGCACAAGGAATATTCTGAAGTGGATTGCTGGTCAGGCTAAGACGTCGATTCGTGTAGAGGGTACTGAGGGGCTGTGTCCAGGTGCGCGGCTGGCGAGTCGCCAATCACAGGCAGGCAAGCTGGTGAAGGGTAGTTAGCTGGTTTGATGACGAGCCGGCGTGAGGGAGGGTGTGTGGAGTGGGGGGATCTTGGATACGTTTTGCCTCCTGGTCAAAACGTTTTGTGCTACTGGTGACGTATCTTGAATGTAGCATCTTATACTTGTTGCTTTGGCGTAACTTGAAGTAGGGAAGAGCAGGCTCAATCTCTCTTGAAAGAGATTATCGTCACAATATATATACTTTATATTGCATTCATGTATACTTATGTATAATGGCTGGCGGGCAGACGTCTTGAAATCCTCCCTTACCCCTCCCTTCTCCCGCCAGTGTTACCATGTCCTGCCAGTATGAATTCTTTGTTCACATATTTTTATATCATTATATAATCTTTAATGTACTGAATTATTGATATGTATTATTATGTAAGGTTGTGTATTATAGTCTTCATTTTGTTGATATATGAATTACAAGTTCTTGATGGAGATATGTCTGTATATGAGCTTGAGATATTTGAAAGAGAGGAGTCAGCTGACTCATAGAGGTGGATACAGTGTCGCTCCCGGCCAGCATGGCTCTGGGCGGTCACTCTTTGATTTTCTCAGTCGAGCGCATGTGTTGCCGCGACGGTCTGGGTTTTGTGACCTTATTTGTGTCATTTGACTGCTGGGATATTTGTCATGTTGCAGTAATGTATACCATGGATCAATTCTACCATTGTGCATCCTTTATACCAGGTGATAGGTGCTGTTATATATCTTAGTGAGGTGGGTACCTGAGGATCTTAAGTGATGCCATTGTGCTGTATATGATATTGATTCCTCATACCTCATTTGTTAATGGTTGTGACACCACCACCACCACCCTGTATTGGTATTAGCAGCATAATAGGCGCTAGTGTCCCACTGCGCCACGATAGAGCCTGGTGTCAGCTAGTGCTGATTGTATGCAGTTTTGAGACCTGTTGATGATCATGCCCAGCTGTGAGAAGCTGGATAAATCATTGAGTGTGAGTTTATAGATTGTATTCTTTTTTATGTTATGTTCATTTATGTTAATGCCCAGTAAACTGGTATATTTTTTGTTAGCCTTTCACTCTCCTAGACACTTATTGATATTTGGCCAGGCTGTGTTTTCCTTTGATGCTGTAGGTTACTCCCCCTTAGCATATATATATATATATATGAGGCACAACTCTCCTAAACACGAGAGTGAAGTATACAACTTTAGAACACTTTCCCACCAGGAGACTCGAACCCTAGCCAGCACAGAAGCCTTCCAGCAACTGGCATAACAGGTACGCCTTAACCCACTCCACCACCTGCTCAGACCCCTAAAAGAGATGGTAATTTCGGAGTATTTATACACTCCAAAGACTACCACCTCCCTAGAGCAAGTGAGGGGTCATTTTTACGTTTTTTTCATCAAGTCCCTGTTAATATGGGAGAACACTGTGTCTATGCTTGAGGCACAACTCTCCTAAACACGAGAGTGAAGTATACAACTTTAGAACACTTTCCACCAGGAGACTCGAACCCTAGCCAGCACAGAAGCCTTCCAGCAACTGGCATAACAGGTACGCCTTAACCCACTCCACCACCTGCTCAGACCCCTAAAAGAGATGGTAATTTTGGAGTATTTATACACTCCAAAGACTACCACCTCCCAAGAGCACTAGAGCAAGTGAGGGGTCATTTTTACGTTTTTTTCATCAAGTCCCTGTTAATATGGGAGAACACTGTGTCTATGCTTGAGGCACAACTCTCCTAAACACGAGAGTGAAGTATACAACTTTAGAACACTTTCCCACCAGGAGACTCGAACCCTAGCCAGCACAGAAGCCTTCCAGCAACTGGCATAACAGGTTCTCCCATAACAGTTCTCCCATATTAACAGGGACTTGATGAAAAAAACGGAAAAATGACCCCTCACTTGCTCTAGTGCTCTTGGGAGGTGGTAGTCTTTGGAGTGTATAAATACTCCGAAATTACCATCTCTTTTAGGGGTCTGAGCAGGTGGTGGAGTGGGTTAAGGCGTACCTCTTATGCCAGTTGCTGGAAGGCTTCTGTGCTGGCTAGGGTTCGAGTCTCCAGGTGGGAAAGTGTTCTAAAGTTGTATACTTCACTCTCGTGTTTAGGAGAGTTGTGCCTCAAGCATAGACACAGTGTTCTCCCATATTAACAGGGACTTGATGAAAAAAACCTAAAAATGACCCCTCACTTGCTCTAGTGCTCTTGGGAGGTGGTAGTCTTTGGAGTGTATAAATACTCCAAAATTACCATCTCTTTTAGGGGTCTGAGCAGGTGATGGAGTGGGTTAAGGCGTACCTGTTATGCCAGTTGCTGGAAGGCTTCTGTGCTGGCTAGGGTTCGAGTCTCCTGGTGGGAAAGTGTTCTAAAGTTATATATATATATATATATATATTATATATATATATATATATATATATATATATATATATATATATATATATATATATATATATATATATATATATGTATGTATATATATATATATATATATATATATATATATATATATATATATATATATATATATATATATATATATATATATATATATATATATATATGTCGTACCTAGTAGCCAGAACGCACTTCTCAGCCTACTATGCAAGGCCAAATTTGCCTAATAAGCCAAGTTTTCCTGAATTAATATATTTTCTCTATTTTTTTTCTTAAGAAATGATAAAGCTACCCATTTCATTATGTATGAGGTCAATTTTTTTTTATTGGAGTTAAAATTAACGTAGATATATAACCGAACCTAACCAACCCTACCTAACCTATCTCTATAGGTTAGGTTAGGTTAGGTAGCCAAAAAGGTTAGGTTAGGTTAGGTTAGGTAGGTTAGGTAGTCGAAAAACAATTAATTCATGAAAACTTGGCTTATTAGGCAAATTTGGCCTTGCATAGTAGGCTGAGAAGTGCGTTCTGGCTACTAGGTACGACATATATATATATATATATATATATATATATGTCGTACCTAGTAGCCAGAACGCACTTCTCAGCCTACTATGCAAGGCCCGATTTGCCTAATAAGCTAAGTTTTCCGGAATTAATATATTTTCTCTAATTTTTTTCTTATGATATGATAAAGCTACCCATTTCATTACGTATGAGGTCAATTTTTTTTATTGGAGTTAAAATTAGCGTGATATATGACCGAACCTAATCTAACCTATCTTTATAGGTTAGGTAGCTGAAAAAGTTAGGTTAGGTAGTCGAAAAACAATTAATTCATGAAAACTTGGCTTATTAGGCAAATCGAACCTTGCATAGTAGGCTCAGAAGTGCGTTCTGGCTACTAGGTACGACATTATATATATATATATATTATATATATATATATATATATATATATATATATATATATATATATATATATATATATATATATATATGTGAACAAGCCTGAATGGTCCCCAGGAATATATGCAACTGAAAACTCACACCCCAGAAGTGACTCGAACCCATACTGCCAGGAGCAACACAACTGGTATGTACAGGACGCCTTAATCCACTTGACCATGACAACCGGACATAAGGAAGTGATAGCCGAAGCTATTTGAACCACTTCCCCGTCGGCACTCTGATGGTAATCTTGGGCATAGCATTTTATCAAATCACCTCATTCTTTGGGGCACACGTGCGGAACACAAATGCTAACAAGCTTGAATGGTCCCCAGGACTATATGCAACTGAAAACTCACACCCCCAGAAGTGACTCGAACCCATACTGCCAGGAGCAACGCAACTGGTATGTACAGGACGCCTTAATCCGCTTGACCATCACAATCAGACATAAGGAAGTGATAGCCGAAGCTAATTGAACCACATTCTCGCCGGCACTCTGATGGTAATCTTGGGCATAGCATTTTATCAAATCACCTCATTCTTTGGGGCACACGTGTGGAACACAAATGCAAACAAGCCTGAATGGTCCCCAGGACTATATGCAACTGAAAACTCACATCGCCAGAAGTGACTCGAACCCATACTGCCAGGAGCAATGCAACTGGTATGTACAGGACGCCTTAATCTGCTTGTCCATCATGACCGGACATGTCGTGATGGTCAAGCGGATTCCTTATGTCTGGTCGTGATGGTCAAGCAGATTAAGGCGTCCTGTACATACCAGTTGCATTGCTCCTGGCAGTATGGGTTCGAGTCACTTCTGGGGTGTGAGTTTTCAGTTGCATATAGTCCTGGGGACCATTCAGGCTTGTTCGCATTTGTGTTCCTCACGTGTGCCCCAAAGAATGAGGTGATTTGATAAAATGCTATGCCCAAGATTATCATCCAAGTGCCAGCGGGGAAGTGGTTCAAATAGCTTCGGCTATCACTTATCTTATATATCTGCATTTGGGTGAGATGATATGTTACAACAGTTTTGGATGAGGTGAAAACAAACTTTCAACACAAGACAGAACATGAAACAATGGGTATAATATTGGGTAAATTAAAGGGAAGAATGGAAGTAACTGCAAAGGGCCTATTGGCCCATATTTCTTGATGCTTCTATATTGGTGCGGAGTTTTGAAGTGGGTAGAATATAGTTGTGCATTGATTGGCTGTTGAGTGCTGGTGTTGACTTCTTGATGTGTAGTGCCTCGCAGATATCAAACCGCCTGCTATCGCTGTATCTATCGATGATTTCTGTGTTTTCTGTTAAGACTTCTTTGGTGATGGTCTGGTTGTGGGAAGAGATTATATATTCAATTATATATTCAATTATATATTTTGAGATTATATAACAATCCCTGGCTTACAAAGGGAATACTTAAATCTATAAATAAAAAACATGACCTTGAGAAGAAGTATAGGTTAGGAATTGTCTCCAAAGAATTCTCAAAGAATTACTCATTATTGCTATCTAAGATAATTAGACGAGCCAAAACTAAATACTACGAAGATAAATATACCCAATTAAAGAGCAACATTAAACAAACTTGGAGCACAATTTCACAAATACTGGGATCAAAGAAGTCTTTAAATAACAAACCGACTCTCCTGTCTAATAACGATGGTCAGCTTTCAGCCTCTGATTCTGCTATTGAGTTCAATAGGTTCTTCTCTTCCATTGGTTCATCCCTTGCAAATGATATTCCATCTTCCAGTACTGACATTAAGGACTATCTTACAGGTAACTATCCACAGTCTCTGTACCTAAAGCTTATTAATTCCACTGACGTCAATGAGATAATCCTTTCCCTTAAAACCAAGTCTGGTGCCCTTGAGGAGATACCAACTTTAATTTAAAAAAAAGCCTCCAGATCTTTAGCCCCTGCTATTGCTTTGCTCTTCAACAAGTCACTTGAACTCCAAACCTTTCCAGATATTCTAAAAAAAAGCGAGAGTAACGCCTGTCCACAAATGTGGTGATCTCACAGATGTTAACAACTACAGACCTATATCAATCCTGCCAAACTTGTCAAAAAATTTTGAAAAACTAATCTATAAGCAGCTTTACTCATATCTAGCCAAACTCAATATACTTAGCCCTTGCCAATATGGCTTCAGACCCAAAAAAAGCACTAACGATGCACTTATTAGTATGCTCAACTCGATTCATACAGCTCTTGATAAAAATGAGTTCCCTGTTGGGTTATTTGTGGACCTGCGTAAAGCTTTTGATACTGTCAACCACCAAAACCTTCTTCTTAAATTACATCATTATGGAGTCAGAGGACACTCCCTACAATACCTCAAATCCTACCTTACTGACAGGCTCCAATATGTTTCTGTGAATAATACAATTTCTCCCACCCTACCCATCAACATTGGTGTTCCTCAGGGCAGCATACTTGGCCCTCTCCTCTTTCTCATCTACATTAATGACCTTCCAAATGCCTCCCAACACCTCAAACCAATTCTATTTGCTGACGACACAACCTTCATTTGTTCCAGTCCTGACCCCCTTGCTCTAAATGCCACAGTAAATACTGAGCTTAATAAAGGCCATCTTTGGCTAACTGCCAACAAACTCACCCTTAACATTGACAAAACTTTCTATATTCTGTTTGGCAATAAATCCTCTAATCAAATAAATCTCAAAATAAACAATACCCAAATTTGTAACAAATTAGATGGCAAATTCCTTGGCATTCTCATTGACCATAAGCCGAATTTCCAGGGACACATTCTAAATATATAAAAAAAAGTTTCAAAAACTGTGGGCATTCTTTCTAAGATCAGATATTATGTACCACGCCCTGCCCTGGTGACTCTATTACTCCCTTATCTATCCATATCTCAACTATGGTATTTGTGCTTGGGGCTCTTCTACCCAAAATCACTTACGTCCTCTAATTACTCAACACAAAGCTGCTATTAGGACAATATCCAACTCTGGCCCCAGACATCACTCATTGCCCCTACTCAAATCTCTGAATATGTTAGACATTAGGTCACTGCACATTCTCTCATGTGTATTATACATATATAAAACGCTAAACTATAATGCCAATCCTGATCTCAAAAGATTCATAGAAGGTTGTAACAGAACCCATGAGCACCACACCAGAAATAAATACAGTTTTGATATTCCTAGAGTACGACTTAATCAAACTAGAAATGCTCTACAAATCAAGGGGCCCAGAATGTGGAATGACCTTCCCAACCATGTTAAAGACTGTACCTCTCTCAACCAGTTTAAGATAAAAACGAAGCTATACCTAATAAATTCCCTGTAACCTACCTTACCCTTCTATTGTCAACCAATGTCTGTTTTTTTTAAAGAGCGCTGTTTGTCGACATAATTGTATTTGTGCTGCTTTTTCATCTATGTTTTCATTTCTTGTTTTCATTCTACTCATTATGCTCAATTAGTATTAAGCTTGTCATTTAAGTTTATCATGCCCAAAACGCTTTGCGTAATAGTGGCTTTAGGCATTGTATGTACTAGCTCTACCTATAAGTCAACCAATCTTTGTAAAAATTTCTTGTATGTATGTACCTTACCTAAATAAACATTTTTTTTTTTTTTTTTTTTTTTTTTTTATTCCTTAATGGTACCCTGTTGCTTATGCATCGTTAATCGTCTGGAAAGAGATGTTGTCTTGCCTTTATACTGAGTTCTTTGAGGCTTACAGTCCCCAAGTGGGCATTTGAAGGCATGGACGACATTGGTCTCTTTTTAAAGTGTTCTGCTTTCTGTCTGGAGAGTTTCTCATGAGTAGGTTGGCAGTTTTTTTGGTTTTATAGTAAATCATCAATTGTATCTTCTGATTTTTGTCTGTAGGGATAACGTTCCTATTAACAATATCTTTCAGGACCCTTTCCTCCGTTTTATGAGCTGTGGAAAAGAAGTTCCTGTAAAAGAGTCTAATAGGGGGTACAGGTGTTGTGTTAGTTGTCTCTTCAGAGGTTGCATGGCGTTTCACTTTCCGTCTTATGATGTCTTCAACGAATCCATTGGAGAAGCCGTTGTTGACTAGGTCCTGCCTTACCCTACAGAGTTCTTCATCGACTTGCTTCCATCCTGAGCTGTGGCTGAGAGCACGGTCGACATAGGCGTTAACAACATTTCTCTTGTACCTGTCTGGGCAGTCACTGTTGGCATTGAGGCACATTCCTATGTTTGTTTCCTTAGTGTAGACTGCAGTGTGGAAACCTCCGCTCCTTTCCATGACTGTTACATCTAGAAAGGGCAGCTTCCCATCCTTCTCCATCTCGTAAGTGAAACGCAACACAGAATTCCACTCAAATGCCTCCTTCAGCCCCTGCAGATATCTGACATCAGATACCTGATGTCAGACAAATTTCTTCAATTTGGTAATTTCTTCAATTACCATCGACAGTGGAAAGAAACATAAGAATTATTGAGAAAATTCATGTTAGAATTATTAATCTTACTTTTTCGGTCATATTTAATAATATATATATATATATATATATATATATATATATATGTCGTACCTAGTAGCCAGAACGCTCTTCTCAGCCTACTATGCAAGGAGTGATTTGCCTAATAAGCCAAGTTTTCCTGAAATAATATATTTTCTCGATTTTTTTTCTTATGAAATGATAAAGCTACCCATTTCATTATGTATGAGGTCATTCTATTTTTATTGGAGTTAAAATTAACGTAGATATATGACCGAACCTAACCAACCCTACCTAACCTAACCTAACCTATCTCTATAGGTTAGGTTAGGTTAGGTAGCCGAAAAAGTTAGGTTAGGTTAGGTTAGGTAGGTTAGGTAGTCGAAAAACAATTAATTCATGAAAACTTGGCTTACTAGGCAAATCGGGCCTTGCATAGTAGGCCGAGAAGTGCGTTCTGGCTACTAGGTACGACATATATATATATATATATATATATATATATATATATATATATATATATATATGTATATATATATATATATATATATATATATATATATATATATATATATATATATATATATATATATATATATATATATATATACATATATATATATATATATATATACATATATATATATATATATATATATATATATATATATATATATATATATATATATATATATATATATATATATATATATATATATTTTTTTTTTTTTTTTTTAAAAGTCTACTTTCTACCAATGTAACGGTTCTATTGTTACGTAAAGTATGGTGACAAACACAGACACTAAGATACTATACATATATTTGGTCGAATATACAGAAGTACACAGGTGATACGTTGGTGTGAGTTGAGCGCACTGAGCGTCGGTACAGTATCTCGCAAGTGTCTGCTCTAGACCACACTTGAAAGTAGACTCTTTATATATATATATATATATATATATATATATATATATATATATATATATATATATATATATATATATATATATATATATATATATATATATATATATGACAATGTCAGACCACGGAGGAAAAATGAAACAGGAAATTTCCTTAAGTACTTTCGTATATTAAATACATCTTCAGAAGGTCGAAAATATTATTTTCGTGATATACACACATATATATATATATATATATATATATATATATATATATATATATATATATATATATATATATGTATATATATATATATATATATATATATATATATATATATATATATATATATATATATATATATATATATATATATATATATATATGTCGTACCTAATAGCCAGAACGCACTTCTCAGCCTACTATTCAAGGCCCGATTTGCCTTATAAGCCAAGTTTTCATGAATTAATATTTTTTCGTCTACCTAACCTACCTAACCTAACCTAACCTAGCTTTTTTTGGCTACCTAACCTAACCTTACCTATAAATATAGGTTAGGTTAGGTTAGGTAGGGTTGGTTAGGTTCGGTCATATATCTACGTTAATTTTAACTCCAATAAAAAAAAATTGACCTCATACATAGAGAAAAGGGTTGCTTTTTCATTTCATAAGAAAAAAATTATAGTAAATATATTAATTCAGGAAAACTTGGCTTATTAGGCAAATCGGGCCTTGAATAGTAGGCTGAGAAGTGAGTTCTGGCTACTAGGTACGACATATATATATATATATATATATATATATATATATATATATATATATATATATATAGGGGGGGATAATTTCTTAGTTCTTTCTGACCCAACTTGGGAGTGTCAACAAGAATCACTGCTGTCGTTGCTGAGCAGCAATATGAGCCCAGAAGTCCACTTTGGATAGTCGTTGTCCCTGTGAGGCTTTGGGCACCCCCAGCTCCACTGGTTCCTCCCCTCAACTGTGAAGGAAAGAAAGCTCTGCTTCTGGCACTTCACTGATGCCAGTAACACCCAGAGAGTCACCTGGTGAGGCCTCACATCAACCATACGTGCACCAACCATACCAGATTGAAGAAATGCCATTTATTTATATATTTATTTATTTATTTGTATATAAAAGTAGGTACATTGAGTTTATAAGAATACGTAGCAATGATGTTTTTACATTCTTGTAAAGCCTTGTAAATTAGAACAGAAAGCCAATCAAGAGAAAAAGAACACTCCAAAATATTTCTTCAAGTATGTGAAATAGTAATAAAAATCTCCTCCAGTATTGGACCTATTATTATAAACAAAGGTTCATGCACAGAGGACGACAAAGAAATTAGTGTAAGCCAAAAAAATCAGTACGAGGGCATATTTAGCAATCCTCACCAATACTAATTTGATTTACAGCGAGTAATCACATTAACAACTTATGTGTTTGGTAGTCCACCACACACGCCTCAGACAATCAGGCCACAACATGGAAAAGGACTGCAACCTGGAGTTCTGCTGAACACACGAGAATGTCCTGAGGCTTCCACTGAAGCCTGACCAGGCTTTTCACACAATACCCCCCCCCCATGCACTCTGGCTGTCATCTAGGAATGTTCTACCTCTGATGCTCCTCTTTTAATACACAGAGTAATGACACTAACATGTGATTACCCCCATGCACTTTGTCAGAGTGAATGGTGCGGGGGGGGGGGGGGGGATTGTGTGAAAACTCCAAATTGCAGTCCTTTTCCCATGTCGTGGCCTGATTGTCTGGGGTGTGTGCATGGGAATACCCACCACATAGGTTCGAATCCTCATCACGGCTCCTAAGGATTTTTTCACTAATTTGATTGTTCCTATCCTGATTAGTATCTATATGCATTAATGCATTCGAGAAATAGTGATAGGCTTTAATTGGGTCACTTTCACACCTGCAGAGGTAGGAAATAAACTCCTAAGTCAAAAATTAAAACATTTAATACAAATAAATGACGATGGCAAATATTGATATTAACTGAGGCTGGACCCACAACCCCTCAGTGTACTCTTCTTGAACTCTCAACACTCCCGTTACACCATGTCACAAACATGTTGTTAATTATCTTGTATCACACGTGACTGTCTCCTCTGTAACTGAGGTGAACCTTTGGTCAAAACTGTACATATATCTAATGTGCTCATGTGTTCAATATCTTCACCACATAACCTTCACCTCCTGGCCAAAAATAGTTACCAATAAATCAACATATGGTCAAACACTCCACATAATGGACAACAATAAATGGGTACACTAACTTGCACATATATGTCTAATATTGGTAAGTCCCTTGACGATTGTTCATCAATAACATTCCCTGAGGTAATTAAGATCAGCCATTCTTGACACCAAGACAAAAGAGTATTACATGCATGGAAAGGTATGAGCAGTTGGTCATAGGAGACACTGCTAACGACCCGTTGTTGAGTGCCTTAAACACTCCAATGGGATGTTGAGGCAATGTTTACACTGATGCATCTGGCAGCGTAGTGCCTCCCTTGCTGGCTGAGACCCAGTAACAGTCTGGGCTTCACACTGTCCTCCAAATATATCAACCCAGCCTATTGTTTACACACTGCTTTTGTAACTATGTGCACCTGTGTACTGCTGTGTAACTATGTGCACTTGTGTACTGCTGTGTAACTATGTGCACCTGTGTACTGCTGTGTACTATGTGCACCTGTGTACTGCTGTGGGAGTGGACGGGGGTAGAGGGAAAGACCCGGCTTAAAGAAGGTGAAACGTATAAGAGTCAATATCTCCATTAGTTTATAATCACATCTCCACCATTCTAGTTCTCTTCACACAATAGGACTTTCCACATGTACGGTCATCCAAGGCAATTGGTGATTGCCAGAGATGAATTTATAATCTAACCCAATTAACACTCCTAAATCTTTGATACAGTCAGATTTGATTTATGGGTTAGCTAATTTGACTTGATATTGTTTTAAATATTTAATTGTGATCCCTAGACCTGGTACATGTAGGTCAGATGGGATTGTGTCCACGACTATAGAGAATACAGGTCTGAGGTAACTACCCAAGGGAATGTAGGGTTTGACTATGTTGTAGAGTTTAGGTCCACTGTTGGATAAAAACCCAAGTATATTCAGGGTGACCTGCATCACTGGTTTGAATTCCATTTGTTCAGCTCTCTGTGTGACAAAGGTTTTCTGGGAACCCTCATAAAACAGCCCCTGACTAGTAGTTTCCTTTTCCCCTGAGGCAGAGTTAACATGGCTGTTGGTAGGGTTGCAGCAGTGTTGGCTTGGGTCAGCATAGCCCCTGTACTGCCTTCCACTTGACAGTCGTTGTCTGCTGCAGTAGTTTAGGGTTTAACGCCGGGTGACGATGGAGTTGGTCTCCTACCGTCACCCCTTCACATTCCAGCCCGTTGTTGACGTGAGGAGGCTTGGTGGGCTGCTGTCAGAGTGTGATGCTCCATGGGACAGCATTTCCTCTGTCCTTTAGTAGCCTTATGCTTCTAAAGGACATACCCCATTGTCCTTTCGTGAGAGGGGCTTAGTGGGCAGCAGCCAGGGTGTGATGCTCCATGGGACAATCCTCTGCCGTCTTCACTAATCATGCTGGATGCTATTTCCTCGTCCTTATGTTTCGTTTTGCCTTCCCTCTCTTCTTGTTTATAATTGTCAATTCCCGCCGATCTTTTGCATGGCTTCATTATTCTTTCGAACACCTTCAGTTTTGACGCCCGGATGTTTGGGGAGGCACACTTTCACCCGTAGAACTGTGGTACCCGACGTTGTGAGGGAGGAGACGCTTTTATTGTCAATCCTCGCCTGCGTTGTTGAACCCGATTTCGACGGACTGACGGTTCTTAAGGAGATGATTGCGGGGAGTATACTCATGATTCACTCCTGGGATGGAGGGGGGGGGGGCGTCTTGCCAGGTGTTCTAGCTTCTAATTGTGGCTCCATGATGGGTATGGGGGTTTGTTCGTAAATTAAATTATTTCCTGCTCATTCCTATGCCACCGAATGATCCTCTTATAACTTCCCCAGGCTCATGGGGTGGGCGACCAAGCCCCCGAGGCGGACTGTGTTGGAAGACTGGGCTCTTCAGCCCCCGCTACATTGAGCCCAGACCAAGCTACTCCTTTGACCCTTTTGACTAACCCCCTCCGGTCTCCTCCCACCTCTGTGGTAGGGTTGAGCTCCACGACCCCAGAGATGACCACCTCATCACCTTTTACCCCCCCCCCCCAGCTGCACTTTGCATGATTCCTACCAGTGGTAGTATGATCCACACCTTGTTTGGCCCTGCTACATGGACGAAATACTTTGATCTCAACCATCTGGATTCTACACAGCCTGATGATTTCATCCTCCATAAACACCTCACTGATTCAGTGGATACCTCTGTTTCTTTTAACCCGTACTGGTTCATGTGTCATTGCTGCTCCTTCTCAGGAAACAGCTGCCCACTTAGCCATATTGTCCAGCATTGGGGAGACCCCTGTTAGGATCTCCAAAAATGTCTGGTTAATTGTTACAGTGACCATGATTACCTCAGTGACCATGGATGGTATTAACCTTCCGTTACAGTGACCATGGATGGTATTAACCTTCCGTTACAGTGACCATGGATGGTATTAACCTTCCGTTACAGTGACCATGGATGGTACTAACCTTCCGTTAGTGACCATGGATGGTACTAACCTTCCGTTATAGTGATGATGGATGGTACTAACCTTCCATTACAGTGACCATGGATGGTACTAACCTTCTGGTACAGTGACCATGGATGGTACTAACCTTCCGTTAGTGACCATGGATGGTACTAACCTTCCGTTAGTGACCATGGATGGTACTAACCTTCCGTTAGTGACCATGGATGGTACTAACCTTCCGTTATAGTGATGATGGATGGTACTAACCTTCCATTACAGTGACCATGGATGGTACTAACCTTCTGGTACAGTGACCATGGATGGTACTAACCTTCCGTTAGTGACCATGGATGGTACTAACCTTCCGTTAGTGACCATGGATGGTACTAACCTTCCGTTAGTGACCATGGATGGTACTAACCTTCCGTTAGTGACCATGGATGGTACTAACCTTCCGTTAGTGACCATGGATGGTACTAACCTTCCGTTACAGTGACCATGGATGGTACTAACCTTCCGTTAGTGACCATGGATGGTACTAACCTTCCGTTAGTGACCATGGATGGTACTAACCTTCCGTTACAGTCACCATGGATGGTACTAACCTTCCGTTACAGTCACCATGGATGGTACTAACCTTCCGTTACAGTCACCATGGATGGTACTAACCTTCCGTTACAGTCACCATGGATGGTACTAACCTTCCGTTACAGTCACCATGGATGGTACTAACCTTTCGTTACAGTCACCATGGATGGTACTAACCTTCCGTTACAGTCACCATGGATGGTACTAACCTTTCGTTACAGTCACCATGGATGGTACTAACCTTCCGTTACAGTCACCATGGATGGTACTAACCTTCCGTTACAGTCACCATGGATGGTACTAACCTTCCGTTACAGTCACCATGGATGGTACTAACCTTTCGTTACAGTCACCATGGATGGTACTAACCTTTCGTTACAGTGCCCGTGAGTAGTGGAGATGAAGACTTAGCGCCAATTTTAGTTTTTCAAGTCCAATGGTGTTGTCACACTGGACTGAACGAGCTTTAAAATTGTCGCTCTGTCACACACCCGTTTGAGCCCTAATTTTAGTTTTATTGGTCACTTTGTCACACCCATTTAAAACCGAAATATTTTCAGAGTATAGTTTAAGAACGAATTTATTTCAGAGTTCATATAATGATAGAAGTGTTCCTAATGAAATCTAATAGGAAAAATATTCAGGATCGTCTCTACTGTTTATATTAAACTCTGCTGTCATAAACATATGTTATAAATTATAGTGTTTTAAGTAACTATTATGTAGGATATAGTGACACCAGTCAATCACCTGACATAAGGCAGTGTTACCAAGCTCTAGCTCCTGGTCCCCATCTTACTTATGTAACTTCGTTAGTATCCAATCAATTTTCTCATGATTCAAGTCTGCTGTATTTCAGACGCTATAAAAGAAATCAAAGTAAATACCGAGTTTCAGCTCTTGTCCCCCGCCTTACTTTACTCATGTAATTTCTTTACTATCGGTTTAATCTTCCTGAAATTTAAACCCACTATATTTCAGGCCCTGTAAAGTAATTCTAAATAAATACCGAGTTCCAGTTCCCGTCCTCCACCTTAGTTCATTTGTGCAACTTCTTTATTATCAAGCCAATTTTCCCTAAATTAAAAGCAGACATACTTCTGAGTAAGTAAAGAAAATGGAGTTACGGAACTCTAGCTCCTGTCCCCCACCTTGGTTCATTCGTACAACTTTGTTACTTTCCGCCCAATCCCCCGTAAATCTACGATCGCTACATTTCTTAAACAGTAAATTAAATCAAAGTAAATATCGAGCTCCAGCTCCCATCTTCCGCCTTAGTTCAATGTACATCAAACTTAATTATTCCAGAACAAGTAAGTAGCTCTCATTCCTTACCTAATCACCTAATCAAAGTAAACAATTTCTCTCCTTCAATACTCCTGTTTACTCAGCTGTGTAAACAATCTGTAACGAAGGGGCCTCGTAGCCTGGTGGATAGCGCGCAGGACTCGTAATTCTGTGGCGCGGGTTCGATTCCCGCACGAGGCAGAAACAAATGGGCAAAGTTTCATTCACCCTGAATGCCCCTGTTACCTAGCAGTAAATAGGTACCTGGGAGTTAGTCAGCTGTCACGGGCTGCTTCCTGGGGGTGGAGGCCTGGTCGAGGACCGGGCCGTGGGGACACTAAAGCCCCGAAATCATCTCAAGATAACCTCAAGATGTAATAATAATCACACGGCCATAATACACTTCATCTCTCCCTTCCTCCTTATCTTCCCCCCACTTACCCCCTCAACACCTTCCTCCTTCCATACCTCTCTACCTCCATTCCCCCCACCCCTATGTCTCATCTCCCTTACCTCCCCCACCCGTTACCTCCCCCTCCCTTACCATCCCCAATCCCCTTTCTCCCCCTTCCCCAGATTCCGTCACAACTCTGCACCATCAAGAATGTAAATATTCAGCTATATTCTTACCAATCTTCTTGAGCTTATCTTGAGATGATTTCGGGGCTTAATGTTCCCGCGGCCCGGTCATACAATGTTCTGTCCGCTCAGCCACCGGCTCCCGGCTCCCATATGTACATATTCTTTCCATCTTCACAGCATACTCTCTGTACAACTTTCATATTTATTATTTGTGTTCTCTGTAAGTTCAAATTATACCTTTTACCTGTTTCTTCCTGTTCTCCATTTTCTGCAAAATGTTCACAGCATGTTCAGTTTATATTACCCACAAGTTCACTGTGTTCATCGCATTCTCTTACATGCTTTCTGTGTTCTTTGTCATATTCTCTCATGTTCTCTGCGTTCATCGCATTCTCTTACATGTTCTTTAAAATCCAATAAACAATTGTTTCTGTCATTCAGTAACTAGTTCTTTGTCAACCGCACTAGTGTTCCGCTAATAGATTAGCTAAAATAGTCACCAAATTTATTTTAATAAATTACGTAAATGTATTTCTCGTTATCAACGTTAGTCACCTGGGAGTCTAACTCCCAGGTGACTATTTACTGCTAGGTGAACAGGAGCATTGCGCTGAAAGAAACATTTTGCCCATTTGTCTCCGCCTCCACCGGGAATCGATCCCGGAACCTCAGGACTACGAATGAATCCCGAGTGCTGTCCACTGCCAGGCGCTCAGGTCAGAAAATGTATTTTAACAGCATAATTAATAAAAACAAAATACAAGTTTGCTACGAAAAGGTGAACTAGTTGCTTGAAGAGCTTTGTGTGTTTTGTGACATAAGTGTTATTATTAAGTGTTTGACTGTAAATGTCTTAGTAAAACTGTCTTAGTGAACGCTGTTACTACATAAAAGTCAGTTATTTTATTACTTTTACTTGAAGTGTAAGTTTATTAGTACATAAAGTAGTACATGTTTAGTTTGATTTAATACTTAAAGTTGGTTGTGAGTGCATAATGACATGTCTTAGTAAGCTTAGCACAAACTCTAGTTTACATATTTCTTGAACAAAGATGCTAGTGACTATTTTCTGACGATTAAAGAACGATTTTACTTGCAGTAAGAGTTTATTTAATGCACATAGAAGTTCTAAAGATTAAATCTTTTATACAAAGTCGCGTTAATGAGTGCAAATGTTAATTAAAATGATCTTGGAATGTATTATTGCTGCCTCGGAGAAATTCTTAAGAGGGTGAAGATGTTTTAGGATATTTCTTTAATGCTCGAAGATGTCTTAGAGAACTTCTTTCATGAACGAAGGTGAGTTAGAGAACAACTTTGATGAACGAAGATGTCCTCGACAGTTTCTTTGATGAACGAAGGTGAGTTAGAGAATAAATTCCAAGGATTGATGACTCTGAGAATAACTTTTGAGGCCATGAATAGTATTTTGATGTCTTTGAGTGTGTCTTTAATGACTGTGAGTGTGTCTTTGTTGTCACTGAGTGTGATATTGATGTCTTTGAGTGTGTTATTGATGTCTTTGAGTGTGTTATTGATGTCTTTGAGTGTGTTATTGATGTTTTTGAGTGTGTTATTAATGTCTTTATATTTTTGAGTGTGTTGTTGATGTCTTTGAGTGTGTTATTGATGTCTTTGAGTGTGTTATTGATGTTTTTGAGTGTGTTATTAATGTCTTTAATATCTTTGAGTGTGTTGTTGATGTCTTTGAGTGTGTTATTGATGTCTTTGAGTGTGTTATTGATGTCTTCGAGTGTGTTATTAATGTCTTAAGGAGTAACTTTTGTGTCTTTTGAGTGTGTAATAGATGTCTTTGAGTGTGTAATAGATGTCGTTGAGTGTTTTATTGATGTCTTAAAGAGTAATTTTGATGTCATTGAGTGTGTTATTGAAGTTTTTGTGTGTGTAATAGATGTGTTTGAGTGTGCTATTGATGTCTTTGAGTGTGTTACTGAAGTCTTTGAGTGTATTATTGATGTCTTTAATCTCTTTGAGTGTGTTATTGATGTCTTTGAGTGTGTAATTGATGTCTGCGAGTGTGTAATTGATGTGTTTGAGTGTGTTATTGATGTCTATGAGTGTGTTATTGATGTCTTTGAGTGCGTTATTGATGTCTTTAAGAGTGTTTTTGATGTCTTTGAGTGTGTTATTGATGTCTTTAATCTCTTTGAGTGTGTTATTGATGTCTCTGAGTGTGTAATTGATGTCTTTGAGTGTGTAATTGATGTCTTTGAGTGTGTTATTGATGTCTTTGAGTGTGTTATTGATGTCTTTGAGTGTGAAATTGATGTCTTTGAATGTGTAATTGATGTCTTTGAGTCTGTTATTGATGTCTTTGAGTGTGTTATTGATGCCTTTGAAGTCTTTGAATGTGTTATTGATGTCTCGATGTCTTTGAATGTGTTATTGATGTCTTTGATCTCATTGAGTGTGTTATTGATGTCTTTGATCTCTTTGAGTGTGTAATTGATGTCTTTGAGTGTGTAATTGATGTCTTTGAGTGTGTTATTGATGTCTTTGAGTGTGTTATTGATGTCTTTGAGTGTGTTATTGATGCTTTTGAAGTCTTTGAGTGTGTTATTGATGTCTTTGATCTCTTTGAGTGTGTTATTGATGTCTTTGAGTGTGTAATTGATGTCTTTAAGTGTGTAATTGATGTGTTTGAGTGTGTTATTGATGTGTTTGAGTGTTTTATTGATGTCTTTGAGTGTGTTATTGGTGTCTTGAAGAGTATCTTCGACAATTTTCTTACTTAACGACGCATAATTTTAGTTAAGAACAGTGTTGAATGATTCCTTCGGCTATTTCCGGTTGAGAGAAAGGTTATTTTAGTTAAGATATGACGAAAAGAAATTACACTTCATTATTTTTTCTTACTCCATGAAGTATGTTTGTTAAGAAAGTATTGAACGAAGCAACACTTGAATATTTTTAGCTGAGAGAAATGTTATTTTAGTTAAGAAGCTACAAGAAAATACGATGAATGTGGCTATTTTTAGTTGATTGACGAATAATTAAGTTAAGACATGAAGGAAAGATGATGAACGTGACTATTTTCTCAGTTGATTGACGAATAATTTTATTTAAGAAATAATAAGAAAAGATAATAAATGGGACTATTTTTAATTGATTGATGAATAATTTTACTTAAGAAACGATAAGAAAATCTGTCTTTGAAATTTGTTACTGTATAAAGTGTAGATTAGTTTAAGAACAGTGCTGTTAAGAAATAATAAGTTGATAACGAGAAATACATTTACGTAATTTATTAAAATAAATTTGGTGACTATTTTAGCTAATCTATTAGGGGAACAGTAGCGTGGTTGACAAAGAACTAGTTACTGAATGACAGAAACAGTTGTTTATTGGATTTTAAGGGGGCATTAGGGTTTCAATTTGCCCCAAAAATGCAATAAATGAAAACTCGTTCGATTTCAATCAAACTTTTTTGACAAGTTCTATATGAAAAGTGTTTCATCTGGTCCAAGTTGCAGCATCGTAGCATAAATAGGAAGGGAGAAAAAAAATATTGAAGTAGTTGTGAAAATTATGCCAAAATGGTCAAAATCGATTATCAATCAAAAGTGTCAACTGAAATCATAGCTATGACTCTTTGCTATCACAATAGCATATATTAAACAAATATTATAATTAGTTTAATTGGAAAAAAATTTAAGAAAAAAAATGTTTTTTTTTTTCATTTTTTTCGGGCGATTTGCATCAAACTTACACACCTGACTGTACGTAAGCCTATCTGTAAGGATGCCAATTTTGGAGAAAATTGGTTGATGTCAACCTCAGCCACAGATTTTAGAACCTTAGACTTTATTCATTTCTGTTTTTTTTCAATTGACACAAACGTTTACAAAACTGATTAATTTTTTATTCAATTTACATGAAACTTACACAGTATATGTGGAGGGCATGTCTCTACATTTGCATGTTTTCAGTTTTCTCTAAGTTCATTTATTGATTTTATAATAGCAATAAACATGCCATATTTGCATAATTTTTTGGGGGAACTTTGAACTTAAGTATTAAGAAAACTAAAGATGTTCTGGAAATTCTAAAACACACAATCCTTTATTATATGCTAATGTGTCAGAAAAACGTCACAGAATAATCATATCTGAAACGTGTGTTCTGAAGTGTGGACTTGAAAATGTGTAAAAACCGTTGAAAAAAAAAATCATCTCCCTTTCTATTTACGCTGCAGAACTGAAACTTGTGACAATTTCAGCACTTTTCATATACAACTAGTCAAATAATATTGGTTGACATTGAACAACTTTTCCAACACCACTCTAATGCCCCCTTAAAGAATATGTAAGAGAATGCGATGAACGCAGAGAACATGGGAGAATATGACAAAGAATACAGAAAACATGCAAGAGAATGCAATGAATGCAGAGAACTTGTTGGGAATATGAACTGAACATGCTGTGAACATTTTGCAGAACATGGAGAAACAGGTAAAAGGTATAATTTGAACTTGCAGAGAACATGAATAATGGGTATAAAAGTTGTACAGAGAATATGCTGTGAACATGGAAAGAATATGTACATATGGTAAGAATATAGCTGTATATTTACATTATTGAGGGTGCAGAGTTGTGACTGAATCTGGGGAAGGGGGGAGTAGGGTGAGAAGGGCGAGGAAGGGGATTGGGGATGGTAAGAGAGGGGGAGGTAACGGGTGGGGGAGGTAAGGGAGGGGGGAAAGGTAAGGGAGGGGGAAGGTTAGGAAGATGAGACATGGGGGTGAGCGGGGTGGGGGGAATGGAGGGAGAGAGGGAGGTATGGAAGGAGGAAGGTGTGGAGGGAAGGGTAAGTGGGGGGTGGGGGAGATAAGGAGGAAGACAGGAGGGAGAGCTGAGGTGTATTATGACCGTGTGATTATTATTACCTCATTACAGATTGTTTACACAGCTGAGTAAACAAGAGTATTGAAGGAGAGGATTTGTTTACTTTGATTAGGTGACTGAATAAGGGATGAGAGCTACTTACTTGTTCTGGAATAATTAGGTATGATGAACATTGAACTAAGGCGGAGGACGGGAGTTGGAGCTGGGATTTACTTTGATTTAATTTACTGTTTAAGAAATATAGCGGCCGTAGATTTACGGGGGATTGGACGGAAAGTAACAAAGTTGTACGAATGAACCAAGGTGGGGGACAGGAGCTAAAGTTCCGCAACTCTATTTTCTTTACTTACTCAGAAGTATGTCTGCTATAAATTTCGGGGAAATTGGCTTGATACTAAAGAAGTTGCACAAATGAACTAAGGTGGAGGACGGGAGCTGGAACTCGGTATTTATTTAGAATTAATTTACAGGGCCTGAAATATAGCGGGTTTAAATTTCAGGGGGATTAAACCGATAGTAAAGATGTTACATAAGTAAAGTAAGGTTGAAACAGAGCTGAAACTCGGTCTTTTGCTTTGATTTCTTTTATAGCGTCTGAAATACAGCGGTCTTAAATCAAGAGAAAATTGCTTGGATACTAACGAAGTTACATAAGTAAAGTAAGATGGGGACCAGGAGCTAGAGCTTGGTTACACTGACTTATGTCAGGTGCTTGACTGGTGTCACTACATCCTACATAAATAATAATAATAAATAAATGTTTATTTAGGTAAGACACATACATAAAGAGATTTTACAAAGTTTGTTGGATTTATAGATAGAGCTAGTATACACAATGCCTAGAGCCACTATTACGCAAAGAGTTTCGGGCAGGAAAAACATTAATGACTAAAGCTTATTACTAATGGGTAAAAACAATGTTACGGCCCTCTCGGGTCGCAACCGGGTTCTTACTCTGATGTTGTTAGAGGAAGGGTATCCGGCCCCAAGCCAGTAGTGGCTTTCAAGGGATGTGATCCGTAACGCAAGTAAATTAAAGGGGAAGGGAAATAAAGTCAAAAACTTAATATAATATAATTATCACCATCACCAATAAATAAGATATAAACGATTACACGGGGGGGGGGGGGTATAAACACTATAATACACGATGTAGTCTTCCTCTGAAGACCCTGGACGTTCACGGTGCCAAGCTCTTGGTGCTCTCGTGGCCTCACGACGAATCCTTCGAGAATCTTGAGTCTACCCCGGCCACAGGCCAGCCAAAACACCGTTCCACTGGGGGCACCGTCGTGGAGGCCGTCAACCACAAGTCCAGCAGATAGCTGGCAGGTTCCAAATCAGTGACGCTGGTTAGGCCACTCCACGAGCGATACTAGGGTCGCGCCCTAGTCAGGAGCCTCGTGTGATACCACAGATCACTCTCCGTTCCACAACACCCCAGTGGTTAAGCGTCTCTACCAGTCAGTCCTGGGTATGACAATCCTTCAACTGCCGCTTCACAGGCAGGGTAACACCACAGTGTTCATCCGGGGGGCAACTCACAGCTGCTGCAGCAAACACTTGGTGATGAGACGGCTGCCTTGGGTAGCAGATGGCGTGGTCGTCACTGCTCCAGGCTCGGACGCTGGATTCGGGTCCGTAACAAATGTGTTGAGAACAAATAAAAATAGAGGTAAAAGAGGGGGGAACATGGCTGAAAAAGCGGCACAAATACAATTACAAATTATTACAGACAATTACATTCAAACAGCGTTGTTTTGAAAAAAAAAAAACATACATGGGTTGACAACAGAGGGGTAAGGTAGGTTACCGGGAATTTATTAGGAAGTGCTTCGTTTTTATCTTAAACTGGTTGAGAGAGGTACTGTCTTTAACATGGTTGGGAAGATCATTTCACAATCTGGGTCCCTTGATTTGAAGAGCATTTCTAGTTTAATTAAGTCATACTCTAGGAATATCAAAACTGTATTTATTTCTGGTGTGGTGCTCATGGGTTCTGTTACAACCTTCAATGATTCAGATTCAGATTCAGATTCAGATGTTTATTCAGGTAAGTCAACTCACGCTCGAACGCTCGTCCGCTCCTGACGACCCTGCTCCCCCTCCAACTTTATCAGCTGCTCCTTGAGCCCACAACATCCCTAACATGATGTAACAACCCCAGAAGGCAGCTAAGTACCCAGTGACCTAAATGTGACCGAAATATTCGACAAAACCTAACCTACTACCTCATCTCGACCTCATTAGTGTTGCTCCCTGGAGGAAGCTAACCTGACGTTTGCTGCTGCCATATCAACAAGTCTACCCCATCTGCTGCATACATCTCTGCTGCTACCATGCTAAACAATTCTAAGCTCGGCAAGGCCGTAATGAATGATAGCACACCTATCAGGATGAACCCAACCAGCCAAGCTAGCAACAGGAATAATGCGGCTGTCTCCCCCTTAGGGGCTACCGGGGGGAGTACCGACCCTCCCTGCGTCAACAATAACAAACCTTCTCA
Organism: Procambarus clarkii; assembly: GCF_040958095.1. Lineage (NCBI taxonomy): Eukaryota > Metazoa > Arthropoda > Malacostraca > Decapoda > Cambaridae > Procambarus > Procambarus clarkii. Next base: position 33,818,350 of record NC_091164.1, read on the forward strand.
GCTGATTGAAGCGTCGTCACTGACTAGAGCCTTACAACAGTTATGTAACCATATGGAGCAACTTAAACGAGCTGCCTCCCCATGTACTGACTTTAAGCGTCCCGCTGATAATCCATGGCTCAGATTATTGACTCAAATACATGATGACCAAAAGTCTATAATCCGAGAGCAGTCGGACCTGATAATGAAGCTTCAGAGTGATGCTTTGGCAATGCACAAGGCTAACCAAGATCTGTCTGCCAGAGTCGGCCACCTCGAACATGAATTAAGCTCTCTTCGGATCTCGGTTACTAACTTTAAACCAGCAGAAACCTCTAAGAAGCAAGAAGAGATGTTACAAAAGTTAGAGAACCACTTTAACTCCCTACAACAGCAACAAACTGCAACCCAAGACGAATCAGACCAACTTAAGCTCCTTGATTCTGTCATCATCTCATCACAGGATTTTCCCCATGAAACTGACAGAGAAGACTGTACTGCCATCGTGATCCAGGAATTGCGTACTAAGTTGAATTATTCAATCGAAGCAAGAGACATTAAGTCAGCTTATAGAGTGGGTACCAAATCATCTGGAACAAACAACAGAAGGATACGCGTGAAGTTAGATAGCTGCTCCCGCAAGTCAGACCTTATCACTGCTGCAGTCGCTAGGAAATCCAAGGTTTATGTGAACGAATGTCTTACCAGATTCAGACAAAATCTCTTATTTAAACTACGTGGAATTCGCAATAGATCCACTGCTATTAAACATTGTTTTGTGCGCGATGGTAAAATAATAGCTAGGAAGAATGACTCTGGAAAAACTTATGTCATAACCACTGAAGCACACCTCACTTCTTTCCTGGATGACTGTGGGATATCAGCTGAATAACCAGAACATAATTTGTAGTCTCACATACAACCAAAGTGTACTTAAGCTCTGCCTTTCCTTTCCAAAGGTGTTTATTTTTATTTTTATTTTAATTTTTACTTTATTTTTTGTTTGTCATCTTTGCCTGTTTTATACTCTTAATTATTTGTTCTTAGTTAATCCCCTTCTCACTAAACCTAGGGCTTTTTATTACCCTGTTAATTAATCATTACTAAGCTAATTATCTTCAAGATCATTTTTTTTTATGATTATTATTTTTCTTATTATTTTTTATTTTACATTTATATTGTCAGTCTCTACTGATTTTTTGTGTTTTATTTTATGTAACTTCTGTGTCCTCCCTGGCTATCTATTGGATCTTTATTTTACTTCTAAATTGTTACTATTTTATTGTATCTGCTCTTATTCTTGTGTTTTGCTTTATCGTGTATCTTGTATCGTGATCCCTCTGCATCTCTATGCACACTGATCTTGATCCTGATCAAAATCTTCTGTCTCATATCTATACCAACCAGCACATTGATCATCATTATTGTAAGTATTTCACAGCACACCAGGCTAAAAACAAACTCCAAAATAGCACCTATCTATCAGTTTATAACCAAAATGTTAGATCACTTGGTAAACATTTTGACGATTTAAATGCACTACTCACAGCACTAGGTACTAACCTATCGTTCATTATTTTAACAGAAACTTGGCTAAATAAAGACTATACCCAACTCTACAACTTAGCTGGTTATAAAGCCATTCATAACTGTAGGCCTAATAAAAAAGGTGGTGGCACAGCTATATATTACCGAGATACATTTATCTGCAACAGAGTTATTAGTGACAGAGATGACTACTGTGAATATACTTTTGCTCAGTTTACAATTAAATCCCTTAAATCCTCTTTGACTATTGGAGCCATCTATAGATTTCCTAATACTAACATAGCTTCTTTCTCAGACAACCTAAGGAATCTTATTATAAACAACAATCTCAACAAAAACCACATCATTCTGGGAGGAGACTTTAATATTAACCTGGGTCAACAAAACTGCTCTCAAGTTGACTATTTCCTTAACAGCATGAACTCCTGTATGCTAATCCCCACTATCACCAAACCTACCCGAGTCACTCAAACATCAGCCACTACCTTGGACCACATATGGACAAACATAACAGCTCCCCTTGTATCTGGTATAATCTACGACAGAACAACTGACCACTATCCTACCTTCCTCATAGCGAACATGGACATAACACCACCAAAAAGCAAGAAACTTTCATTTAGGCTACACAGTGAATCAGCTTTAGACAATCTTACAGAGGCACTTCACAATATTAACTGGGATTCTGAATTCAATAATACCCATGATATAAATTCATTAGCTAACCTCTTCCTCTCCAAAACTCTAAGCCTCTACAACCTTCATTGTCCCCTTCTTACAAAGCAAGTAACTGACAAAAGATTAAACAATCCATGGCTCACAAGTGGCATTCTCAACTCAATCAACAAGAAACATGAATATGAAAAGAAAGTTAGGATTGGCCTAGTTTCAAAGGAAGTAGCTAAAAGGTACTCATCAATGCTTACCAGTATCATAAGAAAGGCAAAACTTGCATATTATGTGAATAGATTCAATGAAGCAAAAGGCAACATGAAAAACACTTGGAAAACTATCTCTAGTATCCTAGGAACTAAACAACACTCACATAACCAAATAAAACTCTACAAGGATGGGGATATACCGTCAACTGATTTAGAAATGGCAAATGAATTTAATAGTTTCTTTTCATCGGTTGGTGCTAATCTTGCCAGTAAAATCCCACAGACTCAGACACATATTAACACATATCTCTCAGGCAGCTATCCAAACTCTCTTCTCCTTTCACCAATCAGCCCGGCAGATGTTGTGTCCATCATACACTCTCTAAAAACCAAGGCAGGGAACACCAGTGAAATTCCGTCCATTGTGTACAAGAGAGCCTCCCATGCCCTTGCCCCACCCATAGCACTACTGTTCAACAAATCTATAGTGTCATACCTTCCCTGATATCCTCAAAATAGCAAGAGTAACGCCAGTCCATAAAGGAGGCAATCCGGCGGACATAAACAATTATAGACCAATATCAAATCTACCCATTCTATCAAAAATATTTGAAAAAATTATTTACAAACAGCTCTATTCCTACCTCGTAAAATTCGACATACTCAGCCCCTGCCAGTTTGGCTTCCGGTCCCAAAAGAGTACCAATGATGCAATCATTAGTCTCCTTGACATTATCTACTCAGCCCTTGACAAAAATGAGTTTCCGATTGGACTCTTCATTGACCTAAGAAAAGCCTTTGATACTGTTAATCACAACTACCTCTTACTTAAACTCCAGCATTATGGAATCCGAGGCCTTGCCCTTGACTACATCCGATCCTATCTTAGTGACAGACACCAATATGTAACCATCAATGATACAACTTCTTCCACTCTACCAATTACCGTTGGAGTGCCACAGGGCAGCATCTTAGGACCTCTTCTATTTCTTATATATATAAACGATCTGCCTAATGTCTCTAATATTCTCAAACCTATATTGTTTGCTGACGATACTACCCTTATCTACTCAAACCTCAACCCACATACACTAAATAATGTTGTGAATAATGAATTAAAAAAAGTCCACTTATGGATGTCAACGAACAAACTAACATTAAACATCGAAAAGACTTACTACATCTTATTTGGAAGCAAATCATCAAATGCAATTCAGCTACAGATAGACAACATTAATATAAGTAATAAAAATGATGGCAAGTTTCTTGGCATATTCCTAGACAAGAGACTCAACTTCAGCACCCACATTCAACACATAACTAAGAAAGTCTCTAAGACAGTTGGTATACTCTCCAAAATCAGATATTATGTTCCTAACTCTGCTCTCCTCTCACTATATTATGCACTAATCTACCCCTATCTTAATTATGGTATCTGTGCATGGGGGTCTACCACTGCAAACCACCTTAAGCCCATCATCACACAGCAAAAATCAGCTATCAGAATAATAACTAACTCTGCTTTCAGACAACACTCAGCTCCCTTGTTTAAATCTCTAAACTTGCTAAATATTAACTCCCTCCACACATTCTCTTGTGTCAACTACATTTACAAAACCCTGTTCTTAAATGCAAACCATGCTCTGAAACTCTCCCTGGACAGATGTAATAGGACCCATTATCACCACACCAGAAATAAATATCTCTTTGATATCCCCAGGGTCAAACTTAATCTGTGTAAACACTCTATGCAAATTAAGGGACCTAGTCTATGGAACTCACTCCCTAGTGAATTGAAAAACTGTAAAACTTTTGCCTTATTTAAAAGCAAAACCAAAAAGTACCTAACTTCATCTATTTAGTTTCCTACACTGAGCTTTAAATTTGCTCTGTACCTAGTGGTACCCAATCTCCTAATTTTTATGTAATATCAAACAACCTTATCATTGTGTTCATTGCTGTCTTCTTTTATGTGCTAGCCATATGCTGTATTGTGACTACCAATTTTTGTCAACTACCATTCAAGCTGTCATTGCAATCAATCTTATATTGTTTCTGCTGTATTGTGCCTACCAAATTTGTTGTCAACTTCCATTTTAAGCTGTCATTGCAATCAATCATAGCTACCTATGTGCTTTAATATACTGTACCTATAATTTTCTCTCATCTTTTTTTTTTCATTCCATGTAATCTGTTATCATTTTTTTGTCTATAAATTTTGCAAGTATTTACCTCCTTAAAATTTTCTTAGATTAAGGACCTGCCCGAAACGCTGCGCGTGCTAGTGGCTTTACAAGACTGTAATTACCATAATTGTATCCTCACATTCCTTATGTACATTCTTGTATATGCATAAATAAATAAAAAAAAATAAGTAAGGTATATACATACAAGTGATGTTACATTAATGGATTGATATATAGATAGAGCTAGTACATACAATGCCTAAAGCCACTATTACGCAATGCGTTTCGGGCAAGAAAAACATTAATATCTAGAACTTAATACTAATTGAGCATAAAGAATAAAAAGTGTTGAGAACAAATACAAATAAAGATAAAAAAAAAAAAAAAAAAAAAAAAAAAAGGGGGAACATGACTGAAAAAGCAGCACAAATACAATAGGTTGACAAACAGTGTTGATTAAAAAAAAAGAAAATAACAGACATGGGTTGACAATAGAGGAGTGAGGTAGATTACAGGGAATTTATTAGGTAGTGTTTAGTTTTTATCTTAAACTGGTTGAGAGAGGTACAGTCTTTAACATGGTTGGGAAGGTCATTCCACATTCTGGGCCCCTTGATTTGCAGAGCATTTCTAGTTTGATTAAGACGTACTCTAGGAATATCAAAACTGTATTTATTTCTGGTGTGGTGCTCATGGGTTCTGTTACAACCTTCTATGAAGCTTTTAAGATCAGGATTGGTATTATAGTTTAGCGTTTTATATATGTATAATACACATGAGAGAATGTGCAGTGACTTAATATCTAACATATTCAGAGATTTGAGTAGGGGTACCGAGTGATGTCTGGGGCCAGAGTTGGATATTGTTCTAATAGCAGCTTTGTGTTGGGTAATTAGAGGACGTAAGTGATTTTGGGTAGTAGAACCCCAAGCACAAATACCATAGTTGAGATAAGGATAGATAAGGGAGTAATAGAGAGTCACCAGGGCATGGCGTGGTACATAATATCTGATCTTAGAAAGAATGCCCACAGTTTTTGAAACTTTTTTTGATATATTTAGAATGTGTCCCTGGAAATTCAGCTTGTGGTCAATGAGAATGCCAAGGAATTTGCCATCTAATTTGTTACAAATTTGGGTATTGTTTATTTTGAGATTTATATGACTAGAGGATTTATTGCCAAACAGAATATAGAAAGTTTTGTCAATGTTAAGGGTGAGTTTGTTGGCAGTTAGCCAAAGATGGACTTTATTTAGCTCAGTATTTACTGTGGCATTTAGAGCAAGAGGGACAGGACTGGAGTAAATGAAGGTTGTGTCGTCAGCAAATAGAATTGGTTTGAGGTGTTAGGAGGCATTTGGAAGGTCATTAATGTAGATGAGAAAGAGGAGAGGGCCAAGTATGCTGCCCTGAGGAACACCAATGTTGATGGGTAGGGTGGGAGAAATTGTATTATTCACAGAAACATATTGGAGCCTGTCAGTAAGGTAGGACTCGAGGTATTGTAGGGAGTGTCCTCTGACTCCATAATGATGTAATTTAAGAAGAAGGTTATGGTGGTTGACAGTATCAAAAGCTTTACGCAGGTCCACAAATAACCCAACAGGGAACTCCTTTTTATCAAGAGCTGTATGAATCGAGTTAAGCATACTAATAAGTGCATCGTTAGTGCTTTCTTTTGGGTCTGAAGCCATATTGGCAAGGGCTAAGTATATTGAGTTTGGCTAGATGAATGAATCTTTTGAGGTCAGGATTGGCATTACAGTTCAGCGTTTTATATATGTATAATACACATGAGAGAATGTGCAGTGACTTAATATCTTACATATTCAGAGATTTGAGTAGGGGTACCGAGTGATGTCTGGGGCTAGAGTTGGATATTGTCCTAATAGCAGCTTTGTGTTGAGTAATTAGAGGACGTAAATAATTTTGGGTAGTAGAACTTTTGGAGAAAGTTAGGATTGGCCTAGTTTCAAAGGAAGTAGCTAAAAGGTACTCATCAATGCTTACCAGTATCATAAGAAAGGCAAAACTTGCATATTATGTGAATAGATTCAATGAAGCAAAAGGCAACATGAAAAACACTTGGAAAACTATCTCTAGTATCCTAGGAACTAAGCAACACTCACATAACCAAATAAAACTCTACAAGGATGGGGATATACCGTCAACTGATTTAGAAATGGCAAATGAATTTAATAGTTTCTTTTCATCGGTTGGTGCTAATCTTGCCAGTAAAATCCCACAGACTCAGACACATATTAACACATATCTCTCAGGCAGCTATCCAAACTCTCTTCTCCTTTCACCAATCAGCCCGGCAGATGTTGTGTCCATCATACACTCTCTAAAAACCAAGGCAGGGAACACCAGTGAAATTCCGTCCATTGTGTACAAGAGAGCCTCCCATGCCCTTGCCCCACCCATAGCACTACTGTTCAACAAATCTATAGAGTGTCACACCTTCCCTGATATCCTCAAAAAAGCAAGAGTAACGCCAGTCCATAAAGGAGGCAATCTGGCGGACATAAACAATTATAGACCAATATCAAATCTACCCATTCTATCAAAAATATTTGAAAAAATTATTTACAAGCAGCTCTATTCCTACCTGGTAAAATTCGACATACTCAGCCCCTGCCAGTTTGGCTTCCGGTCCCAAAAGAGCACCAACGATGCAATCATTAGTCTCCTTGACGTTATCTACTCAGCCCTTGACAAAAATGAGTTTCCGATTGGACTCTTCATTGACCTAAGAAAAGCCTTTGATACTGTTAATCACAACTACCTCTTACTTAAACTCCAGCATTATGGAATCCGAGGCCTTGCCCTTGACTACATCCGATCCTATCTTATTGACAGACACCAATATGTAACCATCAATGATACAACTTCGTCCACTCTACCAATTACCGTTGGAGTGCCACAGGGCAGCATCTTAGGACCTCTTCTATTTCTTATATATATAAACGATCTGCCTAATGTCTCTAATATTCTCAAACCTATACTGTTTGCTGACGATACTACTCTTATCTATTCAAACCTCAACCCACATACACTAAATAATGTTGTGAATAATGAATTAAAAAAAGTCCACTTCTGGATGTCAACGAACAAACTAACATTAAACATCGAAAAGACTTACTACATCTTATTTGGAAGCAAATCATCAAATGCAATTCAGCTACAGATAGACAACATTAACATCAGTAATAAAGATGATGGCAAGTTTCTTGGCCTATTCCTAGACAAGAGACTCAACTTCAGCACCCACATTCAACACATAACTAAGAAAGTCTCTAAGACAGTTGGTATACTCTCCAAAATCAGATATTATGTTCCTAACTCTGCTCTCCTCTCACTATATTATGCACTAATTTACCCCTATCTTAATTATGGTATCTGTGCATGGGGGTCTACCACTGCAAACCACCTTAAGCCCATCATCACACAGCAAAAATCTGCTATCAGAATGATAACTAACTCAGCTTTCAGACAACACTCAGCTCCCTTGTTTAAATCCCTAAACTTGCTAAATATTAACTCCCTCCACACATTCTCTTGTGTCAACTACATTTACAAAACCCTGTTCTTAAATGCAAACCATGCTCTGAAACTCTCCCTGGACAGATGTAATAGGACCCATTATCACCACACCAGAAATAAATATCTCTTTGATATTCCCAGGGTCAAACTTAATCTGTGTAAACACTCTATGCAAATTAAGGGACCTAGTTTATGGAACTCACTCCCTAGTGAATTGAAAAACTGTAAAACTTTTGCCTTATTTAAAAGCAAAACCAAAAAGTACCTAACTTCATCTTCTTAGTTTCCTACACTGAGCTTTAAATTTGCTCTGTACCTAGTGTTACCCAATCTCCTAATTTTTATGTAATTTCAAACAACCTTATCATTGTGTTCATTGCTGTCTTCTTTTATGTGCTAGCCATATGCTGTATTGTGACTACCAATTTTTGTCAACTACCATTCAAGCTGTCATTGCAACCAATCTTATATTGTTTCTGCTGTATTATGCCTACCAATTTTTTTGTCAACTACCATTCAAGCTGTCATTGCAATCAATCTTAGCTGCCTATGTGCTTTAATATACTGTACCTACAATTTTCTCTCATCTTTTTTTTCATTTCATGTAATCTGTTATCATTTTTTGTCTATAATTTTGCAAGTATTTACCTCCTTAAAATTTTCTTAGATTAAGGACCTGCCCGAAACGCTGCGCGTGCTAGTGGCTTTACAAGACTGTAATTACCATATTTGTATCCTCACATTCCTTATGTACATTCTTGTATATGCATAAATAAATAAATAAATAAATAATATCTGATCTTAGAAAGAATTCCAACAGTTTTTGAAATATTTAGAATGTGTCCCTGGAAATTCAGCTTGTGGTCGATGAGAACGCCAAGGAATTTGCCATCTAATTTATTACAAATTTGGGTATTATTTATTTTGAGATTTATTTGATTGGAGGATTTATTGCCAAACAGAATATAGAACGTTTTGTCAATGTTAGGGTGAGTTTGTTGGCAGTTAGCCAAAGATGGACTTTCTGTAGCTCAGTATTTACTGTGGCATTTAGAGCAAGGGGGTCAGGACTGGAGTAAATGAAGGTTGTGTCGTCAGCAAATAGAATTGGTTTGAGGTGTTGGGAGGCATTTGGAAGGTCATTAATGTAGATGAGAAAGAGGAGAGGGCCAAGTATGCTGCCCTGAGGAACACCAGTGTTGATGGGTAGGGTGGGAGAAATTGTATTATTCACAGAAACATAACATAATAGTTACTCAAACACTATAGTTTAAAAGATATGTTTATGACAGAAGAGTTTGATAAAAAAAAAAGTAGAGACGATCCTTAATATTTTTCCTATTAGATTTCATTAGGAACACTTCTATCATTATATGAACTCTGAAATAAATTCGTTCTTAAACTATACTCTGAAAATATTTCGGTTTTAAATGGGTGTGACAAAGTGACCAATAAAACTAAAATTAGGGCTCAAACGGGTGTGTGACAGAGCGACAATTTTAAAGCTCGTTCAGTCCAGTGTGACAACACCATTGGACTTGAAAAACTAAAATTGGTGCTAAGTCTTCATCTCCACTACTCACGGGCACTGTAACGAAAGGTTAGTACCATCCATGGTGACTGTAACGAAAGGTTAGTACCATCCATGGTGACTGTAACGGAAGGTTAGTACCATCCATGGTGACTGTAACGAAAGGTTAGTACCATCCATGGTGACTGTAACGAAAGGTTAGTACCATCCATGGTGACTGTAACGAAAGGTTAGTACCATCCATGGTGACTGTAACGAAAGGTTAGTACCATCCATGGTGACTGTAACGGAAGGTTAGTACCCTCCATGGTGACTGTAACGGAAGGTTAGTACCATCCATGGTGACTGTAACGGAAGGTTAGTACCATCCATGGTGACTGTAATGGAAGGTTAGTACCATCCATGGTGACTGTAACGAAAGGTTAGTACCATCCATGGTGACTGTAACGGAAGGTTAGTACCATCCATGGTGACTGTAACGGAAGGTTAATACCATCCATGGTGACTGTAATGAAAGGTTAGTACCATCCATGGTGACTGTAACGGAAGGTTAGTACCATCCATGGTGACTGTAACGGAAGGTTAGTACCATCCATGGTGACTGTAACGGAAGGTTAGTACCATCCATGGTCACTGTAACGGAAGGTTAGTACCATCCATGGTCACTAACGGAAGGTTAGTACCATCCATGGTCACTAACGGTAGGTTAGTACTATCCATGGTCACTGTAACGGAAGGTTAGTACCATCCATGGTCACTAACGGAAGGTTAGTACCATCCATTGTCACTAACGGTAGGTTAGTACCATCCATGGTCACTGTACCGGAAGGTTAGTACCATCCATGGTCACTAACGGAAGGTTAGTACCATCCATGGTCACTAACGGAAGGTTAGTACCATCCATGGTCACTGTAACGGAAGGTTAGTACCATCCATCATCACTATAACGGAAGGTTAGTACCATCCATGGTCACTGTACCGAAAGATTAGTACCATCCATCATCACTATAACGGAAGGTTAGTACCATCCATGGTCACTGTAATGGAAGGTTAGTACCATCCATGGTCACTGTAACAGAAGGTTAGTACCATCCATGGTCACTAACGGAAGGTTAGTACCATCCATGGTCACTAACGGAAGGTTAGTACCATCCATCATCACTATAACGGAAGGTTAGTACCATCCATGGTCACTAACGGCAGGTTAGTACCATCCATGGTCACTAACGGAAGGTTAGTACCATCCATGGTCACTAACGGAAGGTTAGTACTATCCATGGTCACTGTACCAGAAGGTTAGTACCATCCATGGTCACTGTAATGGAAGGTTAGTACCATCCATCATCACTATAACGGAAGGTTAGTACCATCCATGGTCACTAACGGAAGGTTAGTACCATCCATGGTCACTGTAACGGAAGGTTAATAGCATCCATGGTCACTGAGGTAATCATGGTCACTGTAACAATTAACCAGACATTTTTGGAGATCCTAACAGGGGTCTCCCCAATGCTGGACAATATGGCTAAGTGGGCAGCTGCTTCCTGAGAAGGAGCAGCAATGACACATGAACCAGTACGGGTTAAAAGAAACAGAGGTATCCACTGAATCAGTGAGGTGTTTATGGAGGATGAAATCATCAGGCTGTGTAGAATCCAGATGGTTGAGATCAAAGTATTTCGTCCATGTAGCAGGGCCAAACAAGGTGTGGATCATACTACCACTGGTAGGAATCATGCAAAGTGCAGCTGGGGGGGGGGGGGGTAAAAGGTCATGAGGTGGTCAACTCTGGGGTCGTGGAGCTCAACCCTACCACAGAGGTGGGAGGGGACTGGAGGGGGTTAGTCGATAGGGTCAAAGGAGTAGCTTGGTCTGGGCCCAATGTAGTGGGGGCTAAAGAGCCCAATCTTCCAACACAGTCTGCCTCGGGGGCTTGGTCGCCCACCCCACGAGCCTGGGGGAAATTATAAGAGGATCATTCAGTTGCATAGGAATGAGCAGGTAATAATTTAATTTACGAATAAACCCCCATACCCATCATGGAGCCACAATTAGAAGGTAGAACAGGCCCGGCAAGAAGGGTGTATACTGAGTATACTCCCCGCAATCATCACCTTAAGAACCGTCAGTTCGCTGAAATCGGGTTCAGCAACGAAGGCGAGGATTGACAATAAAAGCGTCCCCCTCCCTCGCAACGTCGGGTACCACAATTCTACGGGTGAAAGTGTGCCTCCCCTAACATCCGGGCGTCAAAACTGAAGATGTTCGAAAGAATAATGAAGCCATGCAAAAGATCGGCGGGAAATGACAATTAGAAAGAAGAAGAGGGGGAAGGCAAAACAAAACATTAGGAATAGGAAATAGCATCCAGCATGATTAGTGAAGACGGCAGAGGACTGTCCCATGGAGCATCACACCCTGGCTGCTGCCCACTAAGCCCCTCTCACGAAAGGGCAATGGGGTATGTTCTTTAGAAGCATAAGGCTACTAAAGGACAGAGGATATGCTGTCCCATGGAGCATCACACTCTGACAGCAGCCCACCAAGCCTCCTCACGTCAACAACGGGCTGGAATGTGAAGGGGGGACGGTAGGAGACCAACTCCATCGTCACCCGGCGTTAAACCCAAAACTTCTGCAGCAGACAACGACTGTCAAGTGGAAGGCAGTACAGGGGCTATGCTGACCCAAACCAACACTGCTGCAACCCTACCAACAGCCATGTTAACTCTGCCTCAGGGGAAAAGGAAACTACTAGTCAGGGGCGGTTTTATGAGGGTTCCAAGAAAATCTTTGTCACACAGAGGGCGGCAGAACAAATGGAATTCAAACCAGTGATGCAGATCACCCTGAATATACTTGGGTTTTTATCCAACAGTGGACCTAAACCCTATAACATAGTCAAACCCTACATTCCCTTGGGTGGTTACCTCAGACCTGTATTCTCTATAGTCGTGGACACAATCCCATCTGACCTACATGTACCAGGTCTAGGGATCACAATTAAACATTTAAAACAGCAGCGAGTCAAATTAGCTGACCCATAAAACAAATCTAAACGTATCAAAGATATAGGAGTGTTAATTGGGTCAGATTATTATAAATTCATCTCTAGCAAACACCAATTGCATGGGATGACCGTACTGAACTCTGCAGGTGGAAAGTCCCATTGTGTGAAGAGAACTAGAATGGTGGAGATGTGATTATAAACTACTGAAGATATTGACTCTTATACGTTTCACCTTTTTTAAGCTGGGTCTTTCCCTCTACTCCCATAGCAGTACACAAGTGCACATAGTTACAAAAGCAGTGTGTAAACAAGAGGCTGGGTTGATATATTTGGAGGACAGTGTGAAGCCCAGACTGTTACTGGGTCTCAGCCAGCAAGGGAGGCGCCACGCTGCCAGAGCATCAGCGTAAACATTGCCCCAACATCCCATTGGAGTGTTTAAGGCACTCAACAACTGGTCGTTAGCAGTGTCTCCTATGACCAACTGCTCATACCTTTCCATGCATGTAATATTCTTTTGTCTTGGTGTCGAGAATGGCTGATCTTAATTACCTCAGGGAATGTTATTGATGAACAATCGTCAAGGGACTTACCAATATTGGACATATATGTGCAAGTTAGTGTACCCATTTATTGTTGTCCATTATGTGGAGTGTTTGACCATATGTTGATTTATTGGTAACTATTTTTGGCCAGGAAGTGAAGGTTATGTGGTGAAGATATTGAGCACATTAGCTGTATGTACAGTTTTTGCTAGGAGGTGAAGGTTATGTGGTGAAGATATTGAGCACATTTTTTTTTTTATTTATTTTTATTTTTACATGCAGAGCATGCAAATTAAATACAATAAAAATACAGAATACATAAAGGAAAACAATAGACCACCGGCCAGAAGGGCCGACAGCCGAGCACAACAAAACAGCATAGCACAACAAAACACATACACAAGAAAAACATGAAAAATACAGCATACATCAAAACATAAAACAGAATACAATGGCAATCCAGCAATCACAGTACAAAACAACACCTCCAAAAAACAAAACATACAACAAGAGGCAACAGGTAAAGCCACAGAAAATCAATACATTAACACCCCGTAACAAAAGGCGAGGCCAATTACAATAAAAATCAGGCAGAAACACAAGTCACTAAACACCGGCCTGAAGGGCCAACATCAAAAACACAAGAAAACAAAAGAAAAATAAAACTCACAGCAAGCACACAGACTACGAAAAGATCTCATACTTGTCCGGCCACTCTTCCGCCGGGAAGCGAATACAGTACGCTTCCCAAAGTAACATAATGTCCTCCGAAACATGGTCACTATTGAGCGTACGAGGATCGGGCATTAACTCTGGCACACCCACAATAAAACACTTAGCCCGACGAATCCAGATGGTAGAAGGGCACCACGGAGCAGGACGCACACGGTCAACAATTTCAAAATGCAACGGATGGTCAGCATCCATCGCCACTCCGGAGGCCAAGATGAGAGGGAGAGGCACCTTCCCAAGAGGCCGGGCAATGGGCAGCACACTGGGAGCCTCCTCAGCTGCCTCACAGGGCTCCTCGGCAACCACTGAACGTTGCACCTGCCGGGACCCCCCACGCTTGGCATCCTTTTTCAGCACCAGCTTGATGCCTCGGCTCGTACCAGGATCCACACCATCCACGCCCGTAGGAGCAACCACCTCCCACTGCGGAGAACCTTCTGCAGGAGAAAGAACAGGAGGTAAATTAGACGCACAATCATCGTCAACAGCCGACACATGGACATCAGCCACCACCAGCGTCGTAGAGCACGAGGCACCTGGAACCGCCACACCATCTCCCGAAGCTCCACCCGCGTCGTAGTCCTCCATATCAGCCCAAGCAGTAGAAGAGCGCCTAGAACGCTTGGGCACTGGCCGCACATCCTCACAGCCGGAGGCGGACCCAGAACCACGGCCCTCACGAACCGGGCGAACCAACGCCCGTCGCAGTACTTCAGCAGCCTCAACCACATGGGGAACCGGGCCGCACACAACAGGATGCTCCGCAGCACCCCCAACACCCAACACAGCCGGAACACCTGGCGAGGGCGCAGAACCAGGCGCAGCAGCAGGAGTCGAGGAAGACGCAGACGCACTCGGCTGAGGGGCAACAAGCACCGGGGGCATGTCGGGTGACGCAGGAGGGGCCGCATCAGCAGCGACTGGGACCTGCTCCACTTCATCTCCGGAATCCACGCCCTGAGGGAGCGGCGGGAAATCCTCCTCCCGGAATAAGTTAATGGGCGCAGCAGGTGTCTCAGAGCACCCGGCAGCCTGATGCCCCAACTGGCCACACCGGAAACAAGTACGGGGCTGCCGGGCATAGTACACCCGAACGTAGTAGCCCAGCAGCCGGACAGAAGATGGGATATCCGACCGCAGGCGCATACCTAATGTACGGACATTCGTCTGCTTCCCAGCATACTTCCCCGAGGACAGCTTGTTCACCCGCACACTGATGACTGCACCATACCTCCCGAAGAAGCGCCGGAGAAGGTTTTCAGGGAACTCCAGGGGCGCACCGTGCACACTGACATATGTCAGGGCACCACTTCGGTCCGAGATCGTAACGGAGCCGGCGCCATCCGGCAACTGCAATGAACGCCCCTCGTTCCGCCGGAGGAAGTCCCGATACTCCTCCTCCCCCACGAACTTGACAATCACCCGGTGGGCCGTAATAAGCTCAACGCCATACACAGCGTCCACCGGGACACGAAGCATGTCACACATAACTAACTCAACGGCCGGATAACCAGCCTTACACGTGAATTCCAGTCCCACGGAATTTACCCTCAACACAGGAGGAATAGCCAGGCCCCCCATGGCAAAAAGGCCACGTCAGCACGCAGCCAGGCAGGCAACAACACTGGGAGGGCAGTGACGCCCCACCACCTGGCGACCAAACGGCAAACAACTCCAACAGCCACGGAGGGTCGGTAAACGTCCTCACTCCACGGCCGCTAGCAGTCGACTCTATTGAGCACATTAGTTGCATGTACAGTTCTGGCCAGGAAGTGAATGTGATATGGTGAAGATATTGAACACATTAGATATATGTACAGTTTTGACCAAAGGTTCACCTCAATTACAGAGGAGACAGTCACGATGTGGGGTTTTCTATTTTGCTTTCCCGGCTGCAATGCGTACGTCGCCAATGTACATGTGGCAGACGCTTCACGAAGCTGTCAGAATCAGCAGAGAAAATACGAGAGCAACTGTACAGGGCCTGGGAGCAAGGTCGAGTTAGAGTCCTTGAGGGTCTCTTCTCAGACTAGTCTCACCTGGTCCTGCTCCATGTTGATCGTTGGAATCTTCTCAATGCTTGAAACACTTTAAGGGACTCCTAAGGTCCTCATCACATTTATAGTTTAAAGAATAATAGGCAACTCGGTGTTGAAGATACTTGTAGCTGAAGGCTTGAGTAAATAGTTGGCAGTATTCAGAAGTGGTTCAACGGAAACACCGCATAAAGCTTAACAGTAGTTTATTTACTAACTTAATCACTAATACAAAGGGTGCTTGATTTACTTTAAATTGGCGTCAGAAAGACTATGGTTGTATTAGCGACACTCTTGACGTCTGGCTAAACGATTCGGATCCACTCGTGGAGAAACACCTGACTTAACACAATTGACAATTGACATGAATTTTATTATTGTGCATGTTATTGCCTGTCCCACTGACAGTGCTAGTGTGCTTTATTGCGCATCATCATTACCCGAGTATCCGGTTGGAACTCTTGTGATCCCTTTCCACACCGGCAGTTAGGTTGCCGTGTTAACCTAACTGCCGGTGTGGAGAGGGATCACAATTAACGTTCCAACCGGATACTTGGGTAATGATGATCTAGCACTGTCACACTAGCACTGTCAATGGGACAGGCAATAACAGGCACAATAATAAAATCACACAATAACTAAATGTGTGGTGTATGTGAAGCTCACATTCACAGACGAGTGTAATGTTGTGATACCACACAGATAAACACGCATACACCGTCGGGTGTCTAGGTCTCCACCTATACCTGTGTCAGGTATAATAAGGTGAGAACTGTGGTTGATCCCTCAGATCAACATAGACACAATAATACAATAACAAGATCTTGTACTTACAGGTAGGCTACCTCTCTTATTCACTCACTCACTCAGACACATTTATGCAAGAACTCGTAGGTGGTCTGACGGCTGGTTTCGCTCGTTCTGACATGAGACCATTGGCAACAGGCTTTCCCACAAACCGTACTTGACACGGAGGATACTCGCAGGAGGGTGCGCTGTATGTCTAACAAACACAGGCATACATTTGATGGCAGTTAGGGTGGTGACGTCATGTGGTACAGTGAGGCAGGGCGGCTGGCGGTTCGAGGTTAGCTACATGCTCTTGACAGTGGCGGCTGCAGGTTATATGGTACCATACTCACAACGATCTCAATTCGTCACCAGGGGTTACCTGATACCAGTCTGTTTCGCTCTGGTGATTTGATTATATATATATATATAAATATATATATATATATATATATATATATATATATATATATATATATATATATATATATATATATATATATATATATATGTCGTACCTAGTAGCCAGAACCCACTTCTCAGCCTACTATGCAAGGCCCGATTTGCCTAATAAGCCAAGTTTTCATGAATTAATTGTTTTTCGACTACCTAACCTACCTAACCTAACCTAACCTAACTTTTTCGGCTACCTAACCAAACCTAACCTATAAAGATAGGTTAGGTTAGGTTAGGTAGGGTTGGTTAGGTTCGGTCATATATCTACGTTAATTTTAACTCCAATAAAAAAAAATTGACCTCATACATAATGAAATGGGTAGCTTTATCATTTCATAAGGAAAAAATTAGAAAAAATATATTAATTCAGGAAAACTTGGCTTATTAGGCAAATCGGGCCTTGAATAGTAGGCCAAAAAGTGAGTTCTGGCTACTAGGTACGACATATATATATATATATATATATATATATATATATATATATATATATATATATATATATATATATATATATATATATATATATGTCGTACCTAGTAGCCAGAACGCACTTCTTGGCCTACTATGCAAGGCCCGATTTGCCTAATAAGCCAAGTTTTCCTGAATTAATATATTTTCTCTAATTTTTTTCTTATGAAATGATAAAGCTACCCATTTCATTATGTATGAGGTCAATTTTTTTTTATTGGAGTTAAACTTAACGTAGATATATGACCGAACCTAACTAACCCAACCTAACCTAACCTAACCTATCTTTATAGGTTAGGTTGGGTTAGGTAGCCGAAAAAGTTTGGTTAGGTTAGGTTAGGTAGGTTAGGTAGTCGAAAAACAATTAATTCATGAAAACTTGGCTTATTAGGCAAATCGGGCCTTGCATAGTAGGCTGAGAAGTGCGTTCTGGCTACTAGGTACGACATATATATATATATATATGTCGTACCTAGTAGCCAGAACTCACTTCTCAGCCTACTATGCAAGGCCCGATTTGCCTAATAAGCCAAGTTTTCATGAATTAATTGCTTTTTGACTACCTAACCTACCTAACCTAACCTAACCTAACTTTTTCGGCTACCTAACCTAACCTAAACTATAAAGATAGGTTAGGTTAGGTTAGGTAGGGTTGGTTAGGTTTGGTCATATATCTACGTTAATTTTAAATCCAATAAAAAAAAATTGACCTCTTATATAATGAAATGGGTTGCTTTATCATTTCATAAGAAAAAAATTAGAGAAAATATATTAATTCATGAAAACTTGGCTTATTAGACAAATCGGGCCTTGCATTGTAGGCTGAGAAGTGAGTTCTGGCTACTAGGTACGACATATATATATATATATATATATATATATATATATATATATATATATATATATATATATATTAGTATATTTTGGTAGCAGTCTTTCCTGTAGACATATATTATTAAATATGACCGAAAAAGTAAGATTAATAATTCTAACACGAATTTTCTCAATCTTTCGTACATTACGCTTCACTGTTGGAGGTAAATCAAAAATCACTTCTCCAAAATTCATTTTTATTTCTAGTCTGACGCGACACGGGCGCGTTTCGTAAAACTTATTACATTTTCAAAGACTTCACAAATACACAACTGATTAGAACTTGCAAGTTCTAATCATGAACTTGCATATTTAATAATATATATATATATATATATATATATATATATATATATATATATATATATATATATATATATATATATATATATATATATATATATATATATATATATATATATATACACACATACTATCAGTACCCGCAGCCACGCGTTGCTGTGGCTCAGTAACGCATGTAGGTTGCTGAGCCACAGCAACCTTCCGTGTCCCCCACCATTCTCTCCTCACCCGTCTCCTTGGCCTCCCAACGATTCCCCACTCCACTATCCCCTCTTCCTTCACACCATGCCCCACTCCCTTTGTCCTCTCCACCATTCTCCATCCCCTCGTCCCCACCATCCCAAACTCCCCCGTCCCCCTCATCCTTCCCCACCGTTACCCTCTCCCTTGTCCCCTCATCCTCCCCCACCATCTCTCACTTCCATCCCCACCATTCCCAACTCCCTCGTCTGATGCCTTCCCAAATGGTCTGAGGTTCCCATCAGAAAATTGGAAACATCAAGTGATCTGATGTTCCCATCACTGAAGTATAAGAAAAACAGTTAAAAAATGAAATGAAAAATTTGAAAAAATAAAAAATAAACTATACCCACGAAATGAACGGTATGGTAAACAACACAGCTGAATTCCAATGCAATTCACACAAAATAATTAAATCAAAATGATAATAAATCAAAATCTATGAAAATTCAATTTATCAATGCAATTAGAAACATTGAAATGGAATTGTAACATATTTATTATAGCACGTTTGTTACTCTTACTTACTTATGCTGTTTGTCAAGAAATGCATAGTTTTACCAGTCACGGGTGTGGCATCTATACTTATACTTACGAATTGAACGGTATGTTAAACAACACAGCTCAATTCCAACACAATGTCACACAAAATAGTTCAATAAAAAATAAAATAAATTGAAATCTATGAACAAAAAATTATCAATGCAATCGGGAACATTGAAATGGAATTCGTGACATATTTAGCATAGTTTGAATGTTGCTTTTATGTGCAACAGATGGCGCTGTTTTTCAAAAACGCATGTTTCTTACCCGTCACAGAGGTGGCATCAATATAGTAGGTATATAAAAAGACGCGCCTATTCGAATGCAACGTTGTGTCAAAATTTCAAAGCAATTGGCGAAGAAATTTTGGAGATAACAGTGTGTGTTGCTCTAACGTTCAACAGATGGCGCTGTTTAAAAAAAAAAAAAATGTTTTTTTCCTGTCACAGGTGAGGCATGTATATGGTAGATATATAAAAAGACGCGCCTATTCGAATGCAACGTTGTGTCAAAATTTCAAAGCAATCAGTAAAGAGATTTCAAAGATTTCCCTCACACGAAAAACACAGTTTTTTTCAGAAAAAGCATGTTTTTTTTTTACTGTCACAGACGTGTCATCTATATAGTATGTATATAAACACTTAGCCGGATGCAAATAGAACATTGTGTGAAAATTTCAAAGCAATCGGTGAAGAACTTTCGGAGATTAGCGATTTTGAGCAAACAAACATTTCCATTTTATATATATATATGTTTCATTGAATATGACCTCATATTCTGTATTTATTATTTTCTGGTTTAGGGCTTCTATCCCTCTAACTATTTTCTTAGCATCAGGGCTTAATTGAAATAGGAGTTCTCCAAAACTCATTTTCGTACTTTTAAGGTAAAGAAAAGAAGTGATTTACTATAGAGTGTATTACACTTATTTATACAATTTGCACAACGTTTCGAACCTCCATGGTTCATTCTCAAGTGAACAGATCTTACAATGCTGGTTGATTTTATACCCGGACTGGGTCAGGTGATAATACAGTAAAGGTGAAAACATGGGGGGATACATATGGGATAAATGTGAGGTGAAACATAGAGGTAACTGCAGAAGGCTTATTGGCCCATACGAGGCAGCTCCTATCTAAACACAAAGATTAATCCAGTGTAATTGGCCTGTTATGTTGGACATTGTCTTCTGTATTGGCATCGTTATGTTCTGGTCTTGTCTTTACTCTCATGGTGGGTAGAGTAAATAGTTCCGTGATTTGGGTGTTCATGGTAGGTTGTTCTATTCTTATGTGAATTGCCTCAAGAATTTGTAATCTTCTTGCATCTTGGGTTTTGTCTATTATGCAGGTATTCTTGTTCAACATTTCTCTTGTTAGAGTGATGTCATGGGCCTGTCTCATGTGATTCCTAGGGGCACCGGTTGAAGATGGCATGTCAAATGCCTCGTCAGCTTGGTCGACGTCATACCTATGTACTTAGATTGAAGGTTACATCCTTCGTGGGTGCAAGTCCTTGTTTTTCCTGCATTCAGCTTTTTTTAATGCAGTCAAGTATAGACCCAGAACTTAATCTCTTATCCACTATCTATGACAATAATCACTTTAATGATCTAAATTGCAGATATTTTGCAGCACATGATGTAAACAATGTAGTAACTCATAATCACAATATCTCTGTAATCAATTTGAATGTTAGATCCCTAGGTAAACACTTCGATGATGTTAGTGCCTTGATTGAAGCTATTGACAACAAATTCTCTTTTATTATACTTACTGAAACATGGTTGAAAGAGGATACTACTCAACTCTTTAACATGCCTAACTACTCAGCAATTCACAACTGTCGTCAACTTCAGAGAGGTGGTGGCACTGCTCTTTACTACCACCAAGAACTAACATGCTTAAAAGAAATTAGAACTAGAGACTGCTATGGGGAGTATATCTTCGCCAGCTTCAGAGTCAAGGGTGCCGAGTCTGTCCTGTCTGTGGGTGCAGTTTATAGAATTCCTAACACTGATGTGTCCGAATTCAACTCAAACCTTAGAAATCTAATACTTGATAACAGACTGAACAAAAACCACCTAATTATTGCAGGGGACTTTAATATTGACCTCTGCGAGCCAGAACACCCTACTGCTGTTAGCTTCCTCAACTGTATGAACTCCTGCTTCCTCATACCTTTAATCACTAGACCTACTAGAATCACTGATAGCACTGCCGCGACTCTAGATCACATCTGGACAAACATAACCCCTCCGCTTACTTCAGGTATAATCACCGATAGCACTACAGACCATTACCCCACATTTTTCTTAACTAACATTAGCAAACCACCTCTTGAGTCAAGAGAGATACGTTTTAGACTACACAATGAAACTGCTATAGACAATTTTATAACTGCTACTGATAATGTCAACTGGGAGTCCGAGTTAGGTAACATAGAGGACATCAACCTAGCAGTTCAATCTTTTCTTCAAAAAACTCTTAGCCTTTATAATACCCACTGTCCTATGCTCACAAAACAAGTCACAACCAAAAGGCTTAACAATCCCTGGCTTACAAAGGGAATACTTAAATCTATTAATAAAAAACATGACCTTGAGAAGAAGTATAGGTTAGGAATTGTCTCCAAAGAATTCTCAAAGAATTACTCATTATTGCTATCTAAGATAATTAGACGAGCCAAAACTAAATACTACGAAGATAAATTTACCCAAATAAAGAGCAACATTAAACAAACTTGGAGAACAATTTCACAAATATTGGGATCAAAGAAGTCTATAATTAACAAACCAACACTCCTGTCTAATAACGATGGTCAGCTTTCAGCCTCGGATTCTGCTATTGAGTTCAATAGGTTCTTCTCTTCCATTGGTTCATCCCTTGCTAATGATATTCCATCTTCCAGTACTGACATTAAGGACTATCTTACAGGTAACTATCCACAGTCTCTGTACCTAAAGCCTATTAATTCCACTGACGTCAATGAGATAATCCTTTCCCTTAAAACCAAGTCTGGTGCCCTTGAGGAGATACCAACTTTAATCTACAAAAAAGCCTCCAGATCTTTAGCCCCTGCTATTGCTTTGCTCTTCAACAAGTCACTTGAACTCCAAACCTTTCCAGATATTCTAAAAAAAGCGAGAGTAACGCCTGTCCACAAATGTGGTGATCTCACAGATGTTAACAACTACAGACCTATATCAATCCTGCCAAACTTGTCAAAAATTTTTGAAAAACTAATCTATAAGCAGCTTTACTCATATCTAGCCAAACTCAATATACTTAGCCCTTGCCAATATGGCTTCAGGCCCAAAAAAAGCACTAACGATGCACTTATTAGTATGCTTAACTCGATTCATACAGCTCTTGATCAAAATGAGTTCCCTGTTGGGTTATTTGTGGACCTGCGTAAAGCTTTCGATACAGTCAACCACCAAAATCTTCTTCTTAAATTACATCATTATGGTGTCAGAGGACACTCCCTACAATACCTCAAATCCTACCTTACTGACAGGCTCCAATGTGTTTCTGTGAATAATACAATTTCTCCCACACTACCCATCAACATTGGTGTTCCCCAGGGCAGCATACTTGGCCCTCTCCTCTTTCTCATCTACATTAATGACCTTCCAAATGCCTCCCAACACCTCAAACCAATTCTATTTGCTGATGACACAACCTTCATTTACTCCAGTCCTGATCCCCTTGCTCTAAATGCCACAGTAAATACTGAGCTTAATAAAGTCCATCTGTGGCTAACTGCCAACAAACTCACCCTTAACATTGACAAAACTTTCTATATTCTGTTTGGCAATAAATCCTCTAATCAAATAAATCTCAAAATAAACAATACCCAAATTTGTAACAAATTAGATGGCAAATTCCTTGGCATTCTCATTGACCACAAGCTGAATTTCCAGGGACACATTCTAAACATATCAAAAAAAGTTTCAAAAACTGTGGGCATTCTTTCTAAGATCAGATATTATGTACCACGCCCTGCCCTGGTGACTCTCTATTACTCCCTTATCTATCCATATCTCAACTATGGTATTTGTGCTTGGGGCTCTACTACCCAAAATCACTTACGTCCTCTAATTACTCAACACAAAGCTGCTATTAGGACAATATCCAATTCTGGCCCCAGACATCACTCGGTACCCCTACTCAAATCTCTGAATATGTTAGACATTAAGTCACTGCACATTCTCTCATGTGTATTATACATATATAAAACGCTAAACTATAATGCCAATCCTGATCTCAAAAGCTTCATAGAAGGTTGTAACAGAACCCATGAGCACCACACCAGAAATAAATACAGTTTTGATATTCCTAGGGTACGACTAAATCAAACCAGAAATGCTCTACAAATCAAGGGGCCCAGAATGTGGAATGACCTTCCCAACCATGTTAAAGACTGTACCTCTCTCAACCAGTTTAAGTTAAAAACGAAGCTATACCTAATAAATTCCATGTAACCCACTTTACCCCCCTGTTGTCAACCCATGTATATTTTTTGTTTTGTTGTTTTTCAAATCAACGCTGTTTGAATGTAATTTTCTGTAATAATTTGTAATTGTATTTGTGCTGCTTTTTCAACAATGTTCCCCCCTCTTTTACCTCTATTTTTTATATGTACTCATCACATCTTTTCTTTTTACCCATTAGTTTTAAGCTGTAGTCATTAATGTTTTTCCTGCCCGAAACGCTTTGCGTAATAGTGGCTTTAGGCATTGTATGTATTAGCTCTATCTATAAAGCCAACAAACTTTGTAAATCTCTTTATGTATGTACCTTACCTAAATAAAGATTATTATTATTATTATTATTATAAGTGTACATGTATACAACGCTTGACTGCTGTAGAGGGTTCTCTGTCGGCTTCGGGCTGTTTTTGATAAGGAGTTCGGAAGTCTTCTTGGTTTTGTAGAATATTATCAGGTTTATGTTTTGGTTAGGAGTAGTGCTTTTTACTCCTTTACTGATTATTTCTTTCATTATTCTTTCCTCTTTTATATGTTCACTGTGCATGGTTGATTTGTAATATAATTTTATTGGAGGTGTTGTGGTTTCTATTCTAGGTTCTGGATTATACCAACGGTCCAAGTGTCTTCTTATAGCAGCGTTTATTTCCGCGTTGCTATATCCGTTGTTCACCAATACCTGAGTTACTCTTTCAAACTCTCTACTCACGTTGCTCCATTCAGAGCAGTGGGTAAGCGCTCGACGAATATATGCATTGAGAACACTGGCTTTGTATCTTTGGGGGCACTCACTTCTACCGTTCAGGCATAATCCTATGTTGGTGGGCTTGGTATATACGTTGGTGCTTAAAGAGGATCCTGTTTTTGTTATTAGTACATCCAGGAATGGCAGACTGTTATTTTCACTATTTTCATGTGTAAATCGGAGTACTGACTCTCTCTCTAGATGTCTTTTTAGGTCTATTAGTTCATCTGAGTCTTTTACTATTACGAATATATCATCTACATAACGGCAATATACAGTTGGTTTTTGTCTGCTACTGAAGACCCTGTCTTCGATGGTTCCCATATAAAAATTAGTAAATAAAACTCCTAAGGGGGAGCCCATTGCTACTCCGTCTATTTGTAAATACATGTCTCCTTGTGGACTGATGAAAGGGGCTTCCTTTGTACATGCTTCGAGAAGATCCTTTAAGTGTGGCTCAGGTATGTCTAATTTGGGGGTGCTCTCGTCTCTGTATACTCTGTCCAGTATCATTTCTATGGTTCGAGCTCATTCGGCATCAACTAAACAAGAAGAAGGAAGCCCTCCAAACCCTTACAGAGCAGGCTGAGCATCTGTTAAACAAATGGACCCAGTACGACATCCCTATCCAACTCAAGCAAACCATCAACAGTGAACTATTTAACCTGAAACAACAACATAAAACTCTTGTAGAAACAAAGACACTTCGTAAGTTAACAGCCCTAAACGGTGGACAGTTAAAGATCCCTCGTCCTAAAGACGGCTACATTAACCTGACTTCTTATGATCTTACCCAGGACCAACGAGACCTCTTAAATCTTGATCTAAATTGTCATTTCTTATCTAAACCAAAGATGCATCAAAAACGCCTGGAAATCGAAATGCTTCTGGAGGATATCCATAAGCTAGAAGACAACAAAAAAGTCATCACCACTGACACACTTCAGGCTGAACTACTTGCAGAAGCAGGGAAAAAACGAGGAACATATTCATATACAATCTTAACCCCACGACTCAAAGAAGCAGCGAAACAACTAAAAAATCTGAAAGACGTAACAATAAGAAAAGCCGACAAGACAGCAGCATATGTATTGATTCCTACCCATGAATACATGAACATAATTAGCGACATCCTTAGTGACGACTCCAAATTTCAACGAATCACGAGGAACCCCATGGAAGACCTTAAGCGGAAAGTAAACAAAACAATTACAGCAATCAACGCAAAGAAAGGTAGTGTGCATTTCAATAAACTTCAAGGCGACTATAGCTTAGGATATGCCTACGGCAATGTTAAGACGCATAAACCAGGTAACCCACTACGCCCTATAATCAGCCAAATACCTACTCTAACTTATCACCTGGCAAAGAAACTCAATGAACTCCTAACTCCATACACTCCAAGTAAGTTTAGTCTACATTCATCAGCAGATTTCCAAGAATTGATCAAATCTACCCAGCCCGATGGAATCATCGCATCCCCGGACGTTGAATCCCTATTTACCAACGTCCCAGTCGACACAACCATAGAAATGATACCGGACAGAGTATACAGAGACGAGAGCACCCCCAAATTAGACATACCTGAGCCACACTTGAAGAGTCTTCTCGAAGCATGTACAAAGGAAGCCCCTTTCATCAGTCCACAAGGAGACATGTATTTACAAATAGACGGAGTAGCAATGGGCTCCCCCTTAGGAGTTTTATTTGCTAATTTTTATATGGGAACCATCGAAGACAGGGTCTTCAGTAGCAGACAAAAACCAACTGTATATATTGCCGTTATGTAGATGATATATTCGTAATAGTAAAAGACTCAGATGAACTAATTGACCTAAAAAGACATCTAGAGAGAGAGTCAGTACTTCGATTTACACATGAAAATAGTGAAAATAACAGTCTGCCATTCCTGGATGTACTAATAACAAAAACAGGAACCTCTTTAAGCACCAACGTATATACCAAGCCCACCAACATAGGATTATGCCTGAACGGTAGAAGTGAGTGCCCCCAAAGATACAAAGCCAGTGTTCTCAATGCATATATTCGTCGAGCGCTTACCCACTGCTCTGAATGGAGCAACGTGAGTAGAGAGTTTGAAAGAGTAACTCAGGTATTGGTGAACAACAGATATAGCAACGCGGAAATAAACGCTGCTATAAGAAGACACTTGGACCGTTGGTATAATCCAGAACCTAGAACAGAAACCACAACACCTCTAATAAAATTATATTACAAATCAACCATGCACAGTGAACATATAAAAGAGGAAAGAATAATGAAAGAAATAATCGGTAAAGGAGTAAAAAGCACTACTCCTAACCAAAACATAAACCTGATAATATTCTACAAAACCAAGAAGACTTCCGAACTCCTTATCAAAAACAGCCCGAAGCCGACGGAGAACCCTCTACAGCAGTCAAGCGTTGTATACATGTACACTTGCCCCCACGAAGGATGTAACCTTCAATCTAAATACATAGGTATGACGTCGACCAAGCTGACGAGGCGTTTGACATGTTTGACATGCCATCTTCAATCCGGTGCTCCTAGGAATCACATGAGACAAGCCCATGACATCACTCTAACAAGAGAAATGTTGAACCTGCATAATAGACAAAACCCAAGATGCAAGAAGATTACAAATTCTTGAGGCAATTCACATAAGAATAGAACAACCTACCATGAACACCCAAATCACGGAACTATTTACTCTACCCACCATGAGAGTAAGGACAAGACCAGAACATAACGATGCCAACACAGAAGACAATGTCCAACATAACAGGCCAATTACACTGGATTAATCTTTGTGTTTAGATAGGAGCTGCCTCGTATGGGCCAATAAGCCTTCTGCAGTTACCTCTATTTTCTGATCAGGGGAAGGAAGACACCAACACATGGGGGCGTAAATTTATTAGACAGGATAAATAATTCTGCAGAAGTAAAACAGGCTTTTAAGTAGGTCTTTACAAATGTATAACATAGCCGTGGCTAACTCAAAGTACACGAAACATCTAAATTGTACACCCGTAGTAAAATAACGTAATCTTATAGCAGGGGTCTCCAAACTATGGCCCGCGGGCCACATTCGGCCCGCCACATAATTTCATCCGGCCCTCAAAACAAATCCCTGTGTGGTAGCCTTGAAAAAATAATTATCGTATGAATGGCATCGCAGAATTATTCAAAGCTGGGGCTGCTGACTGGTGGCGCTCTACCCGAGTCAGTTTTCCTCTCTCTCGATAGTGTGACGCACAGATACTAATACTGGTAGGTATGTGTTGTGCATTACAACCAATCAGTTGTGTATAACTGTATATTGTGAGGGTGGAGGGCGAGTGGGGCTTCGCTGCTTCCGTTTCAGGGAGCACAAACACTGTACAATATTCTTTTCTCTGTACTTTGACAATGCCTTTATCTTAGTTATACAAAATAGCAATTTCATTTTTTATTCCTCCGGCCAGCATAAATATGGGAAATATATAATGTGGCCCTTACATTGAAAAGTTTGGAGACCCCTGTCTTATAGCCTAGTAACAAACTCTGCAGAAACCTAATGTCCTATTGTCTAGAATTAGCAGTGAGGCGTATGTAACAAATCTAATTCTAAGTATAACAGGACACCAAAGTGAACAACATAACATAAGGGAAACCCTAGCTGGAGAATAATCAGGCGGCGGAAAAATACATAGTGACTGGGGAAGCCTGATATGTATTTGGAGAAGAAAATAACCCCAGGCCAGAGGCCGAGCCGCCAAGGAAGAAGGAATTACCTGACATAAGGTAGGGCTTACTAGTAGAATGGTTGTAAAGTCAAAGTAGTAGCTGCGGACAGCGGAACACTTGGGGACGGGCGCTGCACCCCCACCCCACAGGCCAGCAGGCCAGACCCCCCCCCCCCCCGAAGGGCGAGTGCCCGCTGGCCGCGAGGGAAACCTCAGGGTGGCAGAGCAACTACGCTACCAAACTAGGAAGGAAGGAGGACAGACTGGAGGAGCTCGCACGTCGCCTCGACTTACGTCCCCTGGCCTTGGCCCGTGGGCGACGGTCGGTGATGGTGGGGGGCAGGGCGGCTGTAGCAGCCGCGGCAGGGTCGGCCTCGGTGGTTCCCATGCCCAGAAGGCTTGTGACATGAGAGGGCCCCCGAGCCTGCGCGAAGGGCGCCTGCAGCGTCGTCCAATCGTCAGCCGAAAGGGGTGGAGGCTGCGACGCTGTGCCGTCCACCGCTTTGCCGGCAGGGGGCCTCTGGGAAGTGTGGTCGCCGTCCACATCAGAGCCGCCCGAGGAGGCCCCCGAGGAGGGGGAGGCGAAGCGGGCAGGTTTCGTCCTGGCCCAGGCCGGCTGCGTCCTCACACCACTGCGCTGTCGTCCTTGCACGACGCCGCCCGAGCTCTCTTCCGTGTTGCAGTTGCTGCGTGATCCGGCTTCTCGCCACTGCGGAAAATGAAAAAGTAAGCATCGGCAGGTCTAACGGGAAAAAAAACAGGCAGGGAGACCCAGCTGCCGCACCGGCTATCGTCACATACACAAGTAGACAAAAGCAAAGGTAAAGTTAAGTGTCCATGGTGATTGAGAATACCGGACATAGCCAATGCTATCGTAATAAAAGCCAATGTAATAAAAGCTGAGCAGTTAAAATAGATTAAGAGAGTAATATTCATGTATAGATTGAACAGTATTATTCATGGTATAGTTTGGTTATAATAAGACCGTATTATTCATTGTATAGTTTGTTTATATTAAGACAGTATTATTCGTGGTATAGTTTGGAAGAATTCAAACAATAATAATCTCAAAAGTGAAAAGCAAAATTATTTGAGTATCCCACTAGAAATGGACACTGCAACAGTGTTATAAGTAAATACCGGGCATGACTGAAGCTGGACTATATAACAAATTAATTTTAGAAAGCTTAAATAAATAATATAAATAACATAGCGAGGCCAAAACAGCAAGAGAGGCATGAGGCTTAAGCAGTGCTAGAAAACAGAGATTAAATAGCGGAGTAAATACAAGACAAACTGAAATTGAACAAGTAAATAGCTTAAGACTGTATTATAATATACTTGTATTTAAGCTGAACAAATAAAAGAGTAAACAGTGATAATCATGGATAATTTGGGTAGATTAAAGCAGGACTATACAAGGTATAGGATGGTTAGGTTAAACAGTAATATATGCATAGTATAGTTTGGATAGATTAAAACTGTAATGTTCATGGGATAGATTGGTTAATTAAACAGTACTTATTCATGGAATAGTTGGTCTAGATTAAAACAATAATAGTCTCAAAAGTGAAAACAAAATTATTTGCGTATCCCACCGCAATGGACGCTGCATTGCTGCAACAGGAATAGCAAGTAAATACAAGGCATAACTGAAAGCTGAACAAAGTAATAAATTAATTTAGGGAAACTTAAATAAATGATAACATGGCGTAGCTCACCCAAGCCGACAGACTGCTCTACGGCATGCGCCTACCCTGGAGGAGTAGAACAGAACAGTGAGAACGGGAGGGGAATATTATATTCTAATAATAGAATAAGACCGTAATATAATGTACTTGCATATAAGCTGAACAAATAAAAGAAACAGTGGTAATCGTGGGAAGATTTGGTAGCTTAAAGTGGGATTAATCAAGGGATAGGATGGTAGGTTAAACAGTAATGTGCATGGTATGGTTTGGATAGCGTAAAACTGTAATGTTCAAAGGATGGAATGGTTATTAAAATAGTACTAATCAAGGGAGAATGGCTAGCCTAAAGCAATAATATTCTCGAAAGTGAAACAAAATTAGTTGAGTATCCCACAGCAATGGACACTGCATTAACGCTGCAAGAGGAATAGTAAGTAAATACAAGGCATAACTGTAAGCTGAACAATGCAATATATTAATTTAGAAACTTAAATAAAAGATAATAACATAACATAGCCAACCCAAGCAGACAGACCGCTCGACGGCATGCGCCTGCGCTGGAGTAGGACAGCACAGGGAAACAGGAGGGAACGTGGACGTGCGGGACGTGCGGAAATAACAGTGGGCCGAAGAGAAGATAACGTCGTCGAGGCGCGCTGGACAGCACCCGACCCGGTCTGAGAAAGGACATAGGCCCAAAGGCGAGTGGGCGATAACTTAGAATGAAATGGAAGAATGCGGAAGTAAGAGGGCGAGACCGAGTAAACAAGGGAACCAGGGGGGGCACCCGATAAGCCGCAGCTCGCACACCGTGCTGGCCATACCTAAACGTACCTAGTCAGGAAGGGGACAAGCATAAAAGTAACCCAGCAAAAGAGACAAGCAGCTGGCAAAGCATAGCCTGCAGGAGGCGAATGAGCTGGGGAAAGCTGAACGAACAGGTCCAAAAACTTAAAGCAAGGGCAAGAGGCCCGTGACACAACAACGAGCCCAACGCGGGGGAAGAACCGGGGGAAGAACGTAACTAACAGCGAGAGCTAGGCGTAAACGAGAATAAATTGAAAGGAAACTAACAACTGCAGGGCCAGAAACTTAAAGCAAGAGGCGAGGGCCCACAACTGCATCTCGCACATCCTGGCTGCCTTGAAAACAACGGCACAGCAAAGGGGACAACTAACTGTAGACACTGCCAAGGAAATAAACAAAACATGGCAAAGAGACAAAGAGAATGTAAGCTAAATGGAACATTTCGCCCTATAATAAATAAATAACAATTTTTTTTAATAACAAACATAAATGATGCACGACACAAATGTAACCAAATAAGTAACAGGAATTAAATTGTGGTAGGCGAATGGAACATTTCGCCCTATAATAAATAAATAACAAATTTTTTTTTAATAACAAACATAAATGATGCACGACACAAATGTAACCAAATAAGTAAGATGAATTAAATTGTGGTAGGCTAAATGGAACCTCTTCCTCTTCCTCCTCTAAAGCCTCTTCCCGACGACGCCTCGACGCAGCCATCTGCTGGAGGATACCGTGCCCCAGGCAACATGAGGGCCACCCCCCTGTCCAGGGCTACTGCCCCTAAATCTGGACGCCGAGGACTTAACGAACAACGAGGGAGACGAGTCATCCTGTATTGCCGGCTGCAACGCCGACGCCGAACCCTAGGCCTGTGGTGCATACCGTTAGACGTAAACCTACCGTAGCGGCATCCGGGACGCCTGCAGACGTCGTCGTGCTGATCACGTGACCGTGCTCCAACGCCAGCGTCTCCCTCCGACGTTGAAGAACGACAGACGACACAAGGCGGACGGGCAGGCGGACGAACGCTGAACTTGCAACAGAGAAGGAATCCCTGCTACAACGGATGGGCAAGGTGCTTATGACGAACGCACCAGGCTACACTGGCCAGGCAGAAATGCCTGGGAACCAACCTGCCGGGCAACACCGGCCAGACGGAGGACAGGGAGTAACAATCCTGGCTACCCCCCTAGGCGAGCAGGACACGTGCCTGAGGGGCCCTGGACCGACGAAATAGCTTGAATTAACACACCGGGCTACACCGGCCAGACGTAACGTTTGGGTACAACATGCTGGTCTTACACCGGCCAGACAGACGTCTGGGGACAACATGTCCGGCGACAACTCCGGGGAAGACGTACCTGGGGACTCCGGGCCGACAAAGAGGCCTGGGACTATCTCCCCGAGCAACACCGGCCGGGCGAGACGTCCGAGGACGAACGTGCCTAGCTGAGAACACAACACACACACCATGGACCCCGTGGCCTACCAACCAAGCACTGCCACAAGGCATGCTCAGGGCCTAGAGGCGAAAGGGAGGGGTGGGGGGTGCCGTACACAGGCGCGCCCATACGGGTGCAGGGCAGCCCTAGCCCCGAACGAGGGGAAGCCGTGGCGCAAAGCCACGTGGAATAGCACCCCAATAAGGGAACAGGAAGGGCAGAACACAGCCCAGCCGGGCGCTCCACGGAGCGCCGTGCCACGTGGGCAGCACGACCAGGGCGTGTGCCCCGGAGCAGGCCCGGGCGAAGGGCCGGAACTTGGCCATGAGTCGACAGCGACGCATGTCCTCGCACAGGGAGACCTGGCCCCTCGGGACAGCCCAGGGAACCCGGAAGACCGGCAACAGGGAACACCCGAGGAAAAGGCAGGAAAGACGCCGAAGCACGCCCAGCCGACCAGACACGTGTCGACCCAGCAGGGCCTGCAGGGCATAGGGCCGCCCACCCTGACCACGTGGCGACGCCGCCAAGGACATGTGCCCCGGGCGTAGGACCGAGCCTGGCCACAAGGCGTCACCGACGGCGACACATGGCCTCGCACAGGGAGAAACCTGGCCCCTTGGGACAGCCCAGGGAACCCGGCGGGCCGGCAACAGGGAGCCTCGAGGAAAAGGCGGGAAGGACGCCGAAGCACGCCCAGACGACCAGACACGTGGTCGATGGCGGCAAGGCATGGGCCCCAAGGCAGAGCACGAAGGGCATAGGGCCCGCCACGCCTGGCCACGTGGCAGCGCCGCCAAGGGCACGCCTGGCCGCCGTCGGGGCCCCAGGCAGGGCGCACACCCGGGCACGCCACGCTGCGGGGCCCCCTGGGCACGTACGGGCACGGCTGGACGGAGCCCCCACCTGGGTGGAAACCGAACGCAGTCCACTAGGGACGCGGCCCGGCCCACGCCGGCCCTAAGCCAGCCACACGACCTGCACGATACGGGAGCGCCCGACACGGGCCCAAGAGGGGCGCCCCAGCACTCCTGGGAACTTAACAGCAGAAGCCCCAAAGGACAAGGCGGCACACTCAGACCGCGAAGGGATGGCGCTTGGCACACGCCACACTGGGGAGGTCCTGACTAGAATTGAACAGAAAACCTCACCTTGGGGTTCGAAGTGTAGGGCAGGAGGCCCCTGCCGGATCAGTCTGGGATGTCGAGGGCCCCATAATGTCCGTGAGAGGGAGGTCAGGTACCGAGGCAGCTGGCGTGATGTCCATCTCGGGCGAAGTCGGGCGGCCGGGGAGTGAGTGGATCGTGGACCGGGTCGAGAGACAGAGTGAGAGCGAGACCTGACTTGCCACGCTTTTTATGCCACCCAGGCTGGCCGCACCGCGCCTTGCGGAACGCGATGCGCAATTGTCTCTTCCTTCCCCATCAGAAACTCCACCGCCTTTCGTTCAAAGGCAGTGGCCATATTTCACCTCACATTTATCCCTTATGTATCCCCCCATGTTTTCACCTTTATTGTATTAGCACCTGACCCAGTACGGGTATAAAATCAACCAGCATTGTAAGATCTGTTCACTTGAGAATGAACCATGGAGGTTCGAAAGGTTGTGCAAATTGTATAAATAAGTGTAATACACTGTATAGTAAATCACTTCTTTTCTTCACCTTAAAAGTACGAAAATGAGTTTTGGAGAACTCCTGTTTCAACTAAGCCCTGATGCTAAGAAAATAGTTAGAGGGATAGAAGCCCTAAACCAGAAAATAATAAATACAGAATATGCGGTCATATTCAATGAAACATGTTTAAAAGAAAACCTGCTGCCAGTATACACTAATATATATATATATGTCGTACCTAATAGCCAGAACGCACTTCTCAGCCTACTATGCAAGGCCCGATTTGCCTAATAAGCCAAGTTTTCATGAATTAATGTTTTTTCGACTACCTAACCTACCTAACCTAACCTAACCTAACTTTTTCTGCTACCTAACCTAACCTAACCTATAAAGATAGGTTAGTTTAGGTTAGGTAGGGTTGGTTAGGTTCGGTCATATATCTACGTTAATTTTAACTCCAATAAAAAAAAATTGACCTCATACATAATGAAATGGGTAGCTTCATCATTTCATAAGAAAAAAATTAGAGAAAATATATTAATTCAGGAAAACTTGGCTTATTAGGCAAATCGGGCCTTGAATAGTAGGCTGAGAAGTGCGTTCTGGCTACTAGGTACGACATATATATATATATATATATATATATATATATATATATATATATATATATATATATGTCGTACCTAGTAGCCAGAACGCACTTCTCAGCCTACTATGCAAGGCCCGATTTTCCTAATAAGTCAAGTTTTACTGAATTATTATATTTTCTCAAATTTTTTTCTTATGAAATGATAAAGCTACCCATTTCATTATGTATGAGGTCAAATTTTTTTTATTGGAGTTAAAATTAACGTGGATATATGACCGAACCTAACCAACCCTACCTAACCTAACCTAACCTATCTTTATAGGTTAGGTTGGGTTAGGTAGTAGAAAAAGTTAGATTAGGTTAGGTTAGGTTTGGTAGTCGAAAAATCATTAATTCAAGAAAACTTGGCTTATTAGGCAAATCGGGTTTTGCATAGTAGGCTGAGAAGGGTGTTCTGGCTACTAGGTACGACATATATATATATATATATATATATATATATATATATATATATATGTCGTACCTAGTAGCCAGAACGCACTTTTTGGCCAACTATGCAAGGCCCGATTTGCCTAATAAGCCAAGTTTTCCTGAATTAATATATTTTCTCTAATTTTTTTCTTATGAAATGATAAAGCTACCTATTTCATTATGTATGAGGTCAGTTTTTTTTATTGGAGTTAAAATTAACGTAGATATATGACCGAACCTAACCAACCCTACCTAACCTAACCTAGCCTATCTTTATAAGTTAGGTTAGGTTAGGTAGCCTAAAAAGTTAGGTTAGGTTAGGTTAGGTAGGTTAGGTAGTCGAAAATTAATTTGTTCATGAAAACTTGGCTTATTAGGCAAATCGGGCCTTGCATAGTAGGCTGAGAAGTGCGTTCTGGCTACTAGGTACGACATATATATATATATATATATATATATATATATATATATATATATATATATATATATATATGTCGTACCTAGTAGCCAGAACACACTTCTCAGCCTACTATGCAAGGCCCAATTTGCCTAATAAGCCAAGTTTTCTTGAATTAATGATTTTTCGACTACCAAACCTAACCTAACCTAATCTAACTTTTTCTACTACCTAACCCAACATAACCTATAAAGATAGGTTAGGTTAGGTTAGGTAGGGTTGGTTAGGTTCGGTCATATATCCACGTTAATTTTAATTCCAATAAAAAAAATTTGACCTCATACATAATGAAATGGGTAGCTTTATCATTTCATAAGAAAAAAATTTGAGAAAATATAATAATTCAGTAAAACTTGACTTATTAGGAAAATCGGGCCTTGCATAGTAGGCTGAGAAGTGCGTTCTGGCTACTAGGTACGACATATATATATATATATATATATATATATATATATATATATATATATATATATATATATATATATATATATATATATATATATATATATTGACATAAATGAACATAACATGAAAAAGAATACAATCTTTAAACTCACACTCAATGATTGATCCAGCTTCTCAAAGCTGGGCATGATCATCGACAGGTCTCAAAACTGCATACAATCAGCACTAGCTGACGCCAGGCTCTATCGTGGCGCAGTGGGACACTAGCGCCTATTATGCTGCTAATACCAATACAGGGTGGTGGTGGTGTCACAACCATTAACAAATGAGGTATGAGGAATCAATATCATATACAGCACAATGGCATCACTTAAGATCCTCAGGTACCCACCTCACTAAGATATATAACAGCACCTACCACCTGGTTGTAACGGGGGGTGGGGGAAATAGCTCTATCTTGTCCATTATTCCACCCCCCAGTTAACTAACGAGGCCGGGGGAAACAGCTCTCTCTAGTCCGTTATCCCGTACCCCAGTTAGCTAACTATTCTAGAGCACCTCCAGAGTTCCTAAGGCAACCTCTCTCGTTCAACACCTTGTAACCTAGGTATTTGACTACCTAGGTGCTAAGACTACAAGGCGCCGTCACTTGATCAGTTACCCGAAACTCTAGAGAGAACTCTAGAATACAGAATCATTGCCACAAACGTATAAGAGGAAACGAAAGGAAAGAAATGAAAAGTGAAGTAATTAGTGAGGGTTTGGGGTGAGAGGTAGAGAGGTGGGAGGAGCGAAGAGGGTCATTAGTTGAAAGTGAGAGTTTAGAGAGGGGGTGGAGGGAGAGGTGTAGATAGGTAGAAGTAGAAGAGTAGATAGTAGAAGTAGAAGAGTAGATAGTAGAAGACGAAATGCTGCCACCATCCATTCATGATCATTACATACAAGACAAGGAATGGAACTTGCCTGTATCACAAAATTCTCAAAAGATGTTATCATGAGTTCATTATTAGTATGTTCCCTCTGTACCATGTACTCCTTAAAATCAGGGAACCAATAATCCCCGAGGCTTTCTCACCTCAACTCTAAGCTCTAGGGAACAAAGTTAAACACAATTTAAATAATAAATTCATAATTATATTTCCCATGAAGTATCATAATTCAGCAATTCAATTAAAATGTTCCAGTTTAATATGCAAAGTGAGTCATCATCCAAGAATTCGAGAACCCTACAACTTGACTGCCCCTGATCATCACACAACATATGTAAACACAACCAAGTCACCTTAATGTTCACTCACCGAGGACTGAGTCTAAGTTGAATAGAGAGGGGGGGGGGGTCTGTAGCTTGACAGAGACTGTCTCGCCCCTGCCGGCCGACAGCCTCCCTGCTAGGGACGTCTTCTCTGCTCTCGTGTGCTGTTCTGTCTCGTTAATGCTTTCTGCTCGATAGTTCTCCGAGTATTTATTGGGGAACCTAGTAGCTAACTCCGCCCACAAATAGATAGCCTCCGGCACTCTACCAAACCACTCCTTAAACGTCGGCATGTTTGAAGGCTACCCGGCTCCAATTATACGCTTAGCGGAAGCAAGGTGAAATTCTCATGATCTGACCTCAGGTCACTTGGGGTCATTAACGGTTAGAGGTGTGAGATCTCCGCCGACAACTTGGCGCCTTTCCAAATCCCTGTCTGTGACTCATATTCTATATAAATTTTAAATAAACTAACCCAAACACTTTACAGTGTTACATGGTATAAAGGATGCACAATGGTAGAATTGATCCATGGTATACATTACTGCAACATGACAAATATCCTAGCAGTCAAATGACACAAATAAGGTCACAAAACCCGGACCGTAGCGGCAACACATGCGCTCGACTGAGAAAATCAAAGAGTGACCGCCCAGAGCCATGCTGGCCGGAAGCTACACTGTATCCACCTCTATGAGTCAGCTGACTCCTCTCTTTCAAATTTCTCAAGCTCATATACAGACATATCTCGATCAAGAACTTGTAATTCATATATCAACAAAATAAAGGCTATAATACACAACCTTACATAACAATACATATAAAAAATTCAGTACATTAAAGATTATATCATGATATAAAAATATGTAAACAAAGAATTCATATTGGCAAGACATGGTAACACTGGCGGGAGAGGGGAGGAGGGGTTAAGGGAGGATTTCAAGACGTCTGCCACCCAGCCATTATATTCGTTTGCCTTGTTCGGGTAGAATGTAGACACAGTAGTCGCTTCTGTTTATATTTATTGAGGCAACAAGGTATATATCTGCCTAGCCGAGGTCCTTCTACTCTGAGTCTGTGTGGAGAACTGAGGCTGCTGGGAGCATCGCTGATGCTCCTCTGTCTGGCATGACGTCAGAGGCCTACTTGCCTGTGATTGGTTACATTTCAACTGACAGAATTTGAGTATAACACCGCTCGGACACGCTACCAAGTCGACAAGCTCTGGCTAGCTATATAGTTACAATGATACTGAAAGGACCTCGGTGGCATACAATAATGGCTTACATGTGAAATTTGCATAATAAAACATTGAAAGAAGATCAGGTGTGCATAATACTAACAACTCGGCATATATGCACCAAAAAAAAAATTCATCATAATAGGTGAAAATCATGGTAACAAGCTTTGATTAAACCAGAGTATTAAGAACATGTGTATGTCTACTGATCAGATATGAACAATATAACTCAAGGTATTGCCTAAACAAAATTATTAACATGTGTCAATGGCAAGTGCTTGAAAACCATACAAAATTAAACAATTATTACATTAATAGAACAAAGTTCTGACCTAACAACCACAATTGAATTTCAAGATAGATAATGATTTTTTTTTCTCATTTTTTTTTCTCTGAAATATACAATATATTTACAAGACCAATGTACAATATATTTAATGTGCCATATATTTACAAGCTATATACAAGACCTGGATCAAGAAGACTAACATCTGCGTGATAGCAGTCAGGATTCACTGGCCACAATGTGGTTGCTAGAACAATAATAACTCTTATGACAAGCACTGTAAAAATACAAATGGTAGTAGACTTAACAATGGCATCTAATTCATAACAAAATAAAGTTGAGAAAAACTATACATTATATATAATGGTAATAATAAGACACATGTGGTAGAAATACTGCAAATGATTTTTTTTTTCAAAACAAACAGAATAACTGCAGAGTGCAATCAATTATAAATTCTGCGGATATCTACACCTAGCTCATCCAGAGCACTATACAACTCTGGCTCTGACTGAAGGTCCGGAACAGATGAAACTTCATGCGACAATCATCTTGAGAGATATCCTCGTTAACATCTATCCAATGGACATGTGGTGAGTGCACGGTTGAAACGAGAGGTCTAGATCTAAGATTATAATGCTAGTATGGGGTTGCTGAGCATCCAGTGGTCTGTCAACCACAGAAGGTGGTGTCCGAGTAGGAGTATCTGTCTGGGTAAGTTCATTGTCATCTTCCTCAACAGTCTCGTCAACAGTCATTTTAGCTAACTTCATGTGGTCTAAATGCTCATTTATATACTCTCCTGTTAACAAGTTCTTAAGTCTGTATTTGTTACCTTTAATAAGCTCGATTACCTTATATGGACCCAAAAATTTCTTAGTTAACTTGTACATAGGACCAGACCTGTGTTGGTTAAGTATCATTACTACAGATCCAATAGTTATTTTACTGGGTTTAGTTCGTGCATTCCTTGCTAGAGTGAACTCGGCTGTTGCTTTGGACAGTTGTTCTCGTATTTTCTTGAATACTAGTTGCATTTGTCTACGCTTCACTTGAACAAAATCATCTACGTTATATAAGGGAGTACGAGGTACGTTAATCAATTCATTAGGGAGGATCTTATCTGTACCATAAAGAATAGCGTGAGGTGTGTCACCAGTAGAAACATTAATTGAAGAATTTATAGCACACTGAATTAAGGGTATAAAATAATCCCAATTGTTGTTATCAAAATTCAACGTGACTCTCAAGGCATCTAACACTTTCCTGTTAGTACGTTCAGCTAGTCCATTACCTGCCGGATGATAAGGCATGATGCTACATTTTTTGATGTTATATAAATCACACAAGCTAGTTAGAATACTATTACTGAATTCTGGACCATTATCTGAAAGGATTACTTTAGGCATACTATATCTACAAATTATTTGGTCATGGAATGCGCTGGCTATGGTTTCTGCTGTTTTGTTCGGGATAGGAACTAGTTCGCAAAACCGTGAAAAATTATCGACCATTACAAGTAAATGTTTGTTCCCTTTCTCTGTTTCCGCAAAATTTGTCAATAAATCCATCGATATTCGTTCCCAAGGAGCTTTAGTTGCTGGGTACACCTGAATTGGATTAGGTCCTGAAACATGTCCCTTGTGCTGTAAACAAGTTAAACATCTGTCAACATAATGAGCAATCTCCTTAGCCATTTTTGGCCAAAAATATTTCAATCGACCTTGTTGGAGTGTACGATCCTTTCCTGGATGTGCACTTGCAGGAGCATCATGGATAATTTTTAACACAGTTGGTACCAAGACAGCTGGAACAACTAACTGACAACATTTCCTCGGGGCTGTCCCTAGCTTTACTACTCTACACAGTAAATTGTCCAACATAACTAGTTCTTTCAATGGTACTGGCGGTTTATGAATCGGGCGAGTGTCTTGCTTAGTCAAAAATTTAATGACGGGTGCCCATATGGGGTCTTGTCTTTGTTCCGTTTCTACTACTGTAGCATCTAATGCTGGGTAATTTAACTGAATCGCAGCTACTTGTCGAGAAAACGCATCGGCTACAACATTTTGCTTTCCTGGAATATATCCAAATGTGGGATTGAATTCTTGAATTGTGAGCAAATATCTAGCAAACTTTCCAACTGGATTCTTATTTTTGAACAAGGGAATTAATGGTTGGTGATCTGTAAGAACATGAACTGGGTAATTATAAATTGTATCCTTGAAATGTTTAAGTGCCCAGACAACTGCCAAGGCTTCTCGTTCTGTTGCACTATAATTTTTCTCTTCTTTAGATAAAGTACGGCTAGCATAAGCTATTGCGTGATCTCTGTGACCTTCTGTTTGAAGTAATGCAGCACCTAGACCTATGTCACTAGCATCTGTAACCAACGTAAAAGGTTTAGAAAAATCTGGGTACCTAAGGACAGGTGACGAAATCAAGGCTGATTTGAGTTTTTTGAATGACTGATCCTGGGCCTCTCCCCAAACAAAGGGTTCATCTTTTCTTTGCAACTTGTAAAGCGGAGCGGCTATAATAGAGAATCCAGCAATAAATGAACGATAAAATCCTACAAGACCTGTGAACTGTCTTACGGCTTCTGCGGTACGAGGTGTTGGAAAATCACGGGCAGCAATAATTTTTGATTCATTCAATGTAATACCTGAAGGTGTAACTGTATGACCTAGGAAATTAATCTTTTGCTTTAAAAATGAACATTTTGCAAGCTTTATTTTTAAATTAGCTTCAGCGAGCTTTGCAAGTACTTTTTCAAGGTTCTGGAAATGAGTCTGAACATCTTGCGACATGATTATGAGATCATCAAGGTAAACTAGAAGCGTACTTCCTATCAATCTACGAAATAGATTTGTCATGAGCCGTGAAAAGGTTATTGGACTACTACGCAAACCAAACGGCATTCTTTTGAAATGAAAATGACCATTGGGAGTACTAAAGGCTGTCAATTGTTTACTTTCCTCATCAAGGGGGTTTTTGCCAGAATCCCTGCAACAAATCTAACGTTGAGAATACTTTGCAACAAATCATTTAGAACTGGAAGTGGGAAACGATCAGGTATTGTTACTCTGTTAAGCTTGCGATAATCGATTACAGGTCTCCAAGTCCCATCTCGCTTTGGTACAAGAATCAATGGAACGTTCCATGGCGAATTACTTGATTCATTTACATCACTCTGTAACATTTCTTCTACAAGTCTATCTGCTTCTGCTCTCTGAGAATGGGGAAGACGGTAAGCTGGTACATAAATAGGCGTAGTTCCTTGTTCAAGGGGAATTTTATGTGTAATGAGAGGAGTGAGACCTAATTTTTCTCCTGGTGGAGCAACAACAGCTCTATTCTTGTTCAAAATTTTCAAAAGCTGAGCCACAGAGTCAGGAAAATCAGTAGGACTGAGGTGTTGCGCTTGCACCTCTGGCTGAGATCCCTGTTCTCCTGGTGTGAGTGTACAAACAGTATGATCCATGGAGACATCATCCACAACTCGCACCGGTAACGAGTAATGGGCAAAATCTACAACATGGGTACCAGACTGGAGATGGATATCGGCATTACTTGTGTTTGCGATAAAAAGTGTGACAGTACCATCCTGCACTGTGTGCCAGGAGGGTTCAACAAATGTACCATTCACTTTACATGTTTCACTTTCCGCAATCACATCCGACAACTCAGGCACTCCCTGAACCTTAACTCTTATTCTGGTGAGAGAATGAGGGTGTAACACAGTGTCAGTAGCCGTGGAACCACTGACTTCAGAGATGGAAGCTGCCAGGCGAGCGAGACAACGAGAATCCGTTAGGGCGTCCCCTTCCAGAAAGTCCCGATACTCATTCTCCTTAACAACTGCACAACTACTATGCTTCAATCGAGTGCCTGTTTTCTCGGGTATGCTACCACGACAATGATCTGACAAACCTACGCTTGCAAGGCGGGTGTCAACAAAATTAACATAATCTGATTGAAGATTGAACTCGTGGCCCTGTCGATACATGCTACACAAGGGTATGACATGGTCTTTGATACTTATGTTCCAACGATGGGGAAACAATGCAATATTTTCATCAATCATGGTGTACAGACCTAAGAGAATGTCTCCAGGAAAATGAATAATGTCAACAACTAAACATGTTATAGACAATGTGACATCATTGAACTTGAGTGGGAGGTCAATTTCACCCTGAACTTTTACTTTATTTCCTGAAATACCACTTAGAAAAGGTATGTGTGACTGTTTTAAAATAGTAGGGTGCATACTTTCAATGTCTCTAAGAGCTGAGGGCTTGACAATATTAATTTTTGCACCTGAGTCAAGAAAAACTTTTAAAACTCTACCATGTACAATGGCTGATACAAGGGGACCATCACTTGAGACAGGACAAGTTACTACTTTTGACTTATGTTGTCTGGGATATCTGCGTCTTGTTTGTGTCAAATTTACTGTGGATCCGTCAACATCTACAACTGGTCTAGAGTCAGTGTCCTCCTCTGTCAAGTGTCCAAATCTATTTTGGGTAGCTACTGAATACACAGGGAGGGCACTAGGATTGGCTAGCTTGAATTGGTTAGCGGATGGCCTTGGGGGTTTCCCGACGACATGGAGTGAACATTCTGAGCTCCAGCATTCTGTGACTGAGCATTATAATTTGAAGTTGCATTATAGCTGGGCTGGGAGTTGTAATTACGAGAGTTCTGATAATGTCTTGGACGCTGTGAGCCTCGCCAAGACTGACCATGGGAGTTACGAGGTGGAGATGTCCTTTGCCTAGCTCTACAATCCGCAGTGTGGTGACCAACTTGTTTATGGTACGTGCAATATGGAAACCTAGAATGATTAGATTGATGAGGGGGCCGAGAGAATTGTCTAGGAGGTGATGATCTA
Organism: Procambarus clarkii; assembly: GCF_040958095.1. NCBI lineage: Eukaryota > Metazoa > Arthropoda > Malacostraca > Decapoda > Cambaridae > Procambarus > Procambarus clarkii. The sequence continues at coordinate 33,862,142 of NC_091164.1, forward strand.
GGGGCGGACCAACAGTCCCTTGCAAGGTGGTTACTCTTACCACAATGCCAACATGAGGGAGTGGATGGTTGTGGACTATGGCGTTTCTGCATTTTATGAGGCGGCGAATTTGACTGGGGGCTACGAGCATGGGTACGCTTCTGCGACCAAGAGTTTTGAGAATTTGTGGGAGGATGCTGAGAGCTTGTAACTACATTTACAGTATCAGAGGGTGGCAACAGTTGAGCACTTCGGGGAGCTAGTTTATCTGCGGCATTGTTAATAGCCTCAAACACTTCACCAATTTCATGTTTAACACCAAAATTTTGTTGCTCAACGATTGGGTTTGTATGCTCGGGGGCAAAATGCATTAAAGTACCAAATGCTATCATTTTGGCCATAGCCTCAGGGGACAGATTATTGTCTTTATCTAACCAAGTTGAATTATTCATAGCAGAAACTAAGGCATACAGATACTGATCGAGACGGCTAGTAAACGCATTAAACGATTCACCAGGCTGCATGGTGGCATTGGCAATTTTCTTGACTAACCTATATGGGTCAAGGTCTCCTTTATTAACAAAGCGACGGCGAAAGAAATCCTTAAATTCAGGCCAAGACTGGAGGCTAACAATGGCTTTCTCATCAACAACAAAACGTGCATCACCTTTGGTTGTGTCCACAGCTGACCGTGCAATTGCTAAGTATTCGGCATCAGTAGGCTTAGAAAAACGTGCAACAGTTTTCGCTTCAACCTTACTAAACCATGACTCTAATAAGCGGGATTCACCGGCAAAAAGAGGAATAGCCATTTCCTGAGCTGATCTCTGGCCATTGGGACGAGCAACTGTTCCCATTGATTCTGAAGGGGTTTCAACAGTGGTAGGCATTGTCACAGCCGTGGAAGTAATATTTGAACGCAGATTATAATTAAGTGCACCTGGCATCAGAAATAGTATACACAAAAATAAACACAAAAAAATATCAACTTGGCTAAAGTAAAAATGGCAGAAATCAAATGATTAAATTGGGCTAGGCAAGAAAATAATCAAGAACAAGCAATTGTAAACTAAATTTAGCAATCTTTCATTAAAAAAATGACTGGAATTAGATGTATGTAAATTAATTAAACCAGACTAAGCACAGCAATTGAGAATATAAAAACTGGAAGTGCAATTGCAAAATTTCATTAAAAAAGATTCAACACAGCAAGTGGCAATGCAAGAAATATGTATGTTGCACATAAACTGGACACAGGAATGTATATAACTATGGTAAAAAAATTATAATATGCAATGTTGAAGGAATAAATTTAAATTTTAGGCCTGGAGGAAATAAAAAAAAAATTATATTGTACAAATCCTTAACTGCTACTAAAACAAGGATTTCTTACTTCACTGGAATTTAAATTTACCAATAACACTCTAGGAGAACAATTAAAATTCAATGAAATTACTGTAAGAAGCAGGAATGTTGAAATCACACAAGAAAACTGTGGGGAGTGGAGTACTGAACCAGCTCCAATATTGAACAAGTCACTGAATGGTTAATTCACAGGATATTATGGGAATTATGACATAAGTCACTTTTTAGCACTTGGCACGTTGTTCTCAACTAGCAATTACTTATCTCAGGGTTGTAATTTATGAGGATCACCAGTAGCCAAAGTAGAAGCGTCGTGAAGACCTGAAGAGGCCCATGTGAGGCGTGTTTACAAACTGGATGCGACGGCAGCGCTCCTGGCGGCGGTGGCGCGAGACTCAGGGACCCCACACTGTTCACGCTAGAAGCCCGAAGATTTATTCTGACGACGACAATATTGCGACGATGGAATAACCAGTTGATACTTGCGACGATGGCTGACGACGATTGCAGTAGCTTGCACCCTCACAAAGCTTGATACTGTCAGCTTGGGTGGCGGTGGTGGTGGTGGGTGTAGGTTCCCACGTGGTGGCGCGAGATTCAAAAATGGCTGGCGCGGGAAGCTTCCTTCCTCCTCACTGATGAGTGCGCGTTCTCACAGGAAAATATTGACCCCTACTTCTGAAACGTTGGCCTGGAGTAGTGGTTGATGGCAGGACCCCGGTCTGGCACAATATTTGATGCGTGGGTGGCAGGATGGCGGCTTATGGCGGTGGCGGTGGCGGCTGGAACACGAGGCGATGCTGGGTACTTGAACTTTTGTTTCCAGAAAAAATTTCTGGATCCCACTGCTGCTACCAGTATTCGTTTGCCTTGTTCGGGTAGAATGTAGACACAGTAGTCGCTTCTGTTTATATTTATTGAGTGAGGCAACAAGGTATATATCTGCCTAGCCGAGGTCCTTCTACTCTGAGTCTGTGTGGAGAACTGAGGCTGCTGGGAGCATCGCTGATGCTCCTCTGTCTGGCATGATGTCAGAGGCCTACTTGCCTGTGATTGGTTACATTTCAACTGACAGAATTTGAGTATAACAATTATACATAAGTATACATGAATACAATATAAAGTATATATATATACAACATATGTATCAAAACCATGTCTATGTGGTATACATCTAACAGTGCCAAAATCTAATTTAATGTTAGAGGATAATGCAATGAACAATAATGAAAGGGAAATTACACAGTATACATGAGAGTAATACATCCGAGACCTAAACTTATACATTCTCCATCATAATTCACATAATATTTCCTATACAGCATTATGTAGCATTCCAGAATATAAGCATATACAGATGTTTTTCAAGCTACATGACATTAGGCTACTGCTATTCACTAGACTTCTAATATATATCCACAAACACATGGCAAGGACTTATAGTACAGATATATAATATACATAGATATATGTGGAATACATTGGCAATACACATTTAATACTAGTGTGTTGTCGAAAAAAGAATAACTACATAATTTAATATTCGTGATACTAGGCTAATCAGCCAAGATATCACTATACAGTTTGAGCACATCATACACCAGCTACAGTATGATCATTCTGGTGTATGTGTGGTCATAACACCACCTCACACCCATATGGTAATACCACAACACACCATGGACCAGTATGGTAATATCACAACACACCATGGACCAGTATGGTAATAGCACAACACACCATGAACCAGTATGGTAATATCACAACACACCATGGACCAGTATGGTAATATCACAACACACCATGGACCAATATGGTAATATCACAACACACCATAGACCAGTATGGTAATATCACAACACACCATGGTCCAGTATGGTAATATCACAACACACCATGAACCAGTATGGTAATATCACAACACACCATGGACCAGTATGGTAATATCACAACACACCATGGACCAGTATAGTAATATCACAACGCACCATGGTCCAGTATTGTAATAACACAACACACCTGAGTGATTGTGAGGTGATGGTAATATAGCTGTGATAGTGAGGTGATATAGCTGTGATAGTGAGGCGATATAGCAGTAATAGTATAGTGGTGATATAGCAGTGATAGTATAGTGGTGATATAGCAGTGATACTGAGGTGATAGTGATATGATGGTGAGGTAGTGGTGCTGTAGCAAGGTAAGGTAATTATCAAAAGAAGGCACCAAACCGGGAAGGCTATGTAGCACCATCAAAGTGCGAAATAATCAGAGGGCACTAAATATCACCAAGAATGCCAATACGAGAACAAAAATGCATAAGGCGAACGATATCAAAAGTATCCGATTCACCCAGAATTCTATCGAGGGACAAGTGACCGCGAGGGACAGTCGGAAAGCAAGACACACGCTCGTCCTGGAAGTCAGGACATTCAACAAGGATATGCACAACTGTAAGAGGGATAACGCAATTCGGACAATAAGGAGCAGGGCGGCACTCCATTAAGTGACTGTGGGTTAAGCGGGTATGACCAACCCGCAGCCGTGCCAAAGCAGTTTCCCACCACCGGTTACGGTGGTAGGAGGAAGGCCACGGAGACACACTTCGTTTGAAAGTACGCAGCTTGTTACCAACCACAGAGGACCAACAACCCTGCCAACGGGCAAGAATGGAAGAATGAATAACAGGATAAAAGTCGGTATAAGGAATACCTTTACGGGAGATGGGACAAGAACGGATAGCTTCCTTAGCAGCAGCATCTGCACGCTCATTGAAAGAAACACCAATATGTCTGGGAACCCAGCAAAACTCTACTGATTTAAATTTACTAGAAATAAGAAACAGCCAATGTTGAATCTCGATGACCACCGGATGGACAGGATTAAAGGACCCTAGAGCCATGAGGGCACTACGAGAATCAACTACAACCACAAAGGAGGAATGAGAATGAGAAAGCAAGAGACGAAGAGCATAGAGAATAGCATAAAGTTCTGCCGTAAAGATGCTAGCCTCTGAAGGGAGGCGACACATATAAGTACGGTCAGGAAAAACAACAGAGTAGCCCACACCGTCCGCAGACTTAGACCCATCAGTGAAGATGGAAATAGAGTGGGAGTGCGAAGAAAAGTGCTCAAGGAAGAGGCTTTAGAATTGTAGGAGGGGTAAAGGCTTTAGTAATACAAGTCAAGGACGTACAAATCTTGGGAAGGGGGACTCTCCACGGAGGTAAGGAACAATACGAGAAGAAACATTAGAAATATGAACAGAAAGAGAATCCTGTAAGCGAGATAACCGGACAGAAAGTGGGAGACAATGAAGAGGAACAGGAACCACAGGAGGAGGAAAAGTCAATGCACGACAGAGGCGAGAGGAAGGATGTTGGAAGGACCGCGCAAGATAGCAAGGACAGTAGCGATCACGGCGGTCCTGAAGAGAGAGAAAGCTAGTGTCAACATACAAACTAAGGGCGGGAGTCGAACGAAAGGCACTAGAGCCAAGACGCAACCCAGTATGGTGCAAAGCATCAAGACGGCGAAGAGTAGAAGGAGAAGCAGAAGAGTATTCAGGGCAACCATAATCGAGTTTAGACAGGACGAGAGAGGAGTGTAAATAGAGAAGCGTGCGCCTATCCGCTCCCCAAGAAGTATGGGACAAAACCTTAAGGAGGTTAAGGGCCTTAGAGCATTTAACTCGGAGGTAAGAGATATGGGCTGACCAAGACAAACGAGTGACAAAGACTAACCCCAAAAGCTTCGCGGAATCCCTGTACACAATGGGATGACCATAAAGTGACAAAGAGGGACGAAGAACGACCCGTTTCCGAGTAAAAGTCATAGCACAAGTCTTAGACGCAGAGAACTTGAAGCCATGATCGGTGGCCCAAGACGACACGGGATCAATCGCAAGTTGAAGCCGCTGTTGAAGGAGAGGGAAATCATCACCCCGACAGCAAAGGGTAAGATCATCAACATAGAGAGCAGAGAAGACGCCAGAAGGAAGAGAGGAAAGAAGACCGTTGAGGGCAACTTGAAAAAAGAGTAGTGCTCAGAACACTACCCTGGGGTACACCCTCATACTGCTGAAAAGAGGCAGAGAGAGCAGTACCAAGCCGCACACGAAAGGAACGACGAGAGAGGAAGCTCCGGAGGAAGAGAGGGAGGTTCCCACGAAGACCAAAAGAATGAAGTTGAGACAGAATATGATACCGTAAGCCTTTTCCAGGTCAAAAAGGACGGCAACAACGGAGGTCTTCGCAGCAAAAGCAGTACAAATATAGACCTCCAAGTTCACCAGGACATCTGTTGTGCTGCGGCACTTGCGAAAACCAAATTAAGAAGGGGAGAGGTGGCGATAGTGTTCTAAGAACCACATCAAACGAACGTTGACCATACGTTCAAAGAACCACATCAAACGAACGTTGACCATACGTTCAAAGAGCTTGCAGACACAACTTGTGAGAGCAATAGGGCGGAAGTCCTTGGGGGATGACCCGAGACCCTGGTTTCCGAACAGGGAGGACAACAGCATCGAGCCAGTCTTCAGGGACTGACAACGACTCCCAGACCCGATTGTACAGACTCAGTAAATACTGAGATGTGCACGGAGGGAGATGGCAAAGCATTTCATAATGAATGCCATCGGAGCCCGCTGCCGTAGAACCACAAAGGGCTAGGGCAGATTGAAGTTCAGAGAGAGAGAGAAGGGATCATTATAGGGAAGGTGAAGATAAGTACAGAAATTTAAAGGACGAGATTCAAGGAGATGCTTACGAAGAAGGAAGGATTGGGGGAGATGAGAACCAGAACTAACAGAGGAGAAATGGGAACCCAGTTCGGTCGCAACTTGCAACGGGTCCGCCACAAGAGCACCATGAAGGCAAAGGATCGGTGAGACATCGGGAACGAACTTACCCGCAATCTTGCGGATACGCTTCCAGACCAGTGGAGTTTCAGATGTAATGGTGGAGACATAAGACTCTCAGCAAGCACGTTTAGCTGCACGGATGGTCCTACGGGCCACCGCACTTGCCTTCCGAAACAAAAGAAAAGACTCAACCGTCTGCCGGCGGCGATGTCTCCTCCAGGCTGCACGCTTACAGCAGACAGCCCGAGCATAGTCCAAACTCCACCAGGGAACGCACTTCCGCGTTCCCCGAGAGGAAGAGGAATAGAGTGGAGGGCAGCGTCAAAGACAGTGTCATGAAAAAGAAGGAGGGTGCGAGGGAGAGGTAAAACGGAGAGGTCGGAAATAGTAGCACGGAGAGTAAAGAGGCGCCAGTCAGCCTCGGCAAACCGCCACCTAGGGAAGGAGAGAGGAGGGCGAAAGGAGAAAAAATTGACAAGGATAGGAAAATGGTCACTGCCATGGAGGTCATCAAGGACTCACCACCCGGAATCTAAGGAAAGGAATGACGAGCACAGAGAAAGATCGAGACAAGAAAGGGAGCGAGTCCGAGAGTCCAAATGAGTGGGCTCACCAGAATTAAGAAGGGACAGGGAAGAAGAGAGGATGAAAGGTTCAAGGAGGCGACCCCGGGTGTTTGTCAGCACATCACCCCAAAGGGCATGACGACAATTGAAATCACCCAGCAGGAGCACAGGCTCCGGCAAGGAGTCTAGGAGGTGTTTAAGATCGGGAAGAGAAAGTGGGACAGTGGGGGTAGATAAATAGAACAAACCGTGTACCATCTACGCACAAAGATACGGGCGACAGAACAGTGGAGAGGCAAGGAAAAAAGTAAGGGGACAAAGGGAACATCGGAACGAATCAAGAGAGCAAAAGAATTATGGACCCCAGCTGGGAGGGGAGAGAAAAGAATAGCCACGGAAGCGACCAGGACGAGAACCAAGCATCGGCTCCTGGAGACAGACACAAAGGGGCGAAAACTGTGAAATGAGAAGTTGGAGGTCAAGGAAATTGGCGTAAAATCCACAGATGTTCCACTGGAGAAAAGACATCAGCAAAGAGAGAGAGGAGAGCAACAGAGAGCAAAGAAGAAACAAAGGTGAAGAAGGAACACAGCACGCTAAAAAAGCACAGAGTCAGGATCAGAGTCAGCGAAGTCAGGGTTAGGGGGCATGGGTAAACTGAGTAAAGAAGGAGGGCAAGAAGCGGGAGGACGGACCAGAGGTGGACGAGCAGGGTCTGGAGGAGAAGGAAGGGGAGGAGGGGGGGGCAGAAAGAGGGGAGCGCACCTCAGCAAGGGCAGTAACCGAGATGGAACCAGGGGCTGAAGAAACCCCCCACAGTAGGAACAGTGGGCACCACCACCGAAGCGGGAGGGGAAGGAATGATAGAATCAGAGAGAGGGGGTGAAGAAGAAAGCGAAGCTTTCTTACCGACAGGGGAGGAGGAAGGAGAGGAGCCAGGTTTCCGCTTCTGACTCAAAGATACAGGCGTCCCAGCAGCAACGTACTGGGCAACAGACTCCAGTGTCTCGATAGGAGAAGAAGATCGAGAGCGAGCAACACATCCATCAGGAGAGCGATGGACGTCGGCCCTCACAGTCAGGCGGCGTGGAGAGCCAAGAGACGGAGGAGAAGGACGGGAAGGAGGACTGGAAGGAGAGGAAATAGAAGACACAGGAGACGTGACAGACTGGGTAGAAAGGAGGGGAGCCCTAGACAGAGAACCAGGAGGGGGACCCTTCGGGACAGAACGGAGGGAAACAGGGGAGGTGGTGGTGGGCGTGTCCGGGTCTAAGGCTCGGAAACGGTTGTGGGACTGGGGAAGGCGGGAAGGACGAGGAAGAGCATACCACGCGAGCATAGGAGACACCGGCGAAAGAGGGGAGACGATGAACTTGGCGCCGAGCCTCAGGAAAAGACAAATGGTCCCGGTGCTTCAAGTTGAGGACAGCCGCCTCAAGTTTGTAACGAATACACGCATGGGAGAAGGTAGGGTGGGCCTCACCGCAATTGAGGCAGCGGGCCTGGGGAGAAGTGCACTCCAACTTAGAGTGACTCTCGCTTCCACACAGGGGACAGAGACAGGACTATTGCATTTGAGGGTACCATGCCCAAACTTCCAGCACTTACCGCAGAGCCTCGGAGAGGGAATATATTCCTGAACGGAGCACCTGGCACCAGCAAGAATAACAGAGGATGGAAGGGTCCTACCATCAAAGGTAACCTTCACAACCCGAAGAGGCAGACGGCGATGACCACGAGGGGGACGAGTAAATGTCTCCACCTGGAGGACAGAATGACCCTGGGCCTCGAGGACATGCTTGATATCCTCGTGGCAGTCCCTGAGATCCCTAACACCGGTCGCAACATGGTGCGGGAGGAGAACAGTGCCCACACTGGCATTCAACCGGACGTTCTTCGAGACCCGAACAGGGGTTTCACCAAGGCAGGATAAGGCAGCCAAGCGAGTGGCCGCATCCTGAGATGGAGCAGCAACAACACGGGTACCAAGACGAGTGGGGTTGAAGGTGACAGAGGCATCCACGGAGTCGACAAGATGCCTATGAAGGGAAAAATCATCAGGAGTCGAGTCCAAAGGAGGAGGTCAAAGTATTTAGTCCATGTAGCAGGACCAAACAAAGCATGGAACGAAGTAGGATGGGAAGGGAGCATATGAGAGCGGCCATGGCGGGTACGGTGATGAGAACCCGTAGAGAGACGGGTTGAAAGGTTCAGTAGTCGCAAGAAGAGATGGAGCCGTGCAAGGGGACAAGACGGTCACCACAGCAGGCTTGGGGCTCGACCCAACCACAGAGGAGGGAGGGGAGCAGGGAGGAAGAGTCCGGTCTGGGCCTAAACCGGGCTCTGTAGCGGAGGCTACAGATCCCGGTCGTTCAGGACGGTCCGACCCAGGGGCATGGTTGCCCACCCCATGAGCCTGGTTAGGAGTAGTCAAGTCGTCATCCATATAGCAAACCAACACAAAAGGGATGGGACCTGGAACCAAGGGATACCACCTACCAGGGCAGCCAGGGAGGCCGAGCGCGGGCCAGTGTAGGAAGGGTGTGTCGTCCCCAGCGGTGCTCCCCCTTTTCAACAGGGAAGTCCTACTACTTCGTTCAATCTCCCACACTGGTGCTAAGACCCCAGTCCTCCTATCACCCCAGCCTGGACACCCAACCATCCACTCAGGGTGGCCTCTCACAGGCGACCCCTCCAGCGGGTGGTCCGATGGCTCATAAGGCCCCTACATGGTGCCCTTCACCACATGCACCACCCAAAGAGGGGGCAGGAGAGGGGGCACAGGCAACCCACACCGGTCCCAGGAAGGTGTACGTGAGCCCCTCACCACAGCAAGGAGGCACCACGGAGGGGTGGTGCTGTAGCAGTGATAGTGATATATCAGAGAATGTAAGGAGGAAATATATCAGTGTGAGGTGATAATGCAGAGAAAGTGAAATGATGTTGGTGTAGTAGTGACAGTGTTATGTGATAGTGAGCCGTTGGTGATAAAACAGTGACAACAGCTGTCATATAGTGACACCAACAATTTGTTACTCAACATGGTCAGTACATGACCCCAAGTGTGGGGCCTTAGGTGATGGTGATATATAGAGCTGATAGTGAAGCTATAGTGATACAGCAATGATAGGTGACAGTACTGAGAAGATATAGCATTGATGGGGATACAGCCGTAATTGTTAGGTATATGATACCAAAGTATAAATACGAAAGATAGTGAAGTTATGATGATATAGTGATAAAAGTCTGTCCTTAAATTACATTGGCATCAAAACACGCAGTCCATGGTGATGCAAGAGTTATGGTGATGGTACAGTGAACTAGAGTGGCAGCACAACACCACTGTACTGATGGTGGTGGTACAGTGAACTAGAGTGGCAGCACAACACCACAGTAGTGATGGTACAGTGAACTAGAGTGGCAGCACAACACCACAGTAGTGATGGTACAGTGAACTAGAGAGGCAGCACAACACCACAGTAGTGATGGTACAGTGAACTTGAGTGGCAGCACAACAACCACAGTAGTGATGGTACAGTGAACTAGAGTGGCAGCACAACACCACAGTAGTGCTGGTACAGTGAACTAGAGTGGCCGCACAACACAACAGTAGTGATGGTGATGGTACAGTGAACTAGAGTGGCAGCACAACACCACATTAGTGATGGTAGTGGTACAGTGAACTAGAGTGGCAACACAACACCACAGTAGTGATGGTGATAGTGATAGTACAGTGAACTAAAGTGGCAGCACAACACCACAGTAGTGATGGTGATGGTACAGTGAACTAGAGTGGCAGCACAACACCACAGTAGTGATGGTGGTGGTACAGTGAACTAGAGTGGCAGCACAACACCACAGTAGTAATGGTGATGGTACAGTGAACTAGAGTGGCAGCACAACACCACAGTAGTGATGGTACAGTGAACTAGAGTGACAGCACAACACCACAGTAGTGATGGTACAGTGAACTAGAGTGGCAGCACAACACCACAGTAGTGATGGTACAGTGAACTAGAGTGGCAGCATAACACCACAGTAGTGATGGTGATGGTACAGTGAACTAGAGTGGCAGCACAACACCACAGTAGTGATGGTGGTGGTACAGTGAACTAGAGTGGCAGCACAACACAACAGTAGTAATGGTGATGGTACAGTGAACTAGAGTGGCAGCACAACACCACAGTAGTGATGGTACAGTGAACTAGAGTGGCAGCACAACACCACAGTAGTGATGGTACAGTGAACTAGAGTGGCAGCACAACACCACAGTAATGATGGTGATAGTACAGTGAACTAGAGTGGCAGTACAACACCACAGTAGTGATGGTGATGGTACAGTGAACTAGAGTGGCAGCACAACACCACAGTAGTGATGGTGGTGGTACAGTGAACTAGAGTGGCAGCACAACACCACAGTAGTGATGGTAGTGGTACAGTGAACTAGTGGCAGCACAACACCACCGTTGTGATGGTGGTGGTACAGTGAACTAGAATGGCAGCACAACACCACAGTAATGATGGTGGTGGTACAGTGAACTAGAGTGGCAGCACAACACCACAGTAGTGATGGTGGTTGAGGTACAGTGAACTAGAGTGGCAGCACAACACCACAGTAGTGATGGTGGTGGTACAGTAAACTAGAGTGGCAGAACAAAACCACAGTAGTGATGGTGGTGGTATAGTGAACTAGAGTGGCAGCATGTTACGGCCCTCTCGGGACGCAACGGGGTTCTTACTCTGATGTTGTTAGAGGAAGTTGTATCCGGCCCCAAGCCAGTAGTGGCTTTCAAGGGATGAGATCCGTGACGCAAGTAACTTAAAGGGGAAGGGAAATGAAGTCAAGAACTTAATATAATATATTGACCACCACCAATAAATAATATATAAAAGATTACACGGGGGGGGGGGGGGGGAGGGTTATTAACACTGTACACAAACGTCTTCTCCTGAAGACTCTGGATCCAAATTTCTCGGTGCTGGGTCCTCGGTGCTTTCGTGGTCTCTTGACGAATCCTTCGACCAAGCTGAGTCTACCCCAAACACAGGCCAGCCAAAACACGGGTCCACTGGGGGCACCGCCGTGGAGGCCGTCAACCACAAGTCCAGCAGGTCTACTGGCAGGTTCTGGATCAGCCACGCTGGTCAGGCCACTCCACGAACGATACTAGGGTAGCGCCCTAGTCAGGAGCCTCGTGTGATACCACAAATCACTCTCCTGTCCTCAAAACCCCAGTGGATAACCGTCTCCAGCAGTCGGTCCCAGGTAAGACAATCCTTCTACTGCCACTACGCTGGCAGGGTAACACACCACAGTGTTCTTCCGGGAGACGACTTCACAGCTGCTGCAGCAAGGCACAAGGTAAGGGGACGGCTGCCTCGGGTAGACTGACTCAACTTCCATCACAGCAGTCCCAGGTCGACTCTGTAAGCAGACACATCAATAACAGGGACACTAAAGCACCACACTTACAGGCTCAGACACAAACGCCCGACATATCCACTCCATAGATGGCGTTGTCGTCCGAGCACCACCTCACCAGAGGTCAGCAGCGGCGGTGTTGTGTGCTGAACGGGACTGGAAACTGGCCCTCGTAGCCAGTACACGTCGTCCTCACCAGGTGTCGTCGTCCATTTGGTGGGGGTTTCGGGAGCTGACCCACAGATGGCGCGGTCGTCACTGCTCCGTGCTCGGACGCTGGATCCGGGTTCGTAACACCTCCCCACCAAAAAGAATTTGGTTTGGGGTTCTATAAAAAGAGACACAAACCAAATTAGTATGGCAACACATCTCCAAATGGACTCACAATTACTGTAAACTGGCACGGCGAGGCTGTCTCGTCCACAGAACTGTACTAAGGAGAAACCCTGGCACAAAGGGAACTTGAAAATGGCAGGCGATGACCTGCCTGACGTAATTTTCCACATCTCCACTGCGATGTCAAGCAGGGGCATCATCTCACATCTCTCAAGTAAGGATCGGTGTGGACACGATCTGGGGTGACTCGACACTTTCTTATGTCGTGGCACCGATGATGGCTGGACACAGACGGCATTTCTGGTACCGATCCGGCGGTCCTTCAGGGAGTCGGGCACCTGGAATACAGGGGTCGGATAATTCAGAGTGACAGCGACAGCGGGTAAAACAGTACTTACAGCATACTCTACTAGGTCCACACCTAGTCCCAACGGGGCTGTTCGTATGTCGCAGATGGCATTCGCTCGGTCACCGTCAGGTCGACCAACATTCCACATAACGCTGCATTGAGGCTCTGCAGTCACGCGGGGGGTGTCAACCTGTCGGAAACAGTCACTCACATTATCATATCTCGTACCTCCTGTATCAACCATCACCTTCCAGGTCCCTTCTTCGACTGCAACACTCATAGTGCACGTCTCTAATCCCTGGGATCTGATGTTCAAGGGAGCCATCATCCTTCGGGTCGTCCACTGATCCTTACTGAGAACACACACGAGAATCAAACAAAATATTGCTAAGAAACATGGGGCCAATTGAGGGATAAGCTTCCCGAGCCTGTCATGTCCATAACCGGCTATATCCACTAGCCTGGTTTGGACCAAAGAGGGCACTAGACCTTTCGAACACACCTCACATACCTCTGACGTCTGGGGAGTCTCTGGCCGGTTCAATGAACGCTGTACAATGCCATACCGCAAGTACACATCCGCCTTCGCTCCAGACTCGTTGGTATCCGTGGGTGCCTGCACACAAGGCCTCTCTTCTTGCTCAAGTACCTCTGCCATCGTAACCTCATGTTCCTTGTCGAGAGAAAAATCAGGAGACACTGCTAGAACGTTCTCAATCTGTAGGCGAGAGGACAAATTAAATCTGTTTGAATCCGGGTCTGCCTTTACCTGGATATTACCACGGCCCGTCGTTACCTCAGACCTTGCTGTTCTGGCTGACTCGTCCGCGACCTTGGGAAGATTGATGCTCCAATCTGTCACCAAGTCGTTGGCTAGTACCACGTCAATCCCAGCCACAGGGAGGGTATCGACTACTGCCAACGCACATGTGCCGCTGAAGTAAGGCGAGTCGAAATGTACCGGCACTAAGGGGGCGATATACTGCGTTCTCGGAAACCCAACCAGGACAACCTCTGGTCTCCCATCCACACTTACTCGCTCGGGTAACGAGTTCTTCACGATCAGGGACTGGGCTGCTCCACTATCTCTGAGCACTACAACTGATCTACCAGTATGACCACTCGATACATACCCGCCTGAAGTGTGAGGGGAAAACAATCTGGGTTCTTCCTGCGTAGTCGTCGACTGGCTTCCTGCTGGTGGTGTAACACAGCTCATCATCATCACCTCCCTACGTGCGCCGCCACCTCTTCTGCCTCGGCACATAGCAGCTACATGCCCTTTCTGCCCACAAGTCCAGCACACCATATTCCTCCTTGGACTACGGTGTTTCGGACTGCTAGGACTAGTCCTTCGAGGGCTACTTGGGGGCGTCTTCTTAGCGCTTCGTGGGACGGGAGTCTCTTCTTCTTCGTCATGAGGTCTGTCAAAACGGCGTTGGTAATGCCTTGGGACGTACTTAGCAGACGGCCTATGAGTCAGGATGTATTCCTCAGCCATTGTGGCTGCTGCACTCAAGGTCTCTACCTGCTGTTCCTCTAAGTACGTCTTCAGGTCTCCAGACAAACAATCCTTGAAGTCCTCTAGCAGTATAAGCTGCTCGAGGTCTTCTTTGGTCTCCACCTTCCGAGAGGCACACCATTCCTGAAAAAGTCGCTCCTTGATTGTGGCGAATTCAGTGAACGTGTGCTCTGAGGTCTTTTTCAGGTTTCGGAACTTCTGTCTGTATGCCTCAGGTACCAATTGGTACGCCATGAGCACAACCTTCTTCACCTTGTCATAATCGCCGGAGTCGTCAAGGGATAACGTGGAGTAAGCGATTTGGGCCTTTCCAGTCAAGACTGACTGTATCATGTGTTGTGATCTCAGCCTGCAGGAGAAACGAGTTTCCCTCTTTGAGTTATTCATCAAGCCTGACCTGATTAGAAGGTCTAGCAAATATTGAGGTGATAACCCATATGTAAAATGGCTGGTTGGATATATATAAGAATTTAAGATTATGGGCAGTGAGGAATAAAACAAATAAATGACTGGCTAGGAGATGTGGACATTTTGCTGGAGGCGTGAGGCTCGCTTCTGGGAGGACCTTGACCTCACTTGAGTGCCAGACATCGCAGGGGGAAGCCGCGCTCCGTTGAGCTCCCGTCAGAAGGGAACCCCTAGTGATATATCTCGAAGAGAAGAGAAGTGTGTAGACGTGCCAGCTGTGGAATCGAGCTGGAAACGTTGTGGTCTCAAGTCCTGGTCGACGAGCAGAGTTCAATAAGCTGCTCAGAGGCATTTTCGTGGGCTGTGTGGAGCGCCCTGACCAGACGCCGTCAGAGGGAAAGCGCCCTCGACCTTATAATCTGTGGTAAGCACGATATACGCCAGTTCATAGTGATTGCTTGTAGTTGGTCGTGTGCCCAGCGACAGTAGCGATGTTTATTTATAAGTTAGACATGTTTTAATAAGGCAGAAGGCCTGAAATAGGAGAGTGAAGAGGGAGGAACACGGAGCGACGTCCGTCCCCTCTGAGCTCTGACTGGCGACTGAGGGAGCCCGGCTCCTGACGGAGGAAGACCCTCCCAGCGAGTGAGGACCGCCGCCAGGCGAGGTGGAGTATGGACCCGCCCAAAACGGGGGAGTCCACTCTCACTGTATATAGAAGACAGATAGAGGTTGGAGGCAAACATATTGTGTGATAATTTTTGTTTATGTGTTAAAGGGGAAACATTTTATTGGAGTGTCGATGGGTTGCAGGTTTGTCTTTGGGGAAGAAGTTGCTGAGAACTTCGAAGCCAGCACAGATGAAGTAATTGATGAGACTCCAAGGTAGTGGAGGAGAGGACCTCGAGCTGTGAGGAGAAGAAGCAGTGAAGAGGAGTGTCACAAGCTTCTGTAGAGGTGGAGAAGCACCATAGTTGCTCGAGGAAACTTCATGGTGTAGCAGCCAAGAGAGCTGTGTGGAGGAACCTAGCAGAAGTAGTAGAGCACCATAGTTGCTCAAGGAAACTTCATGGTAGCAGCCTGGAGGAGCTGCAGAGGATCCCGGTAGTGAAGCCCGGAAGAACCTAAGGATATTAGGGTAGTGAACTTCCAGAGGTGGAAGGGGAAGTTCTGGTGGATTACTTGTAGGGAGTTGATAGTGTTTGGTTGTCATTAGCGTGCAAGACGCAGTGAGAGTGAGTGACTGTTTGCATTCTTATGTCAAGGAGTGTTTTATACTGAAGTTTAGAGTTACAGTCGTAGGCTTGATTACCTACAGATGTATGCATTCTAGGACTGATATTGATCGATTAATCATTGTTGTGTATCAATGAACATTTATACTGATATATGTTATTGCATTCAAATGCTGATTTTCTATATATATATTATCTTGCTGATGGTGCAACAGTGTATGTAGACTTGATCAACTTGAGGTGGTTGATAGTATCAGGTGGTGAACCAGGAGACAGGATACCACTTGACAAGCTGATGGTAGAGTTCTGGTTGTGTTGGAGTGCAACCTGATTGTAATATTATAGAGTATAGGATTCATTATTATTATATGTGTGTATGTATCGTGTATGTGCTTCGTCCAGTAAATGTATCCCAATTTGCTGGTGTTTGCCCTTGTCCTAGTGAGGCTTCCCATGAAATAGTACAGAAGAAGAGAGAGAGAGGGAAAGAACCAAAAACCACTGCTGTGGACAGGGCAGAAGGTAATATTAGTAAGTCATAGGGGATTGAGGAGATCATATCACCTAAGGAGAGAGTGGGGAGTCACAGCGGCTCGAGTGGGTGTGTGCACGTGACAACGAGGCTAAGTGTTGGAGCCGCATCCCCTAAATGTGTGACGTTGAGCCCCTCTCCAAGGGCCAGAAGCGCCTAGTGTGATCTCCTAGCGAGGTATAAGCACTCTACCGAGTTGTGGGTTGGGTTGTCTGCAAAGGAGGAACCACGACGACAACACCAACCAACCCACAGTCTATAATACATGATGGCCCAATTCTCCCTTGGCCACTCCAAAGAGGCAGCGACTTTCTCGAAGGCTGCAAAGAACTTCGAAACTTCCCTCTCATTGAATTTGGGGACCATTTTGATGTTTCTTACCGGATCGAAACCGCTGGTGTCCGTTGTTAGCCTCCGACCACCGCCTAATCGCAATACTTCTAGTTCATGTTGTCTCTGTCTTTCTTTTTCTTCTCTCTCTCGCTGTTTCTCTTCTCTTTCTCGTTCTTCTCTTTCTCGTTTCTCTTCTCTCTCTCGTTCTTCCCTTTCTCGTTTCTCTTCTCTTTCTCGCTCTTCTCTTTCTCGTTTCTCTTCTCTTTCTCGCTCTTCTCTCACTCGTTTCTCTTCTCTTTCTAATTCTAAACGCCTCATCGCCAATTCTTTTTCTTTCATCTCCATTTCTTTATCTTTTAATTCTCGTTCTATTTCTAACTTCTTCCATTCAATTTCTCGATTAATTTCCAAGGCACGCATTTTGACAGTTAACAAGCTTATATTCAGCTCACCTGCATCACTGTCAATGTCACTACCTTTATCTTCCTTTTCCGTGGAAGCTATTTCTTCACTTTCCTTTGTACTAGGAGTCTCGCCTTCCTGTTTCTCTTCTGCCTTCAAGTGCCGGTGAACCTTGGACAAGATCTCCACACGGGAATCACTGGCACGGATCTTGATCTCCAGGTAGGCGCTCACTAGTACTAGTTCCTGTTTGTTCAGATATTTTAATCTGGCAAGACAGTCCTCTCTGTTCAGAAAAGCCTGAACATCGTCCAGATCATCGATGGTAGCTTTTTCTGCCATTGTCACAGATGGAACACTCAACACTTAACACACTGCTTACAAGTTAGCACTTAACGCACCGAGCACTGTTCTACGCCAATATTGCACTTTATCGCACCTGGCACCTCACTTGCCAATATTGCACGTAATTGCTTCGGGCACCGCACTACCCAATATTGCACTGAATCACAGCGAACACTTCGTTCTACAATATTGCACTTAATCACGACGAGCACCGCACTACACAATATTGCACTTAATCGCTTAATCACAGCGAGCACCGTAATCCCTTGAGGGATTACGTCACTTCACCACCCCTGTCAAACATACTTAACAAGGGGACGGATCCCGCTGGGGATGCCAATTATGTTATACGGCCCTCTCGGGACGCAACGGGGTTCTTACTCTGATGTTGTTAGAGGAAGTTGTATCCGGCCCCAAGCCAGTAGTGGCTTTCAAGGGATGAGATCCGTGACGCAAGTAACTTAAAGGGGAAGGGAAATGAAGTCAAGAACTTAATATAATATATTGACCACCACCAATAAATAATATATAAAAGATTACACGGGGGGGGGGGGGAGGGGTATTAACACTGTACACAAACGTCTTCTCCTGAAGACTCTGGATCCAAATTTCTCGGTGCTGGGTCCTCGGTGCTTTCGTGGTCTCTTGACGAATCCTTCGACCAAGCTGAGTCTACCCCAAACACAGGCCAGCCAAAACACGGGTCCACTGGGGGCACCGCCGTGGAGGCCGTCAACCACAAGTCCAGCAGGTCTACTGGCAGGTTCTGGATCAGCCACGCTGGTCAGGCCACTCCACGAACGATACTAGGGTAGCGCCCTAGTCAGGAGCCTCGTGTGATACCACAAATCACTCTCCTGTCCTCAAAACCCCAGTGGATAACCGTCTCCAGCAGTCGGTCCCAGGTAAGACAATCCTTCTACTGCCACTACGCTGGCAGGGTAACACACCACAGTGTTCTTCCGGGAGACGACTTCACAGCTGCTGCAGCAAGGCACAAGGTAAGGGGACGGCTGCCTCGGGTAGACTGACTCAACTTCCATCACAGCAGTCCCAGGTCGACTCTGTAAGCAGACACGTCATCAATAACAGGAACACTAAAGCACCACACTTACAGGCTCAGACACAAACGCCCGACATATCCACTCCATAGATGGCGTTGTCGTCCAAGCACCACCTCACCAGAGGTCAGCAGCGGCGGTGTTGTGTGCTGAACAGGACTGGAAACTGGCCCTCGTAGCCAGTACACGTCGTCCTCACCAGGTGTCGTCGTCCATTTGGTGGGGGTTTCGGGAGCTGACCCACAGATGGCCCGTTCGTCACTACTCCGTGCTCGGACGCTGGATCCGGGTTCGTAACACAGCACAACACCACAGTAGTGATGGTGGTGGTACAGTGAACTAGAGTGGCAGCACAACACCACAGTAGTGATGGTGGTGGTACAGTGAACTAGAGTGGCAGCACCACACCACAGTAGTGATGGTGGTGGTATAGTGAACTAGAGTGGCAGCACAACACCACAGTAGTGATGGTGGTGGTACAGTGAACTAGAGTGGCAGCACAACACCACAGTAGTGATGATGGTTGAGGTACAGTGAACTAGAGTGGCAGCACAACACCACAGTAGTGATGGTGGTGGTACAGTGAACTAGAGTGGCAGCACAACACCACAGTAGTGATGGTGGTGGTACAGTGAACTAGAGTGGCAGCACAACACCACAGTAGTGATGGTGGTGGTACAGTGAACTAGAGTGGCAGCACAACACCACAGTAATGATGGTGGTGGTACAGTGAACTAGAGTGGCAGCACAACACCACAGTAGTGATGGTGGTTGAGGTACAGTGAACTAGAGTGGCAGCACAACACCACAGTAGTGATGGTGGTGGTACAGTGAACTAGAGTGGCAGCACAATACCACAGTAGTGATGGTGGTGGTATAGTGAACTAGAGTGGCAGCACAACACCACAGTAGTGATGGTGGTGGTACAGTGAACTAGAGTGGCAGAACAACACCACAGTAGTGATGATGGTTGAGGTACAGTGAACTAGAGTGGCAGCACAACACCACAGTAGTGATGGTGGTGGTACAGTGAACTAGAGTGGCAGCACAACACCACAGTAGTGATGGTGGTGGTACAGTGAACTAGAGTGGCAGCACAACACCACAGTAATGATGGTGGTGGTACAGTGAACTAGAGTGGCAGCACAACACCACAGTAGTGATGGTGGTGGTACAGTGAACTAGAGTGACAGCACAAATCCACAGTAGTGATGGTGATGGTACAGTGAACTAGAGTGGCAGCACAACACCACAGTAGTGATGGTGATGGTACAGTGAACTAAAGTGGCAGCACAACAATACAGTAGTGATGGTGATGGTACAGTGAATTAGTGGCAGCACAACACCACAGTAGTGATGGTGGTGGTACAGTGAACTAGAGTGGCAGCACAACACCACAGTAGTGATGGAGGTGGTACAGTGAACTAGAGTGGCAGCACAACACCACAGTAGTGATGGTGATGGTACAGTGAACTAGAGTGGCAGCACAACACCACAGTAGTGATGGTGGTGGTACAGTGAACTAGAGTGGGAGCACAACACCACAGTAGTGATGGTGGTGGGACAGTGAAGTAGAGTGGCAGCACAACACCACAGTAGTGATGGCGATGTATAGTGAACTAGAGTGGCCGCACAACACCACAGTAGTCATGGTGATGGTACATTGAACTAGAGTGGCAGCACAACACCACAGTAGTGATGGTGGTGGTACAGTGAACTAGAGTGGCAGCACAACATCACAGTAGTGATGGTGATAGTGATGGTATAGTGAACTAGAGTGGCAGCACAACACCACAGAAGTGATGGTGGGGGTACAGTGAACTATAGTGGCAGCACAACACCACAGTAGTGATGGTGATGGTATAGTGAATTAGAGTTGCAGCACAACATCACAGTAGTGATGGTGATAGTGATGGTACAGTGAAGTGGAGTGGCAGCACAACACCACAGTAGTGATGGTGGTGGTACAGTGAACTAGAGTGGCAACACAACACCACAGTAATGATGGTTGTGGTACAGTGAACTAGAGTGGCAGCACAACACCACAGTAGTGATGGTGGGGGTACAGTGAACTAGAGAGGCAGCACAACACAATAGTAGTGATGGTACAGTGAACTAGAGTGGCAGCACAACACCACAGTAGTGATGATAGTAGTACAGTGAACAAGAGTGGCAGCACAACACCACAGTAGTGATAGTGGTGGTACAGTGAACTTAAGTGGCAGCACAACACAACAGTAGTGATCGTGGTGGTACAATGAACTAGAGTGGCAGCACAACAACACACTAGTGATGGTGATGGTACAGTGAACTAGAGTGGCAGCACAACACCACAATAGTGGTGGTGGTACGGTGAACAACAGTGGCAGCACAACACCACAGTAGTGATGGTGGAGGTACAGTGAACTAGAGTAGCAGCGCAAGACCACAGTAATGATGGTGGTGGTACACTGAAGTAGAGCGGCAGCACAACACCACAGTAGTGATGGTGGTGGTACAGTGAACTAGAGTGGCATCACAACACCACAGTAGTGATGGTACAGTGAACTAGAGTGGCAGCACAACACCACACTAGTGATGGTGGTGGTACAGTGAACTAGAGTGGCAGCACAACACCACAGTAGTGATGGTGATGGTACAGTGAACTAGAGTGGCAGCACAACACCACGGACACCACAGTAATGATGGTGGTGGTACAGTGAACTAGAGTGGCAGCACAACACCACAGTAGTGATGGTGGTTGAGGTACAGTGAACTAGAGTGGCAGCACAACACCACAGTAGTGATGGTGGTGGTACAGTGAACTAGAGTGGCAGCACAACACCACAGTAGTGATGGTGGTGGTATAGTGAACTAGAGTGGCAGCACAACACCACAGTAGTGATGGTGGTGGTACAGTGAACTAGAGTGGCAGCACAACACCACAGTAGTGATGGTGATGGTACAGTGAACTAGAGTGGCAGCACAACACCACAGTAGTGATAGTGGTGGTACAGTGAACTAGAGTGGCAGCACAACACCACAGTAGTGATGGTGATGGTACAGTGAATTAGAGTGGCAGCACAACACCACAGTAGTGATGGTACAGTGAATTAGTGTTGCAGCATAACACCACAGTAGTGATAGTGGTGGTACAGTGAACTAGAGTGGCAGCACAACACCACAGTAGTGATGGTACAGTGAATTAGAGTGGCAGCACACCACAGTAGTGATGGTGGTGGCACAGTGAAATAGAGAGGCAGCACAACACCTCAGTAGTGATGGTACAGTGAACTAGAGTGGCAGCACAACACTACAGTAGTGATGATGGTGGTACAGTGAACTAAAGTGGCAGCACAACATCACAGTAGTGATGGTACAGTGAACTAGAGTGGGAGCACAACACCACAGTAGTGATGGTGATGGTACAGTGAACTAAAGTGGCAGCACAACACCACAGTAGTGATGGTGATGGTACAGTGAATTAGAGTGGCAGCACAACATCACAGTAGTGATGGTACAGTGAACTAGAGTGGCAGCACAACACCACAGTTATGATGGTGGTGGTATAGTGAACTAGAGTGGCAACACAACACCACAGTAGTGATGGTACAGTGAACTAGAGTGGCAGCACAACACCACAGTAGTGATGGTGGTGATACAGTGAACTAGAGTGGCAGCACAACACCACAGTAGTGATGGTACAGTGAACTAGAGTGGTAGCACAACACCACAGTTGTGATGGTACAGTGAACAAGAGTAGCAGCACAACACCACAGTAGTGATGGTCGTGGTACAGTGAACTAGAGTGGCAGCACAACACCACAGTAGTGATGGTGGTGGTACAGTGAACTAGAGTGGCAGCACAACACCACAGTAGTGATGGTGATAGTGATGGTATAGTGAACTACAGTGGCAGCACACCACCACAGTAGTGATGGTGGGGGTACAGTGAACTATAGTGGCAGCAGAACATCACAGTAGTGATGGTGATGGTATAGTGAATTAGAGTTGCAGCACAACATCACAGTAGTGATGGTGATAGTGATGGTACAGTGAAGTAGAGTGGCAGCACATCACCACAGTAGTGATGGTGGTGGTACAGTGAACTAGAGTAGCAGCACAACACCACAGTAGTGATGGTGGTGGTACAGTGAACTAGAGTGACAGCACAACACCACAGTAGTGATGGTGATGGTACAGTGAACTAAAGTGGCAGCACAACACCACAGTAGTGATGGTGATGGTACAGTGAATTAGTGACAGCACAACACCACAGTAGTGATGGTGGTGGTACAGTGAACTAGAGTGGCAGCACAACACCACAATAGTGATGGTGGTGGTACAGTGAACTAGAGTGGCAGCACAACACCACAGTAGTGATGGTGATGGTACAGTGAACTAGAGTGGCAACAAAACACCACAGTAGTGATGGTGGTGGTACAGTGAACTAGAGTGGCAGCACAACACCACAGTAGTGATGGTGATAGTGATGGTATAGTGAACTAGAGTGGCAGCGCAACACCACAGTAGTGATGGTGGGGGTACAGTGAACTATAGTGGCAGCACAACACCACAGTAGTGATGGTGATGGTATAGTGAATTAGAGTTGCAGCACAACATCACAGTAGTGATGGTGATAGTGATGGTACAGTGAAGTAGATTGGCAGCACAACACCACAGTAGTGATGGTGGTGGTGCAGTGAACTAGAGTGGCAAAACAACACCACAGTAGTGATGGTACAGTGAACTAGAGTTTTTAGCACAACACCACAGTAGTGATGGTACAGTGAACAAGAGTAGCAGCACAACACCACAGTAGTGATGGTGGTGGTACAGTGAACTAGAGTGGCAGTACAACACCACAGTAGTGATGGTGGTGGTACAGTGAACTAGAGTGACAGCACAACCCCACAGTTTTTTTTTTTTTTTTTTTTTTTTTTATCTTTATTTGTATTTGTTCTCAACACTTTTTATTCTTTATGCTCAGTTAGTATTAAGTTCTAGATATTAATGTTTTTCTTGCCCGAAACGCATTGCGTAATAGTGGCTTTAGGCATTGTATGTACTAGCTCTATCTATATATCAATCCATTAATGTAACATCACTTGTATGTATATACCTTACCTGAATAAACATCTGAATCTGAATCTGAATCTGAGTAGTGATGGTGATGGTACAGTGAACTAGACTGGCAGCACAACACCACAGTAGTGATGGTGATGGTACAGTGAACTAAAGTGGCAGCACAACAATACAGTAGTGATGGTGATGGTACAGTGAATTAGTGGCAGCACAACACCACAGTAGTGATGGTGGTGGTACAGTGAACTAGAGTGGCAGCACAACACCACAGTAGTGATGGAGGTGGTACAGTGAACTAGAGTGGCAGCACAACACCACAGTAGTGATGGTGATGGTACAGTGAACTAGAGTGGCAGCATAACACCACAGTAGTGATGGTGGTGGTACAGTGAACAAGAGTGGGAGCACAACACCACAGTAGTGATGGTGGTGGGACAGTGAACTAGAGTGGCAGCACAACACCACAGTAGTGATGGTGATGGTATAGTGAACTAGAGTGGCCGCACAACACCACAGTAGTGATAGTGATGGTACATTGAACTAGAGTGGCAGCACAACACCACAGTAGTGATGGTGGTGGTACAGTAAACTAGAGTGGCAGCACAACACCACAGTAGTGATGGTGGGGGTACAGTGAACTATATTGGCAGCACAACACCACAGTAGTGATGGTGATGGTATAGTGAATTAGAGTTGCAGCACAACATCACAGTAGTGATGGTGATAGTGATGGTACAGTGAAGTAGAGTGGCAGCACAACACCACAGTAATGATGGTGGTGGTACAGTGAACTAGAGTGGCAACACAACACCACAGTAATGATGGTTGTGGTACAGTGAACTAGAGTGGCAGCACAACACCACAGTAGTGATGGTGGGGTACAGTGAACTAGAGAGGCAGCACAACACCATAGTAGTGATGGTACAGTGAACTACAGTGGCAGCACAACACCACAGTAGTGATGATAGTAGTACAGTGAACAAGAGTGGCAGCACAACACCACAGTAGTGATGGTGGTGGTACAGTGAACTAGAGTGGCAGCACAACACCACAGTAGTGATGGTGGTGGTACAGTGAACTAGAGTGGCAGCACAACTCCCACACTAGTGATGGTGATGGTACAGTGAACTAGAGTGGCAGCACAACACCACAATAGTAGTGGTGGTATGGTGAACAACAGTGGCAGCACAACACCACAGTAGTGATGGTGGAGGTACAGTGAACTAGAGTAGCAGCGCAAGACCACAGTAGTTGTGGTGGTGATGGTACAGTGAACTAGAGAGGCAGATCAACACCACAGTAATGATGGTGGTGGTACAGTGAAGTAGAGTGGCATCACAACACCACAGTAGTGATGGTACAGTGAACTAGAGTGGCAGCACAACACCACAGTCATGATGCTGGTGGTACAGTGAACTAGAGTGGCAGCACAACACCACAGTCATGATGCTGGTGGTACAGTGAACTAGAGTGGCAGCACAACACCACACTAGTGATGGTGGTGGTACAGTGAACTAGAATGGCAGCACAACACCACAGTAGTGATGGTGGTGGTACAGTGAACTAGAGTGGCAGCACAACACCACACTAGTGATGGTGATAGTGATGGTACAGTGAACTAGAGTGGCAGCACAACACCACAGTAGTGATGGTGATGGTACAGTGAACTAAAGTGGCAGTACAGCACCACAGTAGTGAAGGTGATGGTACAGTGAGAGTGGCAGCACAACAGCACAGTAG
This sequence comes from Procambarus clarkii, assembly GCF_040958095.1. Classification (NCBI taxonomy): domain Eukaryota; kingdom Metazoa; phylum Arthropoda; class Malacostraca; order Decapoda; family Cambaridae; genus Procambarus; species Procambarus clarkii. The sequence goes on from NC_091164.1 coordinate 33,887,662, forward strand.
TGATGGTGGTGGTACAGTGAACTAGAGTGGAAGCACAACACCACAGTCGTGATGGTGGTGGTACAGTGAACTAGAGTGGCAGCACAACACCACAGTAGTGACGGTGATGGTACAGTGAACTAAAGTGGCAGCACACCACAGTAGTGATGGTACAGTGAACTAAAGTGGCAGCACACCACAGTAGTGATGGTACAGTGAGTGAGTGTCAGCACAACACCACAGTAGTGATGGTACAGTGAACTAGAGTGGCAGCACAACACCACAGTAGTGATGGTGGTGGTACAGTGAACTAGAGTGGCAGCACAACACCACAGTAGTGATGGTGATGGTACAGTGAACTAGAGTGGCAGCACAACACCACAGTAGTGATGGTGGTGGTACAGTGAACTAGAGTGGCAGCACAACACCACAGTCCACCACAGTCACCTCCCTAATGTTACTGTGGTTGACTGCTGCCCTCACCACATTCAGGCCGCTCACCACATCACCGAAGACACGTGACCACTGGCGACCATCCCGGTGGTCCCTGGTGGTGATGGCGAACTGGGCACTCTTGTGACCCCACGGCAACCCCTGCCCACCACAACTCCTGCCCGGCTTGACTCCCGGTACTGCCCCTGGAGGTATGGCAGCAGAGGGGCTCCTCCCTCACCATCATTACTCTCGTAGTCTCCGCCCACCACATACTCCCCCGGCCCATGCTTGTCAAACACCCGCAACAGTTTAGTGTTGCGGTAGGTGTGGCCCCGCTGGCCCGTACACAACAACACAAACAGTCTGGCCAGCGGAGTGTCAGGGGTCAGCCGGATGGTGACCCGCCCTCTTGTTGACCCCGCCCACCCGAGGTCAAGGAACGCCAGGGTGCAGGAGGGCTTCAGCACGCCCACAACCTCACTCTCCTGCAGAAAATGAAATAAATCATACTGATAACTGTATTACAAAATGTTATCATATTAGTTATCAAAACTCATTAAGTCAGTAATGTCAGTAAGACTAGTGGTTGTAATAAAGTAACCTGGAGGGTGTGGGCGTGGTCGGGCGTGGGCTGACGCAGGAGTGAGTGGAGGAACAGCTGGCCGTCTTGTAGAGTTATCCTGGCGGAGCGGCGGCCATCTTGGTCTTCCTGGACGGCCAACACCCGGCCAGCCACCACCAGCCTCTTGACGGCCAACACCCGGCCAGCCTCCCCCAGCCTCTTGACGGGCTCACTCATCCTGCTGAGGTCCTCAACCTGTGGACAGTGTCAGCCCAATTATCACCTGTGGTCTGTGTCAGCCCCATTATCACCTGTGGTCGGTGTCAGCCCCATTATTACCTGTGGACAGTGTCAGCCCCATTATCACCTGTGGACAGTGTCAGCCCCATTATCACCTGTGGTCGGTGTCAGCCCCATTATCACCTGTGGTCAGTGTCACCCCCATTATCACCTGTGGTCGGTGTCAGCCCCATTATCACCTGTGGTCAGTGTCAGCCCCCTTATCACCTGTGGACAGTGTCAGTCCCATTATCACCTGTGGACAGTGTCAGCCCCATTATCACCTGTGGTCAGTCCCTTTATCACCTGTGGTCAGTGTCAGTTCCATTATCTCCTGTGGTCAGTGTCAGCCCCATTATCACCTATCCCCCCCGCCCTTCCTCTACTAGAAGGGGGTTGATGCTGGACCTGTAGCTCCAGCCCCCCTCTACTGGCAGGGGGGGTTGATGTTGGAACTGTAGCTCCAGCCCCCCTCTACTGGCAGAGGGTTGGTGCTGGACCTGTAGCTCCAGCCCCTCCACTAGCAAAGGGTTGATCCTGGACCTGTAGCTCCAGCCCACCTCTACTGGCAGGGGGTTGGTGCTGGACCGCTGGGCCTGTAGCTCCAGCCCCACTCTACTGGAAGGAGGTTGGTGCTTGACCTGTAGTTCCAGCCCCCATCTACTGGCACATGGGATGGTGCTGGATCTGTAGCCCCAGCCCCTTTCTGCTGGCAGGGGGTTGGTGCTGGAAATGTAGCTCCAGCCCCATCTAGTGGCAGGAGGTTGGTGCTGGACCAGTACCTTCAGCCCCCCTTTACTGGCAGGGGAGATGGTGCTGGACATGTAGCTCCAGCTTCCCCCCCCCCTCTTTACTGGCAGCGGTTGGTGCTGGACCTGTAGCTCCAGCCCCCCTCTACTGGCAGGGGGATGGGGCTGGACCTGTTGCTCCAGCCCCCCACCTCTACTGGCAGGGGGTTGGTGCTGGACCTGTTGCTCCAGCCCCCTCTACTGGCAGGTGGTTGGTGCTGGACCTGTAGCTCCAGCCCCCCTCTACTGGCAGGGGGTTGGTGCTGGACCCGTAGCTCCAACCCCCCTCTACTGGCAGGGGGTTGGGGCTGGACCTGTAGCTCCAGCCCCCCTCTACTGGCAGGGGGTTGGTGCAGGAGCTGTAGCTCCAGCCCCTCTCTACTGGCAGGTGGTTGGTGTTGGACCTGTAGCTCCAGCCCCCTTCTACTGGAAAGGGGTTGGGGCTGGACCTGTAACTCCAGCCCTCCTCTACTGGCCGGTGGTTGGTGCTGGACCTATAGCTCCAGCCCCCCTCTACTGGCAGGTGGTTGGTGCTGGACCTGTAGCTCCAGCCCTCCCCCCCTCTACTGGCATGGGGTTGGTTCTGGACCTGTAGCTCCAGCCTCCCCCCTCTACTGGCAGGGAGTTGGTGCTGGACCTGAAGTTCCAGCCCCCCTCTACTGGTAGGGGGTTGGTGCACGACCTGTAGCTCCAGCCCCCCTCTACTGGCAGGGGGTTGGTGCTGGACCTGTAGCTCCAGCCCAACTCTACTGGCAGGGGGTTGGTGCTGGACCTGTAGCTCCAGTCCCCCCCCTCTCTACTGGCAGGGGGTTGGTGCTGAACCTGTAGCTCCAGCCCCCCTCTACTGGCAGGGGGTTGGTGCTGGACCTGTAGCTCCAGCCCTCACTCTACTGGCAGGGGGTTGGTGCTGGACCTGTAGCTCCAGCTCCCCTCTACTAGCAGGGGGCTGGGGCTGGACCTGTAGCTTCAGCCTCACTCTACTAGCAGGAGGTTGGTGCTGGACCTGTAGCTCCAGCCCCCCCTCTATTGGCAGGGGGTTGGTGCTGGACCTGTTGCTTCAGCCCTCCTCTACTGGCAGGGGGTTCGACCTGTAGCTCCAGCCCCCCTCTACTGGCAGGTGGTTGGTGCTGGACCTGTAGCTCCAGCCCCCCTCTACTGGCACGGGGGTTGGTGCTGGATCTGTAGCTCCAGCCCACCTCTACTGGCTGGGGGTTGGTGCTGTAGCTCCAGCCCCCCTCTACTGGCAGGGGGTTGGTGCTGAACCTGTAGCTCCAGCTTCTCCTCTACTGGCTGGGGGTTGGTGCTGTAGCTCCAGCCCCCCTCTACTGGCAGGGGGTTGGTGCTGGACCTGTAGTTCCAGCTCCCCCCCCCCTCTACTGGCATGGGGTTGGTGCTGGACCTGTAGCTCCAGCTTTCCTCTACTGGCAGGGGGTTGATGATGAACCTTTTGCTCCAGCCTCCCTCTACTGGCAGGGGGTTGGTTCAAGGCCTGTAGCTCCAGCCCCCACCTCTACTGGCAGGGGGTTGGTGCTGGACTGTAGCAATAGCCCTCTACTGGCAGGGGATTGCTGCTGGACCTGTAGCTCCAGCCCCCCTCTACTAGCAGGGGTTGGTGCTGGACCTGTAGCTCCAGCCCCCCCTCTCTACTGGCAGGGGGTTGGTGCTGGACCTGTTGCTCCAGCCCCCTCTACTGGCAGGTGGTTGGTGCTGGACCTGTAGCTCCAGCCCCCCTCTACTGGCAGGGGGTTGGTGCTGGACCCGTAGCTCCAACCCCCCTCTACTGGCAGGGGGTTGGGGCTGGACCTGTAGCTCCAGCCCCCCTCTACTGGCAGGGGGTTGGTGCAGGAGCTGTAGCTCCAGCCCCTCTCTACTGGCAGGTTGTTGGTGCTGGACCTGTAGCTCCAGCCCCCTTCTACTGGAAAGGGGTTGGGGCTGGACCTGTAACTCCAGCCCCCCTCTACTGGCAGGTGGTTGGTGCTGGACCTATAGCTCCAGCCCCCCTCTACAGGCAGGTGGTTGGTGCTGGACCTGTAGCTCCAGCCCTCCCCCCCTCTACTGGCAGGGGGTTGGTTCTGGACCTGTAGCTCCAGCCTCCCCCTCTACTGGCAGGGGGTTGGTGCTGGACCTGTAGTTCCAGCCCCCCTCTACTGGTAGGGGGTTGGTGCACGACCTGTAGCTCCAGCCCCCCTCTACTGGCAGGGGGTTGGTGCTGGACCTGTAGCTCCAGCCCACCTCTACTGACAGGGGGTTGGTGCTGGACCTGTAGCTCCAGTCCCCCCCTCTCTACTGGCAGGGGGTTGGTGCTGAACCTGTAGCTTCAGCCCTCACTCTACTTGCAGGGGGGGGGTGGTTCTGGACCTGTAGCTCCAGCCCCCTTTTACTGGCAGGGGGTTGGTGCTGGACCTGAAGCTCCAGCCCCCCTCTACTGGCAGGGGGCTGGGGCTGGACCTGTAGCTTCAGCCTCCCTCTACTAGCAGGAGGTTGGTGCTGGACCTGTAGCTCCAGCCCCCCCTCTATTGGCAGGGGGTTGGTGCTGGACCTGTAGCTTCAGCCCTCCTCTACTGGCAGGGGGTTCGACCTGTAGCTCCAGCCCCCCTCTACTGGCAGGTGGTTGGTGCTGGACCTGTAGCTCCAGCCCCCCCTCTACTGGCAGGGGGTTGGTACTGGACCTGTAGCTTCAGCCCCCCCCCCTCTACTGGCAGGGGGTTGGTTCTGGACCTGTAGCTCCAGGCCCCCTCTACTGGCAGTGGGTTGGTGCTGGACCTGTTGCTCCTGCCCCCTCTACTGGCAGGTGGTTGGTGCTGGACCTGTAGCTCCAGCCCCCCTCTACTGGCAGGGGGTTGGTGCTGGACGTGTAGCTCCAGCCCCCTTCTACTGGCAAGGGGTTGGTGCTGGACGTGTAGCTCCAGCCCCCCTCTACTGGCCGGGGGTTGGTGCTGGACGTGTAGCTCCAGCCCCCTTCTACTGGCAAGGGGTTGGTGCTGGACCTGTAGCTCCAGACCACCTCTACTGGCAGGGGGTTGGTACTGGACCTGTAGCTCCAGCCCCCACTACTGGCAGGGGGTTGGTACTGGACCTGTAGCTCCAGCCCCCCTCTACTGGCAGGGGTTTGGGGCTGGACCTGTAGCTCCAGCCCCCTTCCCTCTCTACTGGCAGGGGGTTGATGCTGAACCTGAAGCTGCAGTCCCCCTCTACTAGCAGGGGGTTGGTGCTGGACCTGTAGCTCCAGCCCCCCCTCTATTGGCAGGGGGTTGGTGCTGGACCTGTAGCTTCAGCCCTCCTCTACTGGCAGGGGGTTCGACCTGTTGCTCCAGCCCCCCTCTACTGGCAGGTGGTTGGTGCTGGACCTGTAGGTCCAGCCCCCCTCTACTGGCACGGGGGTTGGTGCTGGATCTGTAGCTCCAGCCCACCTCTACTGGCTGGGGGTTGGTGCTGTAGCTCCAGCCCCCCTCTACTGGCGGGGGGTTGGTGCTGGACCTGTAGCTCCAGCTTCTCCTCTACTGGCTGGGGGTTGGTGCTGTAGCTCCAGCCCCCCTCTACTGGCAGGGGGTTGGTGCTGGACCTGTAGTTCCAGCCCACCTCTACTGGCAGGGGGTTGGTGCTGGACCTGTAGCTCCAGTCCCCCCCCTCTCTACTGGCAGGGGGTTGGTGCTGAACCTGTAGCTTCAGCCTCCCTCTACTAGCAGGGGGTTGGTGCTGGACCTGTAGCTCCAGCCCCCCCCTCTATTGGCAGGGGGTTGGTGCTGGACCTGTAGCTTCAGCCCTCCTCTACTGGCAGGGGGTTCGACCTGTAGCTCCAGTCCCCCTCTACTGGCAGGGGGTTGGTGCTGGACCTGTAGTTCCAGCTCCCCCTCCCCTCTACTGGCATGGGGTTGGTGCTGGACCTGTAGCTCCAGCTTTCCTTTACTGGCAGGGGGTTGGTGATGAACCTTTTGCTCCAGCCTGCCTCTACTGGCAGGGGGTTGGTTCAAGGCCTGTAGCTTCAGCCCCCCCCCCTCTACTGGCAGGGGGTTGGTGCTGGACTAAAGCTCCAGCCCTCTACTGGCAGGGGATTGCTGCTGGACCTGTAGCTCCAGCCCCCCTCTACTAACAGGGGTTGGTGCTGGACCTGTAGCTCCAGCCCCCCTCTCTACTGGCAGGGGGTTGGTGCTGGACCTGTAGCTCCAGCCCCCCCCCCCCTCTACTGTCAGGGGTTTGGTTCAAGACCTGTAGCTCCAGCCCCCTTCCCTCTCTACTGGCAGGGGGTTGATGCTGGACCTGAAGCTCCAGTCCCCCTCTTCTGGCAGGGGGTTGGTGCTGGACCTGTAGCTCCAGCCCACCTCTACTGGCAGGGGGTTGGTGCTGGACCTGTAGCTCCAGTCCCCCCCCCCTCTACTGGCAGGGGGTTGATGCTGGATCAGTAGCTCCAGCCCCCCTCTACTGGCAGGGGGGTGGGTGTTGGTGCTGGACCTGTAGCTCCAGCCCCCCCCACCTCTACTGGCAGGGGGTTGGTGGTGGTCCTGTAGCTTCAGCCCTCACTCTACTGGCAAGGGGGGGGGGTGGTTCTGGACCTGTAGCTCCAGCCCTCACTCTACTGGCAGGGGGTTGGTACTGGACCTGTAGCTTCAGCCCCCACCCCTCTACTGGCAGGGGGTTGGTTCTTGACCTGTAGCTCCAGCCCCCCCTCTACTGGCAGTGGGTTGGTGCTGGACCTGTTGCTCCAGCCCCCTCTACTGGCAGGTGGTTGGTCCTGGACCTGTAGCTCCAGCCCCCCCTCTACTGGCAGGGGGTTGGTGCTGGACGTGTAGCTCCAGCCCCCTTCTACTGACAAGGGGTTGGTGCTGGACCTGTAGCTCCAGACCACCTCTACTGGCACGGGGGTTGGTGCTGGACCTGTAGCTCCAGCCCCCCTCTACTAGCAGGGGTTGGTTCTGGATCTGTAGCTCCAGCCCCCTTCCCTTTCTACTGGCAGGGGATTGATGCTGAACCTGAAGCTGCAGTCCCCCTCTACTGGCAGGGGGTTGGTGCTGGACCCATAGCTCCAGGCCACCTCTACTGGCAGGGGGTTGGTGCTGGACCTGAAGCTCCAGCCCCCCTCTACTGGCAGGGGGTTGGTGCTGGACCTGTAGCTCCAGCCCTCACTCTACTGGCAGGGGGTTGGTGCTGGACCTGTAGCTCCAGCTCCCCTCTACTAGCAGGGGGCTGGGGCTGGACCTGTAGCTTCAGTCTCCCTCTACTAGCAGGGGGTTGGTGCTGGACCTGTAGCTCCAGCCCCCCCCTCTATTGGCAGGGGGTTGGTGCTGGACCTGTAGCTTCAGCCCTCCTCTACTGGCAGGGGGTTCGACCTGTAGCTCCAGCCCCCCTCTACTGGCAGGTGGTTGGTGCTGGACCTGTAGGTCCAGCCCCCCTCTACTGGCATGGGGTTGGTCCTGGACCTGTAGCTCCAGCTTTCCTCTACTGGCAGGGGGTTGATGATGAACCTTTTGCTCCAGCCTCCCTCTACTGGCAGGGGGTTGGTTCAAGGCCTGTAGCTCCAGCCCCCACCTCTACTGGCAGGGGGTTGGTGCTGGACTGTAGCAATAGCCCTCTACTGGCAGGGGATTGCTGCTGGACCTGTAGCTCCAGCCCCCCTCTACTAGCAGGGGTTGGTGCTGGACCTGTAGCTCCAGCCCCCCCCCCCTCTCTACTGGCAGGGGGTTGGTGCTGGACCTGTTGCTCCAGCCCCCTCTACTGGCAGGTGGTTGGTGCTGGACCTGTAGCTCCAGCCCCCCTCTACTGGCAGGGGGTTGGTGCTGGACCCGTAGCTCCAACCCCCCTCTACTGGCAGGGGGTTGGGGCTGGACCTGTAGCTCCAGCCCCCCTCTACTGGCAGGGGGTTGGTGCAGGAGCTGTAGCTCCAGCCCCTCTCTACTGGCAGGTTGTTGGTGCTGGACCTGTAGCTCCAGCCCCCTTCTACTGGAAAGGGGTTGGGGCTGGACCTGTAACTCCAGCCCCCCTCTACTGGCAGGTGGTTGGTGCTGGACCTATAGCTCCAGCCCCCCTCTACAGGCAGGTGGTTGGTGCTGGACCTGTAGCTCCAGCCCTCCCCCCTCTACTGGCAGGGGGTTGGTTCTGGACCTGTAGCTCCAGCCTCCCCCTCTACTGGCAGGGGGTTGGTGCTGGACCTGTAGTTCCAGCCCCCCTCTACTGGTAGGGGGTTGGTGCACGACCTGTAGCTCCAGCCCCCCTCTACTGGCAGGGGGTTGGTGCTGGACCTGTAGCTCCAGCCCACCTCTACTGACAGGGGGTTGGTGCTGGACCTGTAGCTCCAGTCCCCCCCCTCTCTACTGGCAGGGGGTTGGTGCTGAACCTGTAGCTTCAGCCCTCACTCTACTTGCAGGGGGGGGGGTGGTTCTGGACCTGTAGCTCCAGCCCCCTTCTACTGGCAGGGGGTTGGTGCTGGACCTGAAGCTCCAGCCCCCCTCTACTGGCAGGGGGCTGGGGCTGGACCTGTAGCTTCAGCCTCCCTCTACTAGCAGGAGGTTGGTGCTGGACCTGTAGCTCCAGCCCCCCCTCTATTGGCAGGGGGTTGGTGCTGGACCTGTAGCTTCAGCCCTCCTCTACTGGCAGGGGGTTCGACCTGTAGCTCCAGCCCCCCTCTACTGGCAGGTGGTTGGTGCTGGACCTGTAGCTCCAGCCCCCCCTCTACTGGCAGGGGGTTGGTACTGGACCTGTAGCTTCAGCCCCCCCCCCTCTACTGGCAGGGGGTTGGTTCTGGACCTGTAGCTCCAGGCCCCCTCTACTGGCAGTGGGTTGGTGCTGGACCTGTTGCTCCTGCCCCCTCTACTGGCAGGTGGTTGGTGCTGGACCTGTAGCTCCAGCCCCCCTCTACTGGCAGGGGGTTGGTGCTGGACGTGTAGCTCCAGCCCCCCTTCTACTGGCAAGGGGTTGGTGCTGGACGTGTAGCTCCAGCCCCCCTCTACTGGCCGGGGGTTGGTGCTGGACGTGTAGCTCCAGCCCCCTTCTACTGGCAAGGGGTTGGTGCTGGACCTGTAGCTCCAGACCACCTCTACTGGCAGGGGGTTGGTACTGGACCTGTAGCTCCAGCCCCCACTACTGGCAGGGGGTTGGTACTGGACCTGTAGCTCCAGCCCCCACTACTGGCAGGGGTTTGGGGCTGACCTGTAGCTCCAGCCCCCTTCCCTCTCTACTGGCAGGGGGTTGATGCTGAACCTGAAGCTGCAGTCCCCCTCTACTAGCAGGGGGTTGGTGCTGGACCTGTAGCTCCAGCCCCCCCTCTATTGGCAGGGGGTTGGTGCTGGACCTGTAGCTTCAGCCCTCCTCTACTGGCAGGGGGTTCGACCTGTAGCTCCAGCCCCCCTCTACTGGCAGGTGGTTGGTGCTGGACCTGTAGGTCCAGCCCCCCTCTACTGGCACGGGTGTTGGTGCTGGATCTGTAGCTCCAGCCCACCTCTACTGGCTGGGGGTTGGTGCTGTAGCTCCAGCCCCCCTCTACTGGCGGGGGGTTGGTGCTGGACCTGTAGCTCCAGCTTCTCCTCTACTGGCTGGGGGTTGGTGCTGTAGCTCCAGCCCCCCTCTACTGGCAGGGGGTTGGTGCTGGACCTGTAGTTCCAGCTCCCCCTCCCCTCTACTGGCATGGGGTTGGTGCTGGACCTGTAGCTCCAGCTTTCCTCTACTGGCAGGGGGTTGGTGATGAACCTTTTGCTCCAGCCTCCCTCTACTGGCAGGGGGTTGGTTCAAGGCCTGTAGCTCCAGCCCCCCCCCCCCTCTACTGGCAGGGGGTTGGTGCTGGACTGTAGCTCCAACCCTCTACTGGCAGGGGATTGCTGCTGGACCTGTAGCTCCAGCCCCCCTCTACTAACAGGGGTTGGTGCTGGACCTGTAGCTCCAGCCCCCCCTCTCTACTGGCAGGGGGTTGGTGCTGGACCTGTAGCTCCAGCCCCCCCTCTACTGTCAGGGATTTGGGTCAAGACCTGTAGCTCCAGCCCCCCTCTACTGGCAGGGGGTTGGTTCTGGACCTGTAGCTCCAGCCCCCTTCCCTCTCTACTGGCAGGGGGTTGATGCTGAACCTGAAGCTGCAGTCCCCCTCTACTGGCAAGGGGTTCGACCTGTAGCTCCAGCCCCCCCCCTCTACTGGCAGGGGGTTGGTACTGGACCTGTAGCTTCAGCCACCCCCCCTCTACTGGCAGGGGGTTGGTTCTGGACCTGTAGCTCCAGCCCCCCTCTACTGGCAGTGGGTTGGTGCTGGACCTGTTGCTCCAGCCCCCTCTACTGGCAGGTGGTTGGTGCTGGACCTGTAGCTCCAGCCCCCCTCTACTGGCAGGGGGTTGGTGCTGGACGTGTAGCTCCAGCCCCCTTCTACTGGCAAGGGGTTGGTGCTGGACGTGTAGCTCCAGCCCCCCTCTACTGGCAGGGGGTTGGTACTGGACCTGTAGCTCCAGCCCCCACTACTGGCAGGGGGTTGGTACTGGACCCGTAGCTCCAGCCCCCCTCTACTGGCAGGGGGTTGGTTCTGGACCTGTAGCTCCAGCCCCCTTCCCTCTCTACTGGCAGGGGGTTGATGCTGAACCTGAAGCTGCAGTCCCCCTCTATTGGCAGGGGGTTGGTGCTGGACCTGTAGCTTCAGCCCTCCTCTACTGGCAGGGGGTTCGACCTGTAGCTCCAGCCCCCCTCTACTGGCAGGTGGTTGGTGCTGGACCTGTAGCTCCAGCCCCCCCTCTACTGGCAGGGGGTTGGTACTGGACCTGTAGCTTCAGCCCCCCCCCCTCTACTGGCAGGGGGTTGGTTCTGGACCTGTAGCTCCAGGCCCCCTCTACTGGCAGTGGGTTGGTGCTGGACCTGTTGCTCCTGCCCCCTCTACTGGCAGGTGGTTGGTGCTGGACCTGTAGCTCCAGCCCCCCTCTACTGGCAGGGGGTTGGTGCTGGACGTGTAGCTCCAGCCCCCCTTCTACTGGCAAGGGGTTGGTGCTGGACGTGTAGCTCCAGCCCCCCTTCTACTGGCAAGGGGTTGGTGCTGGACGTGTAGCTCCAGCCCCCTTCTACTGGCAAGGGGTTGGTGCTGGACCTGTAGCTCCAGACCACCTCTACTGGCAGGGGGTTGGTACTGGACCTGTAGCTCCAGCCCCCACTACTGGCAGGGGGTTGGTACTGGACCTGTAGCTCCAGCCCCCCTCTACTGGCAGGGGTTTGGGGCTGACCTGTAGCTCCAGCCCCCTTCCCTCTCTACTGGCAGGGGGTTGATGCTGAACCTGAAGCTGCAGTCTCCCTCTACTAGCAGGGGGTTGGTGCTGGACCTGTAGCTCCAGCCCCCCCTCTATTGGCAGGGGGTTGGTGTTGGACCTGTAGCTTCAGCCCTCCTCTACTGGCAGGGGGTTCGACCTGTAGCTCCAGCCCCCCTCTACTGGCAGGTGGTTGGTGCTGGACCTGTAGGTCCAGCCCCCCTCTACTGGCACGGGGGTTGGTGCTGGATCTGTAGCTCCAGCCCACCTCTACTGGCTGGGGGTTGGTGCTGTAGCTCCAGCCCCCCTCTACTGGCGGGGGGTTGGTGCTGGACCTGTAGCTCCAGCTTCTCCTCTACTGGCTGGGGGTTGGTGCTGTAGCTCCAGCCCCCCTCTACTGGCAGGGGGTTGGTGCTGGACCTGTAGTTCCAGCTCCCCCTCCCCTCTACTGGCATGGGGTTGGTGCTGGACCTGTAGCTCCAGCTTTCCTCTACTGGCAGGGGGTTGGTGATGAACCTTTTGCTCCAGCCTCCCTCTACTGGCAGGGGGTTGGTTCAAGGCCTGTAGCTCCAGCCCCCCCCCCTCTACTGGCAGGGGGTTGGTGCTGGACTGTAGCTCCAGCCCTCTACTGGCAGGGGATTGCTGCTGGACCTGTAGCTCCAGCCCCCCTCTACTAACAGGGGTTGGTGCTGGACCTGTAGCTCCAGCCCCCCCTCTCTACTGGCAGGGGGTTGGTGCTGGACCTGTAGCTCCAGCCCCCCTCTACTGTCAGGGATTTGGGTCAAGACCTGTAGCTCCAGCCCCCCTCTACTGGCAGGGGGTTGGTTCTGGACCTGTAGCTCCAGCCCCCTTCCCTCTCTACTGGCAGGGGGTTGATGCTGAACCTGAAGCTGCAGTCCCCCTCTACTGGCAAGGGGTTCGACCTGTAGCTCCAGCCCCCCCCCCTCTACTGGCAGGGGGTTGGTACTGGACCTGTAGCTTCAGCCACCCCCCCTCTACTGGCAGGGGGTTGGTTCTGGACCTGTAGCTCCAGCCCCCCTCTACTGGCAGTGGGTTGGTGCTGGACCTGTTGCTCCAGCCCCCTCTACTGGCAGGTGGTTGGTGCTGGACCTGTAGCTCCAGCCCCCCTCTACTGGCAGGGGGTTGGTGCTGGACGTGTAGCTCCAGCCCCCTTCTACTGGCAAGGGGTTGGTGCTGGACGTGTAGCTCCAGCCCCCCTCTACTGGCAGGGGGTTGGTACTGGACCTGTAGCTCCAGCCCCCACTACTGGCAGGGGGTTGGTACTGGACCCGTAGCTCCAGCCCCCCTCTACTGGCAGGGGGTTGGTTCTGGACCTGTAGCTCCAGCCCCCTTCCCTCTCTACTGGCAGGGGGTTGATGCTGAACCTGAAGCTGCAGTCCCCCTCTACTGGCAGGGGGTTGGTGCTGGACCTGTAGCTCCAGCCCACCTCTACTGGCAGGGGGTTGGTGCTGGACCTGTAGCTCCAGTCCCCCCCCTCTCTACTGGCAGGGGGTTGGTGCTGAACCTGTAGCTTCAGCCTCCCTCTACTAGCAGGGGGTTGGTGCTGGACCTGTAGCTCCAGCCCCCCCTCTATTGGCAGGGGGTTGGTGCTGGACCTGTAGCTTCAGCCCTCCTCTACTGGCAGGGGGTTCGACCTGTAGCTCCAGTTCCCCTCTACTGGCAGGGGGTTGGTGCTGGACCTGTAGTTCCAGCTCCCCCTCCCCTCTACTGGCATGGGGTTGGTGCTGGACCTGTAGCTCCAGCTTTCCTTTACTGGCAGGGGGTTGGTGATGAACCTTTTGCTCCAGCCTCCCTCTACTGGCAGGGGGTTGGTTCAAGGCCTGTAGCTCCAGCCCCCCCCTCTACTGGCAGGGGGTTGGTGCTGGACTGTAGCTCCAGCCCTCTACTGGCAGGGGATTGCTGCTGGACCTGTAGCTCCAGCCCCCCTCTACTAACAGGGGTTGGTGCTGGACCTGTAGCTCCAGCCCCCCTCTCTACTGGCAGGGGGTTGGTGCTGGACCTGTAGCTCCAGCCCCCCCCCCTCTACTGTCAGGGGTTTGGTTCAAGACCTGTAGCTCCAGCCCCCTTCCCTCTCTACTGGCAGGGGGTTGATGCTGGACCTGAAGCTCCAGTCCCCCTCTTCTGGCAGGGGGTTGGTGCTGGACCTGTAGCTCCAGCCCACCTCTACTGGCAGGGGGTTGGTGCTGGACCTGTAGCTCCAGTCCCCCCCCCCTCTACTGGCACAGTCCCCCCCTCTACTGGCAGGGGGTTGATGCTGGATCAGTAGCTTCAGCCCCCCTCTACTGGCAGGGGGGTGGGTGTTGGTGCTGGACCTGTAGCTCCAGCCCCCCCCACCTCTACTGGCAGGGGGTTGGTGGTGGACCTGTAGCTTCAGCCCTCACTCTACTGGCAAGGGGGGGGGGGTGGTTCTGAACCTGTAGCTCCAGCCCTCACTCTTCTGGCAGGGGGTTGGTACTGGACCTGTAGCTTCAGCCCCCACCCCTCTACTGGCAGGGGGTTGGTTCTGGACCTGTAGCTCCAGCCCCCCCTCTACTGGCAGTGGGTTGGTGCTGGACCTGTTGCTCCAGCCCCCTCTACTGGCAGGTGGTTGGTGCTGGACCTGTAGCTCCAGCCCCCCTCTACTGGCAGGGGGTTGGTGCTGGACGTGTAGCTCCAGCCCCCTTCTACTGGCAAGGGGTCGGTGCTGGACCTGTAGCTCCAGACCACCTCTACTGGCACGGGGGTTGGTGCTGGACCTGTAGCTCCAGCCCCCCTCTACTAGCAGGGGTTGGTTCTGGATCTGTAGCTCCAGCCCCCTTCCCTTTCTACTGGCAGGGGATTGATGCTGAACCTGAAGCTGCAGTCCCCCTCTACTGGCAGGGGGTTGGTGCTGGACCCATAGCTTCAGGCCACCTCTACTGGCAGGGGGTTGGTGCTGGACCTGAAGCTCCAGCCCCCCTCTACTGGCAGGGGGTTGGTGCTGGACCTGTAGCTCCAGCCCTCACTCTACTGGCAGGGGGTTGGTGCTGGACCTGTAGCTCCAGCTCCCCTCTACTAGCAGGGGGCTGGGGCTGGACCTGTAGCTTCAGCCTCCCTCTACTAGCAGGGGGTTGGTGCTGGACCTGTAGCTCCAGCCCCCCCCTCTATTGGCAGGGGGTTGGTGCTGGACCTGTAGCTTCAGCCCTCCTCTACTGGCAGGGGGTTCGACCTGTAGCTCCAGCCCCCCTCTACTGGCAGGTGGTTGGTGCTGGACCTGTAGGTCCAGCCCCCCTCTACTGGCACGGGGGTTGGTGCTGGATCTGTAGCTCCAGCCCACCTCTACTGGCAGGGGGTTGGTGCTGGACCTGTAGCTCCAGCCCACCTCTAATGACAGGGGGTTGGTGCTGGACCTGTAGCTCCAGTCCCCCCCCTCTCTACTGGCAGGGGGTTGGTGCTGAACCTGTAGCTTCAGCCCTCACTCTACTTGCAGGGGGGTGGTTCTGGACCTGTAGCTCCAGCCCCCTTCTACTGGCAGGGGGTTGGTGCTGGACCTGAAGCTCCAGCCCCCCTCTACTGGCAGGGGGTTGGTGCTGGACCTGTAGCTCCAGCCCCCCTCTACTGGCAGGGGGTTGGTGCTGGACCTGTAGCTCCAGCCCTCACTCTACTGGCAGGGGGTTGGTGCTGAACCTGTAGCTCCAGCTCCCCTCTACTAGCAGGGGGCTGGAGCTGGACCTGTAGCTTCAGCCTCCCTCTACTAGCAGGAGGTTGGTGCTGGACCTGTAGCTCCAGCCCCCCCTCTATTGGCAGGGGGTTGGTGCTGGACCTGTAGCTTCAGCCCTCCTCTACTGGCAGGGGGTTCGACCTGTAGCTCCAGCCCCCCCTCTACTGGCAGGGGGTTGGTACTGGACCTGTAGCTTCAGCCACCCCCCCTCTACTGGCAGGGGGATGGTTCTGGACCTGTAGCTCCAGCCCCCCTCTACTGGCAGTGGGTTGGTGCTGGACCTGTTGCTCCAGCCCCCTCTACTGGCAGGTGGTTGGTGCTGGACGTGTAGCTCCAGCCCCCCTCTACTGGCAGGGGGTTGGTGCTGGACGTGTAGCTCCAGCCCCCTTCTACTGGCAAGGGGTTGGTGCTGGACGTGTAGCTCCAGCCCCCCTCTACTGGCAGGGGGTTGGTACTGGACCTGTAGCTCCAGCCCCCACTACTGGCAGGGGGTTGGTACTGGACCTGTAGCTCCAGCCCCCCTCTACTGGCAGGGGGTTGGTTCTGGACCTGTAGCTCCAGCCCCCTTCCCTCTCTACTGGCAGGGGGTTGATGCTGAACCTTAAGCTGCAGTCCCCCTCTACTGGCAGGGGGTTGGTGCTGGACCTGTAGCTCCAGCCCACCTCTACTGGCAGGGGGTTGGTGCTGGACCTGTAGCTCCAGTCCCCCCCCTCTCTACTGGCAGGGGGTTGGTGCTGAACCTGTAGCTTCAGCCTCCCTCTACTAGCAGGGGGTTGGTGCTGGAACTGTAGCTCCAGCCCCCCCCCCCCCTCTATTGGCAGGGGGTTGGTGCTGGACCTGTAGCTTCAGCCCTCCTCTACTGGCATACCTGGTTCATACCTGGTTGATGGGGTTCTGGGAGTTCTTCTACTCCCCAAGCCCGGCCCGAGGCCAGGCTCGACGCCAGGCTCGACTTGTGAGAGTTTGGTCCACCAGGCTGTTGCTTGGAGCGGCCCGCAGGGCCACGTACCCACCACAGCCCGGCTGATCCGGAACTTCTCTTAGAAAATCGTCCAGTTTTCTCTTGAAGATGTCCACGGTTGTTCCGGCAATATTTCTTATGCTCGCTGGGAGGACGTTGAACAACCGCGGACCCCTGATGTTTATACAGTGCTCTCTGATTGTGCCTATGGCACCTCTGCTCTTCACAGGTTCAATCTTGCATTTTCTTCCATATCGTTCACTCCAGTACGTTGTTATTTTACTGTGTAGATTTGGGACCTGACCCTCCAGTATTTTCCATGTGTATATTATTTGGTATCTCTCTCGTCTCCTTTCTAGAGAGTACATTTGGAGAGCTTTGAGACGATCCCAATAATTTAGGTGTTTTATCGCGTCTATGCGTGCCGTATATGTTCTCTGTATTCCCTCTATTTCAGCAATCTCTCCTGCTCTGAAGGGGGAAGTGAGTACTGAGCAGTACTCGAGACGGGACAACACAAGTGACTTGAAGAGTACAACCATTGTGATGGGATCCCTGGATTTGAAAGTTCTCGTAATCCATCCGATCATTTTTCTGGCTGACGCGATATTTGCTTGGTTATGCTCCCTAAACGTTAGATCGTCGGACATCATTATTCCCAAATCCTTGACATGCTGTTTTTCTACTATGGGAAGATTCGATTGTGTTTTGTACCCTGTATTATGTTTCAGATCCTCATTTTTGCCGTACCTGAGTATCTGAAATTTATCACTGTTAAACATCATGTTATTTTCTGCTGCCCAATCAAAAACTTTGTTGACATCTGCTTGTAGTTTTTCAATGTCTTCAGCAGAGGTAATTTTCATGCTGATTTTTGTGTCATCTGCAAAGGACGACACGAAGCTGTGGCGTGTATTTTTGTCTATATCAGATATGAGAATAAGGAACAGTAGCGGTGCAAGGACTGTACCTTGAGGTACAGAGCTTTTAACATCGCTTGGACTCGATTTTATCTGATTGACTGTTACTCTTTGTGTTCTGTTCGACAGGAAATTGAGTATCCAGCGTCCTACTTTTCCAGTTATTCCCATTGACCTCATTTTGTGAGCTATCACCCCATGGTCACATTTGTCGAACGCCTTTGCAAAGTCTGTGTATACAACATCTGCATTTTGCTTTTCTTCTAGGGCTTCTGTGATTTTGTCATAGTGGTTGAGTAACTGTGACAGACAGGATCTTCCCGCTCTAAATCCATGTTGTCCTGGATTGTGCAATTCATTGTTTTCCATAAAACTAGAAATTTCATTCCTAATCACTCTTTCAAACACTTTTATTATGTGTGATGTTAGTGCAACTGGCCTATAATTTTTTGCCAAGGCTTTACTCCCCCCCTTGTGCAACGGAGCTATATCTGCAGATTTAAGTGCTGCTGGTATCTCCCCTGTATCCAGGCTCTTTCTCCATATTACGCTGAGTGCTCTCGCTACTGGTACTTTACATTTCTTTATGAATATTGAATTCCATGAGTCAGGCCCAGGAGCTGAGTGCATAGGCATATTATCAATTTCTCTTTCAAAGTCTTCCGAGTTTGTGGTAATATCCGTTATATTATCTGCAGCTTGAATGTCATTCATAAAGAAGCTGTCTGGGTCATCAACTTTCATGTTGTTTATTGGTGTGCTAAACATAGCCTCATACTGGCTTCTTAGAATTTTACTAATCTCTTTGTTGTCCTCTGTGTACGTACCTTCATTTGTAATTAACGGTCCAATACTGGTCGAGGTTTTGGATTTTGATTTTGCGTATGTGAAAAAATATTTCGGATTTTTCCTTATCTCTTGTATAGCTTTCTGTTCCAATTCCATTTCCTCAGACTCATATGATCGCTTCAACGTTTGTTCTATTTCCTCAATCTCCCTGCTTAGGCTTGTTTTCCTTGCTTGTGATAGTTGTGTCTGCCGAAGCATTTCCGTTATTTTTTTCCTTCTCCTGTACAGTCGTCTGCGTTCTCTTTCTAGAGTGGTCCTCTTTCTGCCCCTCCTCACAGGTACGTGCTTCAAGCAGACCTTGTAAGCTTCAGCTGTCAGTTGAGCTATTCCCTGTGTGGGAGTTTTGTCGCTTAAGACCGTCTCCCATTGAATGGTTGCAAGGTCTACATTTATTTTTTCCCAGTCAATCCTCTTATTGTTGAAATTGAATTGATTGAATATTCCTTCTCGCTTGTTGGGTCTCTTAGACCTACTACCGTTATTTATGCTAGTTCGCACTTCAATGAGCTTATGGTCTGAGTATGAAGTATCTGAGATTGTGATATCCCTGATTAGTTCATAATTGTTTGTGAATAACAAGTCTAGTGTGTTTTCGTTCCTAGTTGGTTCTGTAATCTGTTGATTGCGCGAGAATTTGTCACAGAATCTCAAAAGTTCTCTGACCTGTGGTTGGTTATTTCCCGGGTCATTCCCTGCTATGATATTTGTGTTTGCCGTTCTCCATCTTAGACTCGGTAAATTGAAATCTCCAAGAAAGATAATATCTGGAGCTGGGTTTGCTAGGTTGTCAAGTATGTTCTCTATTTTGTGCATCTGCTCTGTGAATTCCTCAATCGTTGTATCTGGCGGTTTATATATTAGAATAATAATTAGGTTTAGTTTCTCTACCTTCATTCCAAGTATCTCTACCACCTCATTAGTTGAGTTTAGTAGTTCTGTGCATACCAGGTCTTCTTTAATATACAGACCTACTCCTCCATTTGACCTAGTTTTTCTATCACATCTATATAGATTATAATTTGGAATCCAGATTTCACCATCCATGTAATCTTTTGTATGAGTTTCCGTGAATGCCCCAAATATTGAGTTTGACTCTAATAGGAGGCCATTTATGAACTTAACTTTATTTCTTGACTTTGGCTTTAAACCTTGAATGTTTGCAAATATGAATGATTGTCCATATTGTGTGTCACTTCTGGAAGGTTTTGGTAGTTCTCCCTCCTCTCTACCCTGACCCAGGGTGTGTTGTTGTGGCAATGGTTTGTCCAGTTTTGGAAGTGATACTGGGGAGTGTGGTAGTCTCTGTGTAGTTGGGGGGTGTAGTATGTGTGGGCTTGATGACGAACCGTAGTCCAGTCTTGGGCATTTCCCCTTCTCCATCCGTACTCCTGCCACGTTTCTGCCTGTCTGTTTCTCCCTCTGTTTGTACCTGCCTCTAAAAAATTTTCAGGGCTATTATATTGGCAGAGGGTTCGACCTGTAGCTCCAGCCCCCCTCTACTGGCAGGGGGTTGGTGCTGGACCTGTAGTTCCAGCTCCCCCTCCCCTCTACTGGCATGGGGTTGGTGCTGGACCTGTAGCTCCAGCTTTCCTTTACTGGCAGGGGGTTGGTGATGAACCTTTTGCTCCAGCCTCCCTCTACTGGCAGGGGGTTGGTTCAAGGCCTGTAGCTCCAGCCCCCCCCCTCTACTGGCAGGGGGTTGGTGCTGGACTGTAGCTCCAGCCCTCTACTGGCAGGGGATTGCTGCTGGACCTGTAGCTCCAGCCCCCCTCTACTAATAGGGGTTGGTGCTGGACCTGTAGCTCCAGCCCCCCTCTCTACTGGCAGGGGGTTGGTGCTGGACCTGTAGCTCCAGCCCCCCCTCTACTGTCAGGGGTTTGGTTCAAGACCTGTAGCTCCAGCCCCCTTCCCTCTCTACTGGCAGGGGGTTGATGCTGGACCTGAAGCTCCAGTCCCCCTCTTCTGGCAGGGGGTTGGTGCTGGACCTGTAGCTCCAGCCCACCTCTACTGGCAGGGGGTTGGTGCTGGACCTGTAGCTCCAGTCCCCCCCCCCTCTACTGGCACAGTCCCCCCCCCCTCTACTGGCAGGGGGTTGATGCTGGATCAGTAGCTACAGCCCCCCTCTACTGGCAGGGGGGTGGGTGTTGGTGCTGGACCTGTAGCTCCAGCCCCCCCCCCCCACCTCTACTGGCAGGGGGTTGGTGGTGGACCTGTAGCTTCAGCCCTCACTCTACTGGCAAGGGGGGGGGGGTTGGTTCTGGACCTGTAGCTCCAGCCCTCACTCTACTGGCAGGGGGTTGGTACTGGACCTGTAGCTTCAGCCCCCACCCCTCTACTGGCAGGGGGTTGGTTCTGGACCTGTAGCTCCAGCCCCCCCTCTACTGGCAGTGGGTTGGTGCTGGACCTGTTGCTCCAGCCCCCTCTACTGGCAGGTGGTTGGTGCTGGACCTGTAGCTCCAGCCCCCCTCTACTGGCAGGGGGTTGGTGCTGGACGTGTAGCTCCAGCCCCCTTCTACTGGCAAGGGGTTGGTGCTGGACCTGTAGCTCCAGACCACCTCTACTGGCACGGGGGTTGGTGCTGGACCTGTAGCTCCAGCCCCCCTCTACTAGCAGGGGTTGGTTCTGGACCTGTAGCTCCAGCCCCCTTCCCTTTCTACTGGCAGGGGATTGATGCTGAACCTGAAGCTGCAGTCCCCCTCTACTGGCAGGGGGTTGGTGCTGGACCCATAGCTCCAGGCCACCTCTACTGGCAGGGGGTTGGTGCTGGACCTGAAGCTCCAGCCCCCCTCTACTGGCAGGGGGTTGGTGCTGGACCTGTAGCTCCAGCCCTCACTCTACTGGCAGGGGGTTGGTGCTGGACCTGTAGCTCCAGCTCCCCTCTACTAGCAGGGGGCTGGGGCTGGACCTGTAGCTTCAGCCTCCCTCTACTAGCAGGGGGTTGGTGCTGGACCTGTAGCTCCAGCCCCCCCCCCTCTATTGGCAGGGGGTTGGTGCTGGACCTGTAGCTTCAGCCCTCCTCTACTGGCAGGGGGTTCGACCTGTAGCTCCAGCCCCCCTCTACTGGCAGGTGGTTGGTGCTGGACCTGTAGGTCCAGCCCCCCTCTACTGGCACGGGGGTTGGTGCTGGATCTGTAGCTCCAGCCCACCTCTACTGGCTGGGGGTTGGTGCTGTAGCTCCAGCCCCCCTCTACTGGCGGGGGGTTGGTGCTGGACCTGTAGCTCCAGCTTCTCCTCTACTGGCTGGGGGTTGGTGCTGTAGCTCCAGTCCCCCTCTACTGGCAGGGGGTTGGTGCTGGACCTGTAGTTCCAGCTCCCCCCCCCCCTCTACTGGCATGGGGTTGGTGCTGGACCTGTAGCTCCAGCTTTCCTCTACTGGCAGGGGGTTGGTGATGAACCTTTTGCTCCAGCCTCCCTCTACTGGCAGAGGTTTGGTTCAAAGCCTGTAGCTCCAGCCCCCCCCCTCTACTGGCAGGGGGTTGGTGCTGGACTGTAGCTCCAGCCCTCTACTGGCAGGGGATTGCTGCTGGACCTGTAGCTCCAACCCTCCTCTACTAGCAGGGGTTGGTGCTGGACCTGTAGCTCCAGCCCCCCCCTCTCTACTGGCAGGGGGTTGGTGCTGGACCTGTAGCTCCAGCCCCTCCTCTACTGTCAGGGGTTTGGTTCAAGACCTGTAGCTCCAGCCCCCCTTTACTAGCAGGGGTTGGTGCTGGACCTGTAGCTCCAACCCCCTTCCCTCTCTACTGGCAGGGGGTTGATGCTGGACCTGAAGCTCCAGTCCCCCTCTTCTGGCAGGGGGTTGGTGCTGGACCTGTAGCTCCAGCCCACCTCTACTGGCAGGGGGTTGGTGCTGGACCTGTAGCTCCAGTCCCCCCCCCCTCTACTGGCAGGGGGTTGATGCTGGATCAGTAGCTCCAGCCCCCCTCTACTGGCCGGGGGGGGGGTGGGTGTTGGTGCTGGACCTGTAGCTCCAGCCCCCCCCCCTCTACTGGCAGGGGGTTGGTGCTGGACGTGTAGCTCCAGCCGCCTTCTACTGGCAGGGGGTTGGTGCTGGACCTGTAGCTCCAGACCACCTCTACTGGCAGGGGGTTGGTGCTGGACCTGTAGCTCCAGCCTCCCTCTACTAGCAGGGGGTTGGTGCTAGACCTGTAGCTCCAGCCCCCTTCTACTGGAAAGGGGTTGGGGCTGGACCTGTAGCTCCAGCCCCCCTCTACTGGCAGGTGGTTGGTGCTGGACCTGTAGCTCCAGCCCTCCCCCCCCCTCTACTGGAAGGGGGTTGGTTCTGGACCTGTAGCTCCAGCCCCTACTACTGGCAGGGGGTTGGTGCTGGACCTGTAGCTCCAGCCCCTCCTCTACTGGCTGGGGGTTGGTGCTGGACCTGTAGCTCCAGCCCCTCCTCTACTGGCTGGGGGTTGGTGCAGTAGCTCCAGCCCCCCCCCTGTACTGGCAGGGGGTTGGTGCTGGACCTGTAGCTCCAGCCCCCTCTACTGGCATGGGGTTGGTGCTGGACCTGCAGCTCCATCCCCTCCCTCTACTGGCAGGGGGTTGGTGCTGGACCTGTAGCTCCAGCCCCCCCTCTACTGTCAGGGGTTTGGTTCAAGACCTGTAGCTCCAGCCCCCCTTTACTAGCAGGGGTTGGTGCTAGACCTGTAGCTCCAACCCCCTTCCCTCTATACTGGCAGGGGGTTGATGCTGGACCTGAAGCTCCAGTCCCCCTCTTCTGGCAGGGGGTTGGTGCTGGACGTGTAGCTCCAGCCCCCTTCTACTGGAAAGGGGTTGGTGCTGGACATGTAGCTCCAGACCACCTCTACTGGCACGGGGGTTGGTGCTGGACCTGTAGCTCCAGCCCCCCTCTACTAGCAGGGGTTGGTTCTGGACCTGTAGCTCCAGCCCCCTTCCCTTTCTACTGGCAGGGGATTGATGCTGAACCTGAAGCTGCAGTCCCCCTCTACTGGCAGGGGGTTGGTGCTGGACCCATAGCTCCAACCCACCTCTACTGGCAGGGGGTTGGTGCTGGACCTGAAGCTCCAGCCCCCCTCTACTAGCAGGGGGCTGGGGCTGGACCTGTAGCTTCAGCCTCCCTCTACTAGCAGGGGGTTGGTGCTGGACTTGAAGCTCCAGCCCCCCCTCTATTGGCAGGGGGTTGGTGCTGGACCTGTAGCTTCAGCCCTCCTCTACTGGCAGGGGGTTCGACCTGTAGCTCCAGCCCCCCTCTACTGGCAGGTGGTTGGTGCTGGACCTGTAGGTCCAGCCCCCCTCTACTGGCACGGGGGTTGGTGCTGGATCTGTAGCTCCAGCCCACCTCTACTGGCTGGGGGTTGGTGCTGTAGCTCCAGCCCCCCTCTACTGGCAGGGGGTTGGTGCTGGACCTGTAGTTCCAGCTCCCCCTCCCCTCTACTGGCATGGGGTTGGTGCTGGACCTGTAGCTCCAGCTTTCCTTTACTGGCAGGGGGTTGGTGATGAACCTTTTGCTCCAGCCTCCCTCTACTGGCAGGGGGTTGGTTCAAGGCCTGTAGCTCCAGCCCCCCCCTCTACTGGCAGGGGGTTGGTGCTGGAATGTAGCTCCAGCCCTCTACTGGCAGGGGATTGCTGCTGGACCTGTAGCTCCAGCCCCCCTCTACTAACAGGGGTTGGTGCTGGACCTGTAGCTCCAGCCCCCCTCTCTACTGGCAGGGGGTTGGTGCTGGACCTGTAGCTCCAGCCCCCCCTCTACTGTCAGGGGTTTGGTTCAAGACCTGTAGCTCCAGCCCCCTTCCCTCTCTACTGGCAGGGGGTTGATGCTGGACCTGAAGCTCCAGTCCCCCTCTTCTGGCAGGGGGTTGGTGCTGGACCTGTAGCTCCAGCCCACCTCTACTGGCAGGGGGTTGGTGCTGGACCTGTAGCTCCAGTCCCCCCCCCTCTACTGGCACAGTCCCCCCCTCTACTGGCAGGGGGTTGATGCTGGATCAGTAGCTACAGCCCCCCTCTACTGGCAGGGGGGTGGGTGTTGGTGCTGGACCTGTAGCTCCAGCCCCCCCCCCCACCTCTACTGGCAGGGGGTTGGTGGTGGACCTGTAGCTTCAGCCCTCACTCTACTGGCAAGGGGGGGGGGGGTGGTTCTGGACCTGTAGCTCCAGCCCTCACTCTACTAGCAGGGGGTTGGTACTGGACCTGTAGCTTCAGCCCCCACCCCTCTACTAGCAGGGGGTTGGTTCTGGACCTGTAGCTCCAGCCCCCCCTCTACTGGCAGTGGGTTGGTGCTGGACCTGTTGCTCCAGCCCCCTCTACTGGCAGGTGGTTGGTGCTGGACCTGTAGCTCCAGCCCCCCTCTACTGGCAGGGGGTTGGTGCTGGACGTGTAGCTCTAGCCCCCTTCTACTGGCAAGGGGTTGGTGCTGGACCTGTAGCTCCAGACCACCTCTACTGGCACGGGGGTTGGTGCTGGACCTGTAGCTCCAGCCCCCCTCTACTAGCAGGGGTTGGTTCTGGACCTGTAGCTCCAGCCCCCTTCCCTTTCTACTGGCAGGGGATTGATGCTGAACCTGAAGCTGCAGTCCCCCTCTACTGGCAGGGGGTTGGTGCTGGACCCATAGCTCCAGGCCACCTCTACTGGCAGGGGGTTGGTGCTGGACCTGTAGGTCCAGCCCCCCTCTACTGGCACGGGGGTTGGTGCTGGATCTGTAGCTCCAGCCCACCTCTACTGGCTGGGGGTTGGTGCTGTAGCTCCAGCCCCCCTCTACTGGCGGGGGGTTGGTGCTGGACCTGTAGCTCCAGCTTCTCCTCTACTGGCTGGGGGTTGGTGCTGTAGCTCCAGCCCCCCTCTACTGGCAGGGGGTTGGTGCTGGACCTGTAGTTCCAGCTCCCCCCCCCCCTCTACTGGCATGGGGTTGGTGCTGGACCTGTAGCTCCAGCTTTCCTCTACTGGCAGGGGGTTGGTGCTGGACCCATAGCTCCAGGCCACCTCTACTGGCAGGGGGTTGGTGCTGGACCTGAAGCTCCAGCCCCCCTCTACTGGCAGGGGGTTGGTGCTGGACCTGTAGCTCCAGCCCTCACTCTACTGGCAGGGGGTTGGTGCTGGACCTGTAGCTCCAGCTCCCCTCTACTAGCAGGGGGCTGGGGCTGGACCTGTAGCTTCAGCCTCCCTCTACTAGCAGGGGGTTGGTGCTGGACCTGTAGCTTCAGCCCTCCTCTACTGGCAGGGGGTTCGACCTGTAGCTCCAGCCCCCCTCTACTGGCAGGTGGTTGGTGCTGGACCTTTAGGTCCAGCCCCCCTCTACTGGCACGGGGGTGTAACACTGTAAAAGTGTTTGGTTTAGGTTAATACATACATAGAGTACATGAGTCACAGACAAGGATCTGAGAGGCGCCAGTTGTCTGCCTGAGATCTCACACCTCAAAGCGTTAATGACCCCAAGTGACCTGAGGTCAGATCATGAGAATTTCACCTTGCTTCCGCTAAGCGTATAATTGGAGCCGGGTAGCCTTCAAACATGCCGACGTTTAAGGAGTGGCTTGGTAGAGTGCCGGAGGCTATCTATTTGTGGGCGGAGTTAGCTACTAGGTTCCCCAATAAATACTCGGAGAACTATCGAGCAAAGAGCATTAAGAGACAGAACAGCAGACGAGAGCAGAGACGACGTCCCTAGCAGGGAGGCTGTCGGCCGGCAGGGGCGAGACAGTCTCTGTCAAGCTACAGACCCCCCCCTCTCTATTCAACTTAGACTCAGTCCTCGGTGAGTGAACATTAAGGTGACTTGTCGTGTTTTACAAGTGTTGTGTGACGATCAGGGGCAGTCAAGTTGTAGGGTTCTCAAATTCTTGGATGATGACTCACTTTGAATATTAATCGTTAACATTTTTAATTGGATTGCTTAAGTTATGATACTTATCATGAAAAATATAATTGCTGAATTTATTATTTAAATGGTCTTTCACTGTGTTCCCTAGAGAATTGAGTTGAGGTGAGAAAGCCTCTGTGGTTACTGGTTTCATGGTTTAGAATGGATACATGGTACAGAGGGAACATACTAATAATGAACTCATGATAACATCTTTTGAGAATTTTGTGATACAGGCAAGTTCCATTCCTTGTCTTGTATGTAATGATCATGAATGGATGGTGGCAGCATTTCGTCTTCTACTATCTACTCTTCTACTTCTACTATCTACTCTTCTACTTCTACCTATCTACGTCTCTCCTTCCACCCCTCTCTAAACTCTCACTTTCAACTAATGACCCTCCTCGCTCCTCCCACCTCTCTGCCTCTCACCCCAAACCCTCACTAATTACTTCACTATTCATTTCTTTCCTTTCGTTTTCTCTTATACGTTTGTGGCAATGATTCTGTATTCTAGAGTTCTCTCTAGAGTTTCGGGTAGCTGATCCAGTTACGGCGCCTTGTAGTCTTAGCACCTAGGTAGTCAAATACCTAGGTTTACAAGGTGTTGAACGAGAGAGGCTGCCTTAGGAACTCTGGAGGTGCTCTAGAATAGTTAGCTAACTGAGGACGGGATAACGGACTAGAGAGAGCTGTTTCCCCCGGCCTCGTTAGTTAACTGGGGGGTGGAATAATGGACAAGATAGAGCTATTTCCCCCACCCCCCGTTACAGGGGTTGGTGCTGGATCTGTAGCTCCAGCCCACCTCTACTGGCTGGGGGTTGGTGCTGTAGCTCCAGCCCCCCTCTACTGGCGGGGGGTTGGTGCTGGACCTGTAGCTCCAGCTTCTCCTCTACTGGCTGGGGGTTGGTGCTGTAGCTCCAGCCCCCCTCTACTGGCAGGGGGTTGGTGCTGGACCTGTAGTTCCAGCTCCCCCCCCCCTCTACTGGCATGGGGTTGGTGCTGGACCTGTAGCTCCAGCTTTCCTCTACTGGCAGGGGGTTGGTGATGAACCTTTTGCTCCAGCCTCCCTCTACTGGCAGGGGGTTGGTTCAAAGCCTGTAGCTCCAGCCCCCCCCTCTACTGGCAGGGGGTTGGTGCTGGACCTGAAGCTCCAGCCCCCCTCTACTAGCAGGGGGCTGGGGCTGGACCTGTAGCTTCAGCCTCCCTCTACTAGCAGGGGGTTGGTGCTGGACTTGTAGCTCCAGCCCCCCCTCTATTGGCAGGGGGTTGGTGCTGGACCTGTAGCTTCAGCCCTCCTCTACTGGCAGGGGGTTCGACCTGTAGCTCCAGCCCCTCTCTACTGGCAGGTGGTTGGTGCTGGACCTGTAGGTCCAGCCCCCCTCTACTGGCACGGGGGTTGGTGCTGGACCTGTAGCTCCAGCTTCTCCTCTACTGGCTGGGGGTTGGTGCTGTAGCTCCAGCCCCCCTCTACTGGCAGGGGGTTGGTGCTGGACCTGTAGTTCCAGCTCCCCCCCCCCTCTACTGGCATGGGGTTGGTGCTGGACCTGTAGCTCCAGCTTTCCTCTACTGGCAGGGGGTTGGTGATGAACCTTTTGCTCCAGCCTCCCTCTACTGGCAGGGGTTTGGTTCAAAGCCTGTAGCTCCAGCCCCCCCCCCCTCTACTGGCAGGGGGTTGGTGCTGGACTGTAGCTCCAGCCCTCCACTGGCAGGGGATTGCTGCTGGACCTGTAGCTCCAACCCCCTCTACTAGCAGGGGTTGGTGCTGGACCTGTAGCTCCAGCCCCCTCCTCTCTACTGGCAGGGGGTTGGTGCTGGACCTGTAGCTCCAGCCCCTCCTCTACTGTCAGGGGTTTGGTTCAAGACCTGTAGCTCCAGCCCCCCTTTACTAGCAGGGGTTGGTGCTGGACCTGTAGCTCCAACCCCCTTCCCTCTCTACTGGCAGGGGGTTGATGCTGGATCTGAAGCTCCAGTCCCCCTCTTCTGGCAGGGGGTTGGTGCTGGACCTGTAGCTCCAGCCCACCTCTACTGGCAGGGGGTTGGTGCTGGACCTGTAGCTCCAGTCCCCCCCCCCTCTACTGGCAGGGGGTTGATGCTGGATCAGTAGCTCCAGCCCCCCTCTACTGGCCGGGGGGGGGGGTGGGTGTTGGTGCTGGACCTGTAGCTCCAGCCCCCCCCCTCTACTGGCAGGGGGTTGGTGCTGGACGTGTAGCTCCAGCCGCCTTCTACTGGCAGGGGGTTGGTGCTGGACCTGTAGCTCCAGACCACCTCTACTGGCAGGGGGTTGGTGCTGGACCTGTAGCTCCAGCCTCCCTCTACTAGCAGGGGGTTGGTGCTGGACCTGTAGCTCCAGCCCCCTTCTACTGGAAAGGGGTTGGGGCTGGACCTGTAGCTCCAGCCCCCCTCTACTGGCAGGTGGTTGGTGCTGGACCTGTAGCTCCAGCCCTCCCCCCCCTCTACTGGAAGGGGGTTGGTTCTGGACCTGTAGCTCCAGCCCCTACTACTGGCAGGGGGTTGGTGCTGGACCTGTAGCTCCAGCCCCTCCTCTACTGGCTGGGGGTTGGTGGTGGACCTGTAGCTCCAGCCCCTCCTCTACTGGCTGGGGGTTGGTGCAGTAGCTCCAGCCCCCCCCCCCCTGTACTGGCAGTGGGTTGGTGCTGGACCTGTAGCTCCAGCCCCCTCTACTGGCATGGGGTTGGTGCTGGACCTGCAGCTCCATCCCCTCCCTCTACTGGCAGGGGGTTGGTGCTGGACCTGTAGCTCCAGCCCCCCCTCTACTGTCAGGGGTTTGGTTCAAGACCTGTAGCTCCAGCCCCCCTTTACTAGCAGGGGTTGGTGCTAGACCTGTAGCTCCAACCCCCTTCCCTCTATACTGGCAGGGGGTTGATGCTGGACCTGAAGCTCCAGTCCCCCTCTTCTGGCAGGGGGTTGGTGCTGGACCTGTAGCTCCAGCCCCCCTCTACTGGCAGGGGGTTGGTGCTGGACGTGTAGCTCCAGCCCCCTTCTACTGGAAAGGGGTTGGTGCTGGACATGTAGCTCCAGACCACCTCTACTGGCACGGGGGTTGGTGCTGGACCTGTAGCTCCAGCCCCCCTCTACTAGCAGGGGTTGGTTCTGGACCTGTAGCTCCAGCCCCCTTCCCTTTCTACTGGCAGGGGATTGATGCTGAACCTGAAGCTGCAGTCCCCCTCTACTGGCAGGGGGTTGGTGCTGGACCCATAGCTCCAAGCCACCTCTACTGGCAGGGGGTTGGTGCTGGACCTGAAGCTCCAGCCCCCCTCTACTAGCAGGGGGCTGGGGCTGGACCTGTAGCTTCAGCCTCCCTCTACTAGCAGGGGGTTGGTGCTGGACTTGTAGCTCCAGCCCCCCCTCTATTGGCAGGGGGTTGGTGCTGGACCTGTAGCTTCAGCCCTCCTCTACTGGCAGGGGGTTCGACCTGTAGCTCCAGCCCCCCTCTACTGGCAGGTGGTTGGTGCTGGACCTGTAGGTCCAGCCCCCCTCTACTGGCACGGGGGTTGGTGCTGGATCTGTAGCTCCAGCCCACCTCTACTGGCTGGGGGTTGGTGCTGTAGCTCCAGCCCCCCTCTACTGGCAGGGGGTTGGTGCTGGACCTGTAGTTCCAGCTCCCCCTCCCCTCTACTGGCATGGGGTTGGTGCTGGACCTGTAGCTCCAGCTTTCCTTTACTGGCAGGGGGTTGGTGATGAACCTTTTGCTCCAGCCTCCCTCTACTGGCAGGGGGTTGGTTCAAGGCCTGTAGCTCCAGCCCCCCCCCTCTACTAACAGGGGTTGGTGCTGGACCTGTAGCTCCAGCCCCCCTCTCTACTGGCAGGGGGTTGGTGCTGGACCTGTAGCTCCAGCCCCCCCTCTACTGTCAGGGGTTTGGTTCAAGACCTGTAGCTCCAGCCCCCTTCCCTCTCTACTGGCAGGGGGTTGATGCTGGACCTGAAGCTCCAGTCCCCCTCTTCTGGCAGGGGGTTGGTGCTGGACCTGTAGCTCCAGCCCACCTCTACTGGCAGGGGGTTGGTGCTGGACCTGTAGCTCCAGTCCCCCCCCCTCTACTGGCACAGTCCCCCCCTCTACTGGCAGGGGGTTGATGCTGGATCAGTAGCTACAGCCCCCCTCTACTGGCAGGGGGGTGGGTGTTGGTGCTGGACCTGTAGCTCCAGCCCCCCCCCACCTCTACTGGCAGGGGGTTGGTGGTGGACCTGTAGCTTCAGCCCTCACTCTACTGGCAAGGGGGGGGGGTGGTTCTGGACCTGTAGCTCCAGCCCTCACTCTACTGGCAGGGGGTTGGTACTGGACCTGTAGCTTCAGCCCCCACCCCTCTACTAGCAGGGGGTTGGTTCTGGACCTGTAGCTCCAGCCCCCCCTCTACTGGCAGTGGGTTGGTGCTGGACCTGTTGCTCCAGCCCCCTCTACTGGCAGGTGGTTGGTGCTGGACCTGTAGCTCCAGCCCCCCTCTACTGGCAGGGGGTTGGTGCTGGACGTGTAGCTCCAGCCCCCTTCTACTGGCAAGGGGTTGGTGCTGGACCTGTAGCTCCAGACCACCTCTACTGGCACGGGGGTTGGTGCTGGACCTGTAGCTCCAGCCCCCCTCTACTAGCAGGGGTTGGTTCTGGACCTGTAGCTCCAGCCCCCTTCCCTTTCTACTGGCAGGGGATTGATGCTGAACCTGAAGCTGCAGTCCCCCTCTACTGGCAGGGGGTTGGTGCTGGACCCATAGCTCCAGGCCACCTCTACTGGCAGGGGGTTGGTGCTGGACCTGAAGCTCCAGCCCCCCTCTACTGGCAGGGGGTTGGTGCTGGACCTGTAGCTCCAGCCCTCACTCTACTGGCAGGGGGTTGGTGCTGGACCTGTAGCTCCAGCTCC